>NW_026943826.1:13166324-13496324 GCF_035594765.1 Anolis carolinensis
CTCACGGAAAAAAGCAAACAAATTGCTCCGGGAATATTGTCTTGTCTCAAACATGGAAGCAGACCGAAGCGCCGACGATGGAAGAAGGGATCGGGAAAATCGCAAAACTAACGTGGATTTCCAGCGGAAGATTGCGTTGTTGTTGTTTTTCCCGTACCATGCAAAATCTAACAATGTGTGGTTATTGTTATTTATAATTAGTGGGGTTATTTAGTTGGATCTTTAATCGTGGAATACTTAATTTTCCTATTTCCTCCTTCTCTTCCTCATCTTCTCACTCCTTCCTCCCTTCCTTCTACTTCCTTCCTCCTTCCTCCTTCTCCCTCCTTCTACTTCCTTCCTCCTTCCTCCTTCCTTCTCCCTCCTTCCTTCTTCCTTCTACTTCCTCCTTCTCCTTCCTTCCATCTACTTCCTTCCTTCCTTCTCCCTCCTTCCTTCTTCCTTCTACTTCCTTCCTCCTTCTCCTTCCTTCCTTCCTTCCTTCCTTCCTTCCTTCCTTCCTTCCTTCCTTCCTTCCTTCCTTCCTTCCTTCTCCTTCCATCCTTCCTTCTACTTCCTTCTCCTTCCTTCCTTCCTTCTCCTTCCTTCTCCTTCCTTCCTTCCTTCCTCTTCCTTCCTTCCTTCCTTCCTTCCTTCCTTCCTTCCTTCCTTCCTTCTCCTTCCATCCTTCCTTCTACTTCCTTCTCCTTCCTTCCTTCCTTCTCCTTCCTTCTCCTTCCTTCCTTCCTTCCTTCCTCTTCCTTCCTTCCTTCCTTCCTTCCTTCCTTCTCCTTCCATCCTTCCTTCTACTTCCTTCTCCTTCCTTCCTTCCTTCTCCTTCCTTCTCCTTCCTTCCTTCCTTCCTTCCTCTTCCTTCCTTCCTTCCTTCCTTCCTTCCTTCCTTCCTTCCTTCTCCTTCCATCCTTCCTTCTACTTCCTTCTCCTTCCTTCCTTCCTTCCTTCCTTCCTTCCTTCCTTCCTTCCTTCCTCTTCCTTCTCCCTTCTACTCCCTTCCTTACTTCCATCTTCCTTCCTCCTCCTTCTATCAGAATTGTGAATTAGATTATTAGTATTTTAAAAATCAATAAATAATTTGAAGCAAAAAAAAACGTTGCAAGCTCTTCTCATGGGTGGTCATGGAAAGCTCAGAAGAAAAACAATACAATTCCTTGAGTAGTTCTGTGTGTGTTTCTGTGCAATCCGTTCCATAATTCTGCTAATGGGTTCCTCAATGTTGCCTGGTTACACAGACTAGGAGAAAAAATGATCTATTGGGATCTATTGACCTTCTCCGTGGCCTTTGTTCTCCTGTCGAGGTTCTACAGAGTTGTAGGATCCATTTGCGTGACACAGATCGAGCCCCATGACTATCATTTGGCGAAATACTACGTACTTATACCCACAAAACCCATATTTCGCTTCCCATTGACTGTGGGGAGATGGTCCTCCAGGCAACTCTATGGACGTTGTCATCGGGTTGCGTTGGTGTCATAGTAAGGTCCACCAGTAGACCTCTATGGTGGGCCAAAAGTTAGGTCATGGTTGCTCACTCATCCCAGAGCACACCTCGAGGTGCAAGTATTACTATTCTATATACCTTACTATAAGTCACTAAGAAAATTACTCCCAACTATCTTACAAGTCCTATCTAGTTGTCCAAATGGGACGTGACTTCTGCTATTTGGAGTCCAAAAAACCCCATATTTCCCCATTTAGAACCAAATAAAGGGATATTATTGACCGTTGGGTCCGTAGGTACTATAGTAGTATCAAAGTACATGCCTTCAAGTTGCTTGTTGACGTAGGACAACTCCATGAACTTCCCGAGGATCTTCTCAGGCAAGGAATACTCGGAGATGGTTTTGCCCAGTCCTTCTGAAATCAAGACTCAATTAGGTTCATTGTTGGTCTATCATCCAAGGCTGACTCGGATCTAATGCTTTTAGGACATCAAGGTTCCACCTAAACAAACATCTCAGGGTTCCTTAGGAGGAGACCGGGACACGGAACGTTGTCTGAGATCTAGATCCTCTTGTACGTGCAGATACACCTTTCGACAAATTATATTTTGTGCCAGTTGTGGGGAAACTCAAGTGTTCGCCCTCATCCTTGCTCTTTGTGGCAGCCAAGATCTCCTTATCTCAAAATGTTCTCCTAGCCTGCCCAAATAGACAACCCAATGAAGCGTATTCGTTGTCCTTGTTGAGTGCCTTCAAGTTGTTTCCAAGCTATGTTGACTCTACGGTGAACCTCTCACATAGTTTTCTCGGCAAGATTCATCCAGAAGAGGTTGTCTATCATATTATCCAAAATGACCCCATGGCTGACACGTCTGTCTCCAGAGTCATAGTCCAATGCTCAAGCCATGGTGGGTCTCCATGACACATGTCACTTTGTCTGACGATTTTCTCGTCCTCTATTTCTCCAGATTGCGTGACACGCTGGTTTAGCGTGGATAATCCATCTGGAGTCGGGGACATCGAACTCGTTTTGAACATCATGGATAAGTTTCCTGAGGAATCCTGCTTCGATCCGATAGAAATGGAGATCCAGACTCTGGACGGGATCCCGGCCTCTGAAACTGGACAAATGTTTGTTGTGTGAGTTTTCGAATCTCTGGGGGAGATTTTACCATAGTCCGAGTTCAAATTTCCAGATTGTATATTAGGGCTGTGCGAAAATCCAGATGTGGGTCGTAAGTCATATTCTGGTACTCTTGAGTTCAAAATTCCAGATTGTATATTAGGGTTGTGCAAAAATCTGAACACTGGTCGTAAATCATATTCTGGTACTCCGAGTTCAAAATTCCAGATTGTATATTAGGGTTGTGCGAAAATCTTGACACTGGTCGTAAGTCGTAAGAGTTTAGTTAGATCCATACTTTAAAATTCCCTAAAAATCAGTAGATGTGAGAATCTTTCTGAAACTTGGGGGGAAGGATGGCCTGTTATGTTGTGTCATTTGTAGAGAAATTGTACAAGCTTATGTAGTTTTTCAAATATTGTTCATAAATATTTCAAAAATATCCTTAAAATGAGCGGATGGACGAAACATTCTGAAACTTGGGGGATTTAGCGTGGTAAATGTGTGCTATGATTGTAGCAAGTTTCAACCCAATCGCCTTAAAATTGAGCCTCCTTAGTGTCCCCATTGACATGAATGTGTGAATAACATTACGAAAAACTACCGACTTTTTCAGAACTCGTAATAGATATGACACAGAATCAAAACGGGGGTCGTACAAACTTCGTTGAGACAAACGAAGCAAGTGTTTTTGGAGTCGTGCACATCCCTATTGTATACCCTCTTATTATGACTCCCGGGTGCTGTTTATAATGATACGTCGTGCCTCGATTGCACAAATCGCACACCATGTTCTATATAGATATTCCAAAATACGAACACAAAAGACTCCGTACCGAGTCGGACCATTGGTTTTGAATCTGACCTTGAACGTATCTAGCATTGCGTGAGGAAACTCCATCGCTTCATCCTTCATAATGAAGTCTATTGTATTTGTTTTCTGAACAGGAACAATGTCAGCATCGGCATCGTCTGCATCAACAGCTTGCAGAGGAAAGGAGAGCAATGCTTGGACTACCAGGTGCGATTCACCTGCCCGCCATACTTCTGCTCTGGTAAGACTCCCTACCTGTGCTAGACCTTTCCTCCACTTCTCCGTTGCTCCCTTCCATTCCAACACAACGTTTGGAACACAAATCAAACCATGGCATCTCTTCAAACTCTATGATTCTATGATTCCGTGATCCTGTGATTCTTTGATTCCATGTTTCTGTGATTCCGTGATTCTTCGATTCTGTGATTCCATGTTCCCGTAATTCTATGATACTGTGATTCCTTGATTCTGTGACTCTTTGATTCCGTGATTCTGCAATTCTCTGATTCTGTGATTCTTTGATTCCATGATACTGTGATTCCTTGCTTCTGTGACTCTTTGATTCTGTGATTCTGCAATCCTCTGATTCTGTGTTTCTTTGATTTCATGATTCTGTGATTCTATGATACTGTGATTCCATGTTCCCGTAATTCTATGATACTGTGATTCCTTGATTCTGTGACTCTTTGATTCCGTGATTCTGCAATCCTCTCTGTGTTTCTTTGATTTCATGATTCTGTGATTCTATGATACTGTGATTCTGTGATTCCGTGTTCCCGTGACTCTATGATACTGTGATTCCTTGATTCTGTGACTCTTTGATTCCGTGATTCTGCAATTCTCTGATTCTGTGATTCTTTGATTTTGTGATTCCGTGACTCTTTGATTCCGTGTTTCTCCAATTCTATAGTCTGATTCTCTGACAATTCCGTGACTCCGTGACTCTTTGATTCCGTGATTTTGCAATTCTATACTTTGATTCTGTGATTCTTTGATTCCATAATTCCGTGATTCTTTGATTCTGTAATTCTGTGATTCTATGATACTATATTTTGATTCTGTAATTTGACAGTTCTACGATTCATATGATTCCATTTTTCTTTGAATCCATGATTCCTGGATTATATGATTCCATGTTTGTGATCCCGTGATTCCATGACTCTTTGATTCTATGATTTTAAAATTCCACGATTCTATAATCGTATGAATTTCGCTGTGCTTTCTTTACCCAAGGCTACAATTGCACCCTCGTCTTAATAACATTGCTTTTTCTTCCATACAGGTGAAAAAGTCCATACCACGCCTGTACCAGAATGTGGAGGACCTTCTACTTCTACTCCCACCCCAGATCTAATCCAAAGTACCACAGAGATCCCAGTGAAAGGTATATATGGATGTCACATAAATCTGTGTTGAGTGTCATATATATATATATTGTCCTTTACCATGTGTCTCACATGGTGTACATTCTGTATTCCATCAAACACGGGTTCTTTTTCTGCAGGTCAAGAAGAGCCAACCACTCCAGGACCAGTGGTGGTTACACGTCCTGCTCCAACCTGCGCCCCGGAACAAACTACTTTGGAACAAACTACTGCGCAAACTACTTCGCAAGGTCTGCAACCATACCCAGGGTCACCAGGCTAAATGGTCCCTCCTCGCAAATCGTTACATTGAATATGAACTTAGTAAGAACTTCAACAACCATAACTCCATAGGCTCTGCGCTTTTGTGAAGGTTAGGAGGCACATGAAAGGAGAAAGCCCATGAATCAAAAAGAGAGACAACTACTCTCTTGAAATCTCTAGGGTCTCCAAGGTAAGTCTATGGTCAACGTTGACCATAAAATTCCACTGGAGGACATATTGATCACTAGAGAAGTGTTTTCTATAGGTATATGCTAGACCTATCCCACATAGTAGACCTATCTCATATACTAGATCTATCCTACAATCTAGATCTATCCCACATATTCGACCTATCCCATATACTAGATGATCTCATAAAACCATAGGTAAGCAAAGAGACCTCCAAAGACCATAGGTAAGGAAAGGGACCCTCAAAGTCCATCTAGATGATCTCATAAGGCCATAGCTAAGCAAAGAGACCTTCAAAGACAATCTAGATGATCTCATAGGACCATAGGTAAGGAAAGAGACCTCCAAAGGTCATCTAGATGGTCTCATAAGGCCATAGCTAAGCAAAGAGACCTTCAAAGACAATCTAGATGATCTCATAGGACCATAGGTAAGGAAAGAGACCTCCAAAGGTCATCTAGATGATCTCATAAGACCATAGGTAAGCAAAGAAACCTCCAAAGGCCATCAGACCAATCCCATATACTAGATCTATCCCATATACTAGATCTATCCCATGTACTAGACCCATCTAATATACTAGACCTATCCCATGTACTATACTTATCCCACACCCTAGACCTATCCCACATACTGTACCTACACATGAGCTCAGCAGTGAGATAAATAGTATGGAGTAGAGGTATCTCAAGTTCCCCCAGATGACTCTCCAAGAGATGTCCCTAGGAATCTCTAGGTCCTCAACTGATAGACCAAGGGTTTCCTCAAGAAGTCACCCTAAGGACCTAGAGGTTCCTCAGGAGAACATCAGAACCCAATCTACGAGTCATAACATTGTGTCTTAGGGAGGTCAATGGAGGGCTCCCTAAGACACAAGCGACCCACTCCACAGGGACTCTCAACCTTGGGTCAACCTAGGATCGTGATGAAACTCATCTGTTCCTTCAAAGGAACAGGAAAGTCTAGGAGAATCTCATGGTTATCTCCCTCTTCGTTTGGCAGAAGTTCCCGCCGTTTGCAAGACCCGCTGGTTCAACCAGGACAACCCTGAGGGTGACGGGGACCACGAACTCCTAGCTGACCTCCGACGGGTGTACCCCCGAGACATTTGCTCCGAACCCATTGAGATCGAGGCACAGACAGTAGACGGGATCCCGGCTGCCGAGACGGGTCAAAGCTTCATTGTGTGAGCATTGAGCACTTACACTTGGGCTTCTAGGTGGGATACTTCTCCAAGACTGGAGTCTAATGCGTTGGGTCCATTCCTCGAACAGAAACGATGCCATTTTCGGCTTTTCCTGCATCAACAACAACCAGGGGAAACAACAACGCTGCTTTGACTATCGGGTACGGTTCAGCTGCCCACCATCATTCTGCTCTGGTGAGTATCCATTCCTGTGTCCAGCCCTATCCATATACTAGACCTTTCCCATCTACTAGACCTGTCGCACATAGATCTATCCCACATACTAGACCGATTCCATATACTACTGATGCTATATACTAGATGGTCTCCTAATATTATAGATAAGGGAAGGGAACCCCAAAGGGCATCTAGACTGTCTCATAGGACCATAGATGAAGAAAGGAAGGGTGGAAATGTATTGGAAGTCAGAGTCTCACAGTTACTCCTCCTTCAGCATCCAAGTCTTTCTCAACAGGAGGTGAAGTTCAGACCACACCTGGACTTACAACCCCTCCACTTGAAATTACAACGGTTCCATCTGGACCTACAACTGCTCCACTTGAATCAACAACTGCTCCACTTCTGACACCAATCCCAACCTTGCAAGAAGTCCAGACCACACCAAGCAAACCCGTGACAGGTATGCCTTGTCAAAACTGGCAGCCATCTGATGATGCTGAATGGCTACTACAGAGAAGATGTTGCTCCTAGAGTCACTCTAGAGGCCCTAGAGATTCCCGGAGAGAACGTATTAATCAAATCTACCGAAGATAAGAGTAACAGACATGTCTTCTCCTCTTGGCAGAAGCTCCCGTCGTTTGCAAGACGCGCTGGTTCAACCAGGACAGTCCCACCGGCAGCGGGGACCACGAACTCCTTGCCGATCTCCTGAAGGATCACCCACAAGAGGTTTGCCGTGAACCGAGTGAGATCGAGGTCCAGACCGTGGACGGGATCCCGGCCGCAGAGACCGGGCAGAAGTTCATCGTGTGAGCATCCAGGGCTTTCACGTGTGAAACGTAGTGCTTGGGTTTCTTGGTGGGACTTTGTGTTATTACCTTCATACCAAATTGAGTTTTGCTGGATTAGTATCTTTCTTATTATGGCTTTCCCAGCCTCCCAGACCACGTTATCCTCTATATTATCTTTAGTGTTTTCTTTGGTAGCATTTTGTTTCCGTTCCAATTTTATCCCTGTGTGTTTTTAGTCTCAAAATATAGTCATTAGGCATGTCCGATTGATGAAAAAAATGTTTCAATTCTCGTTTCTAAAGTAGGGGGCGCTGGCGTTTCGAAATAGAAAGTATTTCCGATTTTTTCACCCAAAAATGTCGGATATTTCTGAAAATTCGTAATGATTCTAAATGTTTCTAAAATGGCGGACGCGCATGCGCAATCACAAAAAACAAAAGGAACCGGGAGGGGGGGGACTTTTACAGGGCTCTCCCGCCCTCATTTCTTGAGCTATCCTCATCAATGCCCTTGCAAGTTGTGCAAAGATACTTTGAAAACTAGAAATTCCCTTGCTATATTTGTAAGCAAGAAGGACACTGGAAATCAATGGTGTCTCTGGCTATGTAATCCCACAAGCCTCAACCCAATGCCTTCCATTAGAAATGGACCAGTGACCACCACACCAAGCAATGCCCTGGCAAGGAGTGCATGAGCTAAGCTCCCATTCAAGGTAGGTTGCAGAAACAAAAAAAAAATTAAAAAATATATATTTAAAAATACGTTAAAAAATGGGGGGGGGGAATAACAAAACATTAAGAGACAATTAGAGAATGGGCCAACAATGGTTCGAATTACATTGCTGGTTACGCCGTGAGACAATGTCTCAGAATGCGTATCAAAAAGCGAGAACAATCCGAAATAATTCCGATATATGATTCAAAACGATTTTTTGGACATGTCTAATAGTTATTCCTTCACCACGCCCTCCTACCTCTTAGTTTCAATAGAATTGGATTATGGTCAGAAAATACCCTTGCTAAGATTTCTACCTTCTCTGTTCTACAAATAATGTCTTTTGTGCCAAATATCACGTCAATTCTAGTGGGAGTAGTACGTAAATCCTCTCCCAGGGAGTCTTCTTATACATTTGGTTCCTTCTCTCTGAACAGAAACGACGTTTTCCTCGGCTTTTTGTGCATGAACAATCACCAGGGGAAATCGCAAAACTGCCACGATTACCGGGTTCGATACACCTGTCCGTCATCCTTCTGTTCTGGTGAGTGTCCATTCCTGTCCTTCTAAGACATGCAACGGGCGGGTCATTAGAATAAACATGGACCCCAAAATTATGCTATTGGGGAATGTTAGATATAAAAAAATATAAAAATAAAGAAGTGCTATTTAATTACCGCAGCAAGGATGACCGTAGCCAAGTCTTGGAGAAATAAAGAAATGCCGGAAATGAAATGCTGGATTAATAAGATCCTAGAAATAATGAATATGGACAAATTGACGTATCTGCTAGCGAACAATCAAGGCCGTCCAAGAAAACAAACCAAGTCTTGGAGAAATAAAGAAATTCCGGAAACGAAATACTGGCTTAATAAGATCCTAGAAATAATGAATATGAATATCTACTAGTGAACAATCAAGGTCGTCCAAGAAAACAAACGGAATGGGAAATGATTAAAAAAATACTTAAAGGAGGAAAAAAATGAAGATTTTAATCTAAGAAAATCAGATTATGTACAAAACCTCGTAATAGGAGAAAAGGAATGATCTGGGTTATCAGGACGAATTCAAGAACTTAGGAAAGGGGGAAAAGATGAGACCCAAAGTTTATTTTATATTATTTATAATAATATTTATATTATACATTTTTTTTGCTTTTTTGGTTTATTCAATTTTTACGCCTCTCGTCTTCTCTTTTAAAAATTTTCTTCCACTTTTAATTCTTTTTTCGTCCCTTTTTTTCTCAATTCTGTAATTTATTTTATTGTATGTTTTTGTCTGTGTTTATGTTGAAAGGAACACTAATAAAAATGTATTTATGGAAAATTAGATGTTGGTGTCCAATTGTCCACTAGAAGCAAAACCGTAATAGTCTCAGTAGATGCAAAAGAAGAGGTGGAAAAATATCGGAGGTGAGAACTTCACGGTTCCTCCTCCTTCTGTGTCCAACTCAACGTTTTTCTTGACAGGTGAGACCACACCTGGACCCATCACGGTCCCACCTCCAACCTCTACTTTGGGAGAAGTCCAGACCAGTACACGTAGTCCAGTGAAAGGTATGTCTTGTGATGGTTCAGTTGGGATCATTTCCATGACTCTCTTTTCTTTATGGCCCGAATCAGAGAGGAGATCGTCAGATAGGTTTATTTGGCCAAATCATCCTGCTGGGTGGAGCAGTGAAAGAAAAGTGTCTCACCAAAAAATATCGGAGGTCAGAGCTTCATGGTTCTTCCTCCTTCTGCGTCCAACTCAACATTTTTCTTGACAGGTGAGACCACACCTGGACCCATCACGGTCCCAACTCCAACCCCGACCCCAACTCTTGAAGTCCAGACCAGTCCAGTGAAAGGTATGTCTTGTGGTGGTTCTACTGAGGACCGTTGCCCATTTATTATTTATTTATTTAATTTATTTAATACATTTATATCCCGCCCTTCTCACCCCGAAGGGGACTCAGAGCGGCTTACAAATTAAATTTACATACAATATTATATTATTAGCATAGCACAATACTGGTAATAAATTACTATATCAATATATTGTAATATTATTAGTAATATTACATTTAATTTATAATATATCAATATATTGTAATATTATTAGTAATATTACATTTAATATATAATTAATATTATTATATTGTATTATTAGTATTATTTTGTATTACAAAATAATATTAATATTATATGCATATACAATATATTATATAATCTATATATATAAAAGAGTGATGGAATCCTGGCGCCGAGCAAAACAACAAAACGAAACACCCCCCAATCTCGAAATTTTACAACACAATCCATCATCCACACCTCGAGGTTGAAACCACAAAATATCACGTCACAAACCTCCACAGGGCCTAAAAACCCCCAAAAAACAGAGCTATTCAGTGCAATTCCAATGGGCCACAGCAACGCGTGGCAGGACATAGCTAGTTTAATATATAATATATAGTTAATATTATTATATTGTATTATTAGTATTATATTGTATTACAAAATAATATTAATATTATATGCATATACAATATATTATAATCTATATATATAAAAGAGTGATGGCATCACGGCGACCCACAAAACAACAAAACTACAGGCCCCCCAACCTCGAAATTTGACAACACAACCCATCACCCACGCCTCTAGGTTGATACAACAAAAAGAAAAGAAAAATAAAGTCCTAATTAGAGAGAGAGGAATAATTGCTTTTATCCAATTGCTGCCAGTTAGAAGGCTAAGCTCCTCCAACTTGGTCTCCTAGCAACCCAATAAAAAATAATAAAAAAACACTAAAAAAATAATTAAAAACACTAAAAAATTAATACAATAAAATACTATAATAACAGAAAATAACTAAAAATAATACAAGAAAATAATAAAATATAATAAATAAAAAGACAACTTACAATAAAATTAATAAAAAAAAATACAAATAACGTCAAATAAAAATTACACAACAATTTTTAACCAATACCACCACCACTTTGCCACAGCAACGCGTGGCCGGGCACAGCTAGTCTATATATATAAAAGGATAATGGCGTCGCTCCACCAGGCAAAACAACAAAACTAAAGGCCCCCCAACCTAGAAAATTGACAATACAACCCCTCATCCATGTCTCTACATTCTTACACTCAACAAAGGATCCCGCCCCCCAAAACAGGGAAACACCCACTCTTTGAAGGTCCAAACCCATTCGGTACTCATCACTCTCTCATCTCAAAACACAAAATAAAGAGCAACACTCTGAAAACAAAGGAATTCCATCCAGGAAACAATCAGGGCCACCTAACACCTCCCAACAAAGGATTCCCTCCCTCTAAGACATGGAACCACCTAAAAAAAGCCACAGCAACGCGTGGCCGGGCACAGCTAGTATTATATATTATTGTAAATTATATTGTATATATGTATACATACAATGACTCAGATGGATCCAATTTGGTGTATGCGACACACTCTTGGCCCATCAGAGGTCCATCCCAAGTTGGAAACGACTTGAAGGCACCCAACAAGGACCATGAATGGTGCCTCCACGGCTTATCCTTCTCACTTTTGGGAGATTGGAAGTTCTTGGCACAAGGATAGCCCATCCCTGCGTCCAACAACGATGGCCATCTTTTATTTTTCCTTATAGGGAAGAATACACGCGGAGGAGTAACCGTGGGAAGTCCACCCGTTGAAACCCCACCAGGTAAAAAGTCAACGGGAGACGGAAGTTCCCATGGTTTTCATTTTGTTGGTTTCATGTATGTGTTTCACGGTAGTAGTAGTACTAGTAGCACGCCATGTCTCTTCTTGCCTTCCTTGTTCTAAGTCTGCAAGACCAAGTGGATCAACCGGGACAATCCCACCGCGACCGGGGACTACGAGCTGACCTACTACATCCGGAAGGAATACCCCAACGCCATTTGCCTGAAGCCCATTGCCATCGAAGTCCAGACGACAAATGGGATCCCAGCTGGCCAAACTGGACAGAGATTCGCCCAGTGAGTTCCCAAGTCGGGTTTTCGAATTTCATTGGTTCCTACAGAGAACGTAGAGTTCTTCCTTACCTTGTTGTTCTACACCAATCCCATAGACTAGACCGACCTCACATACTATACTTATTCTATATACTAGCCCTATCTCAAATACTAGACCTATCCCACATATTAGACCTATCCCACACACTAGACCTATACCATATACTATACTTATCATATTTACTAGACCTATCCCACACACTAGACCTATACCATATACTAGACTTATCCCATATGTTAGACCTATCTCATATACTAGACCTATCCTATATACTAGACTTATCCCATATACTAGACTTATCCCATATGTTAGACCTATCTCACATACTAGACCTATCCCATATACTAGACCTATCCCACACACTATGCCTATACCATATACTAACCATATTTACTAGACCTATCCCACATACTAGACCTATCCCTTATACTGGATGGATCCCATATACGTGACCTATTCCATATACTAGACTGATACCATATGCAAGCCTTATCCTATATACTAGACCTATCCTATATACTATACTTATCCCATATACTAGACTTATCCCATATGTTAGACCTATCTCACATACTAGACCTATCCCACACACTAGACCTATCCCATATATGTGACCTATTCCATATACTAGACCAAAATCATATACATATCCTATATACTAGACCTATCCTATATACTATACTTATCCCATATACTAGATCTATCCCACATCCTAGACCTATCCCATATACTACTTATGCTATATAATAGACCGATCCCATATACCATACTTATCCCATATATTTATTTATTATTATTTACTAATTTATATACCACTTTTCTCCCCCGAGGAGACCTATCGCACATACTATAGCCATAGCCGGTCCAAGGTAATTTTCAAGTGTAGGCGAACAGAAATTTTGCCCCCCCCCCCCGCCAAAAAAAACCAATCACTGAATATACATGAGATAAATAAATAGTCTAGAGTAGAATCTTCTGATCTTCAAACCATTGGCTTCTTTATCCTTGAAGCCAGACCATGGGTTGACGTCTTCCACGGTTGAAGTCTTCTTCTCTCCTCCCACAGGAACGATGCGGCCAATGGCTTCGCTTGCGTCAATGCCGACCAGGGCAAAGGCGTCTTCTGTTACGACTACAAAGTGCGATTCGTTTGCCCGGCCTCCTTCTGCTCAGGTGAGTGTTGAGAACGTTATTCTGGGATTGCACCTCGCGGATACCGAGCTCCCGTGATGTAGCCCAACCTCCATATCCGCGCTCCGTTGAGCCACGTCTCTTCTCTTTCCCGAAGGAGGCCAAAAAGATCCGAGTGGCTGACCCGTTCGCAGAGAATAATCCAAGTCTACGGATAAACAACGATCTCGTCCTCGGAAGATGGAAAGATATACATTTTTTCTTCCTTTGTCGCTGCTGCCTGCTTGTGAACCATAACAGAAAATGCAATAAAGTTTGAAATGCACCGAAGAACTCTGCTCTGTGTGTGTGTTTTGGAAACACTGGGGTGTCTGTGGTAGAGGAAAATCTAGGATGGAATTGTCCCATATGAAAGCCTTCCCTTGGGTGGTGGGTGGGATGGTGTTCGTCGAGGACACTGGACATGTTCACGGTGCTCTCTATAACTGGGATGTCTGTGGTGGAGGAAATACATGAAATCTGGGATGGAATTGTCCCATATGAAAGCCTTCCCTTGGGTGGGGGTGGGATGGTGTTCGTCGAGGACACTGGACATGTTCACGGTGCTCTCTATAACTGGGATGTCTGTGGTGGAGGAAATACATGAAATCTGGGATGGAATTGTCCCATATGAAAGCCTTCCCTTGGGTGGGGGTGGGATGGTGTTCGTCGAGGACACTGGACATGTTCACGGTGCTCTCTATAACTGGGATGTCTGTGGTGGAGGAAATAAATGAAATCTGGGATGGAATTGTCCCATATGAAAGCCTTCCCTTGGGTGGGGGTGGGATGGTGTTCGTCGAGGACACTGGACATGTTCACGGTGCTCTCTATAACTGGGATGTCTGTGGTGGAGGAAATACATGAAATCTGGGATGGAATTGTCCCATATGAAAGCCTTCCCTTGGGTGGGGGTGGGATGGTGTTCGTCGAGGACACTGGACATGTTCACGGTGCTCTCTATAACTGGGATGTCTGTGGTGGAGGAAATACATGAAATCTGGGATGGAATTGTCCCATATGAAACACTGGACATGTTCACGGCGCTCTCTATAACTGGGATAAATAAATGCTATAGATCTACTCCGAGGATTCCACTTCTCCAGTGGTGGTCCTCCATGAAACATCTCCGCTCGGTCAATGGGCCAATGCCCAGCAAGATCCCAGGATTGGTCCTCCTCCAGTGGTGGTCCTCCATGAAACATCTCCGCTCGGTCAATGGGCCAATGCCCAGCAAGATCCCAGGATTGGTCCTCCTCCAGTGGTGGTCCTCCATGAAACATCTCCGCTCGGTCAATGGGCCAATGCCCAGCAAGATCCCAGGATTGGTCCTCCTCCAGTCACTGGGATGCCTTGCCAGGGAGTTGAGGCCAAGACACTGGGGTGAGGTCACAATGGCCCAATTGAGGGAGGCCAGGCAGGGTCTCCGGGCTGGGAAGAAGCCCCCCAAGATGGGACAGGGCTTCCTGGCTGGAGGAGGTCCTCGTGGGCCAGGACTACGGGCCGGATCAGCATTACTTCGGTAAGTCCCTTAGTCCAAGTTTCAGCCTCAAACAGGAAGTCACCTTGACATGGAATTGGGCTGATCGACTACGTTTCTTAGTAGCGGGTGAATTAATATGTAGAGGATACGGACATCCGATATCCGCGTTAGGACGTGGGCAAAGCCTTGTATCCATGGGACTCGCTGCACTTCGGGTGGGAACACGTTGCACATTTACTTGGAGGACGGGCCGCGAGATTTGGCCGCTGTCCCGATCTTGAGACCATTTAAATCCATTCATAATTATTTAAATATATTTATTTATTACTATTTATTTATATTTATATATTTATATACATTTACTTTATATTGGCTATTATTTAAATATATTTATTTATTACTATTTATTTATATTTATATATTTATATACATTTAATTTAGCTACTATTTAAATATATTTATTTATTACTATTTATTTATATTTATATATTTATATATTTTTTATTCTCACCCCGAAAGCGACTCAGGGCAGATCGCAATGCACATAGATATATTTATTTATATTTATTTATATTTATATATTTATATACATTTAATTTAGCTACTATTTAAATATATTTATTTATTACTATTTATTTATATTTATATATTTATATATTTTTATATTTTTTATTCTCACCCCGAAAGCGACTCAGGGCAGATCGCAATGCACATAGATATATTTATTTATATTTATTTATATTTATATATTTATATACATTTAATTTAGCTATTATTTAAATATATTTATTTATTACTATTTGTTTGTATTTATATATTTATATACATTTAATTTATATTAGCTATTATTTAAATTTATTTATTTTTATTTATTATATTTATATATTTATATACATTTAATTTATATTAGCTATTATTTAAATTTATTTATTTATTACTATTTATTTATATTTATATTTATATATATATATATATATATATATATATATATATATATATATCCCGCCCTTCTTTCTCACCCCGAAAGCGACTCAGGGCAGATCGCAATGCACATAGAGATATATTTATTTATTACTATTTATTTATATTTATATATTTATATACATTTAATTTATATTAGCTACTATTTAAATATATTTATTTATTACTATTTATTTATATTTATATATTTATATACATTTAATTTATATTAGCTACTATTTAAATATATTTATTTATTACTATTTATTTATATTTATATATTTATATATATTTTTATATATTATATCAGGGTGGATCGCAATGCACATAAACATGGCAAACATTCAACGCCGTTATTAGACATACGACATACATAGACGGACACGGAGGCAATTTAACATTTCCCAGCTTCCCGAGGGTATGCTCGATTCCGGCCACAGGGGGAGCTCCCGCTTCACCGTCCACTTGTGACACCCGAGCCCTTGGTGGTAGTACTTCCTCATTCTTTGGCACGCTCCTGGAAGTTTTTATGGTGTCGTAAATTAGTTAAATTAGCCTACGTGCATACAGCGGTACGTAAATTTCCTACTCGACAGATGCAACTGCCTTTCGAGCTGCTTAGGTCATCAGCGAGCTAGGCTATTAAATGGTCAGGAGCTCAATCCGACCCGGACTTTGATCTCAGTAGTGATTCTCCTGTCTTCTCCAGGGTTCGCCTTTTGCCTCTCGGCCATCATGAGCTCCAGCCACAGGAAGGGCCAGCCGGTGATGCTCAAGCCCAGGCCTCTTGGCCTGAAAGAAGGTGGGCTTCCAAGGAAACCCCATAATTGTATACGAGGAGATACGAGGAGATGCCTCCCAAAATCCCACCGACTGTTTCCCGCATCTCTTTTGGCTTTAGGTCTAGCAGAAATGTACCAGGAAGGGCTGCTCTGTGACGTCTTCCTCGTCGCGGACGGACAGAGGTTCCCTTGCCACAGGTAGGACGTGGCGGTTGTTTCTTCCTTGCTTACAACACTAGGTTGAAAAAAAAAAAGTTCTGTTCCTGGTCGGAAATCGTTGTTTCTGTTTAATTGCATGCCTCTTACTTTGAAAGTCGTTGTTCTGCTCCAGAAACTTTGTCAGTTTTGTGGCTTTTCTCACCTGCAGAGCCCTGCTGGCGGCCATCAGCCCCTACTTTCAGGATATTTTCATCAACAGCTGGAAAGAGTCGGACGGGAAAGAGGTCCTGCTTCAGGACGTGACGCCGCCCGTCGTCCAGAACATCCTGAAATACATCTACACGGAAGAATTGGTACTCACGCCTGAGCTGGCCCCATTCCTGTTCGCGGGAGCCAGCAAGCTGCAGATTCCCCCCATGCAGAACCTCTGCTGCAGGTAAGACTTCCGTGGCATTCGTTCGGTGGAGTTGCATAAAGCAGAGTCGCTAAAGGGATTAATCACTCGGAAATTCTCCGTGCAGCGGAAGCATGCTGGGCCCATAACCCTTGTGACTGTAATATGCTCAACTTGCTTCTTATCATCCAATTAACTGACTTTAGACAGTTGTTTCAGCTTCTACCAGTGGCACTTATCTTTATTTACATTCACTTGCAATAACACTGACTCATTAGCATAGTCAGGATGCAAGAAGAGACAGGACAATGGTGTCTGCTGTATTTGTTTCAGCTTCTACAAGCGGCACTTATCTTTATTTACATTCACTTGCAATAACACTGACTCATTAGCATAGTCAGGATGCAAGAAGAGACAGGACAATGGTGTCTGCTGTATTTGTTTCAGCTTCTACCAGCGGCACTTATCTTTATTTACATTCACTTGCAATAACACTGACTCATTAGCATAGTCAGGATGCAAGAAGAGACAGGACAATGGTGTCTGCTGTATTTGTTTCAGCTTCTACAAGCGGCACTTATCTTTATTTACATTCATTTGCAATAACACTGACTCATTAGCATAGTCAGGATGCAAGAAGAGACAGGACAATGGTGTCTGCTGTATTTATATTTTATTTCATTGTGTCTTATTAATATGCTGTTTTATGTGTTTTATTCTGTTTTGTCCTGTGTTAGCCGCCCTGAATCCCTACCAGATAGAAAAATAAAGTTATCATTGTTAACGCAGTAATGCTATGTAGTAATCACTGTATTTACGAATTTAGCACCAAAATATCATGATGTATTGAAAACATTGACTACGAAAATGTGTTGGATAATCCAGAACGTTGGATAACCGAGTGTTGGATAGGTGAGACTCTACTGTAATAATGAATAGAGTAAAATAAATACAATAATAATAATAATAGTGAGATCAGAGTGAAATAATAAATGTATTAATAATAATAATAAAAATAGAATAAAATAAATGTAATAGTAGCAACAATAATAGAGAAAAATAATAAATGTAATAATACCAATAATAATAGAGAAACATAATAAATGTACCATATATTCTCAAGTATAAGCTGACCGAAATATAAGCTAACCAGGACCCTCACCCGAGTATAAGCCAAGGGGGGCTTTTTCAGTCTTAAAAAAAGGGCTGAAAAACTAGGCGAATGGATAAGCGAATGTTGGATAAGTGAGACTCTACTGTATTTTATTTTCCATACCACCAGACTACACCACGGCAACGTGTGGCTGGGCACAGCTAGTCTATAATAATAATGGCAAAAATTTTAATAATAATATAATGATGATGATGATGTCTGTTTTCATTGTTGTTTTTATTGTTATTTTAAAGCTAATTGTATTGTTTTAATCTATTTCTGTAAACTGTTCCGAGCCAAACTGGGAGTAGTGGTATACAAATCTAATAAATAAATAAATATTGAAACACTAAAATGTACGGTAGATTCCTGCCCTGGCAAGAGCTTGAATCACATAGCTTAGATAGAAGACTCTGGAGATAAACTTGGACCCAAGCTAGCTAGCTTGTCCAGAGGCGGTTCAACTGCCAGGCCAACTAGGCAGTTGCCATCTTGTTGGGGTGCCATCGAGGCAACTCCTGTCTCCACAAGGTATTGAACTGCTTTTTCTGTTGATTTGTTGTAAAACATGATGAGCTTTTATTTTTCAGTGATTGGTTTGGGGGGGGGGGGGGGAGAACGCCAAAATTCTGTTCGCCTACACTTGAAAATTACCCAGGGCCGGCTCTGCTTGTGGCTTCATATCGGGAGATACGATATCTCAGATAGGGCTCGATACCCATGTCTCTCCTCTCTTCCAGGTTCCTCATCACACACATCTCGGTGCAGAACTGCTTCGAGATGTACTCCTTGGCCCGTGCCCACGAGAACAGCGATTTGCTTCAGGCCACCGTCCAGTTCCTCATCCGCAATTTCAACGAGGTCTTTGAGGAAGAGGGTTTCCTCCAGCTGGAATTCGCCACGCTGGTGGCCATGATCTCCTCCGGCAACTTGGCAGCCACGTCGGAGCTCCAGGTCTACCAGGCCGTGCGGCGGTGGGTGCAGGGGCAACCTCGTGTACGGGGCCCACTGCTCGGCCAACTGATGCAACACGTGCGCTTCCCGCTCCTGAGCCCCACCGAGCAAGAGGAGCTCCAGACGGACTTGGAGGCCCGGAAGGACCTCAAACTGGAGTGGAAACTCCTGGATGGCGAGGAGAGGCTGAGTCAGAGCAAGGGGCTGCGGCGGGGCATGTACAAGCCGTACATCGCTTGCGTTGACACCCAGTTGTGCGAGTTCCAAAGCTTGGAGGCCGACGAGGCGCACATGGCCTGCTACAATGTGTCGGCCGAGCTGTGGGAGAGGCTCCCCGGCCTGCAGTCCTTGACGCACGCTTCCTGCACCTCTGCCGGGGACACAATCTACGTCTCGGGGGGCGTTTACCGCAGCTCTTATTCCTCCGCCGTGCACGAGTTCAGCTCCTTCCGAAGCCAGTGGTGTCCGCTTCCTCCCATGGCCGTGGCGAGAGCGGCGCACGGCTTCCTCTGCCACAACCAGAAGCTGTACGTCCTAGGCGGCTGGCGCAAGTACCACAGCTTCCTCAACTCCACGGAGAGCCTGGACTTGGCCACGGGAAAGTGGACTGCGATTGCGCGACTCCCCTTCCCGCTGAGCCACTCGGCGTCGAGCGTCTTCCGAGACAAGTTGTACCTGCTGGGCGGCGCACGGGACATCACGTCCGGGTGGTTGTTCCACCGCGGGATCCTGATCTACACGATCAGCTCTGACGAGTGGACTCAGGTGCCTCTCTCGACTGGCTTCCTTGCCGCGGGAGCTGTGGCCGGGGACCACGGGATCTACGTGATTGGGGGATACTCGGAGAAGAAGAACTGGGCGGAAGAGAACCAGGTGGAGAACCGCCGCAGCAGCCGCCGGTGTTTCTTCGTCAACGAAGCGGGCCGGGTGAGCCGCAGCTTCGCCATCCCGAAACTTCCCCGCGGGATCGCCAACGCAGGGGTCGTTTACTGCGGCAGAAGGATCTACGTGCTTGGCGGGGAGGATCTGACCCAACGCTACAAGGCCGTTTACCGCTGGGAACCCGGCGAACCTCGCTGGCATCGGGGCGCGAAGGAAATCCCGGTTCCCCGGGAGGGCATGAGCTCGTTCGCATGTGCGCTCCTCTTGCGGCCCAAGCCACGCTTCGCGCAGCTTTTCCAAGTCTCTGCTCTCGTTCCGGTAGCAGCTGCCTCCAAGTAGCTGCTAAAACCATGTGTAAATATATTATAATAAATTTACAAACGGCGGACAACGATCTCTTGTGAGACGGAGCCTGCCAACTTGCGTGTGGCAGCCTTCACAAGCGCCCAACGATTATTGAAATAAGCCGATAAGACTGTGGTCAATATGATACTACGCCGCAATAGCGCTCTACCCAGAAATTGAAACGATCAGATAAGACTGTGTTTAATATCACATTATGATGAAATAGTAGTACTGCGAGCAATGGAAATAAACAGATAAGACTGCGGTTAATGTGATACTACGCTGCCATAGCGCTCTTACCAGCGTTTGAAATGAGAAGCTAGGACCGTGATCAAACTCACACTACACTACAATAGCAATGGAAATAAGACTATGGTCAATATCACACTATGACACAATAGCGCAATTCCCAGCAATTGAGATGATAAAAAATGACTGAAATAGTGCTATGCCAATCAATTGAAATAAGCAGATAAGACTGTTATCAATATCGTACTATTCTGCAACAGCGTTATTCCCACCAACTGAAATAAATAGATAGGTCTGTAATCAATTATCACACTATTCTGCAATGGCGTTATTCCCAGTAATTGAAATAAGCAGACAGAACTGTAAACAATATTGTACTATTCTGCAACTGCATTATTCCCACCAACTGAAATAAGCAGATAGGACTGTAATCAATATCGTACTATTCTGCAATATCGTACTATTCCTGCCAACTGAAATAAGCAGATAGGACTGTAAACAATATTGTACTATTCCACAACAACACTATTCCCAACAATTGAAATAAGCAGATAAGGCTGTGTTATTTCCACTAACTGAAATAAGCAGATAGGACTGTAAACAATATCGTACTATTCTGCAATATTGTACTATTCCTGCCAACTGAAATAAGCAGAAAGGACTATAAACAATATCGTACTATTCTGCAACAGCATTATTCCCACAAACTGAAATAAGCAGATAAGGCTGTAAACAATATCGTACTAGTCTGCAACTGTGTTATTTCCACTAACTGCAATGAACAGATAGGACTGTAATCAATATCATACTATTCTGCAACAGCGCTATTCCTAATAATAATAATAATAATTCTGCAATATCGTATGATTCCCGCCAACTGAAATAAGCAGATAGGACTGTAAACAATATCGTACTATTCTGCAACAGCGCTATTCCTAATAATAATAAAAATAATAATATAATTATTATATTATCATGTAATTATATTATTATTATTATTATTATTATTATTATTATTATTATTATATAAGGCCCATCTAGTCATTGATAGGTCTGAGAATCCATGAACAGCCACCCATGGAGTAGTTCTGTATATAGAACTACTATGCTGTGTTGGACCATAAAGTGTTGTGGACATTGTCTGAGGTGTGGTGATTAGTCCCCTTACCTGAAACAACGATAACAAAGATCCCGTTTCCCGTGTTGCGGTGTGGCGGAAAGCAATAATACAAAATGAGAAGCCGGACACAAGTGAGAAGGTAGGTAATTGCTAGTCCTGTTCTATACCTCTAAATAGAAGCGCCTACGGATTTCCCGGGTGTTTCTTGGGTGGAAGCCGTGATAAGCTGGATCCAGGGCGATCCGAAGAAGCGGAGTATTTCGACAACGCCTCTAGGAGGAGCTCGCCATTTCGATGGCGGTCAGGGCGACGGACGTCTTCCGGAAGAGGTCCAGGATGGGCTTCTTGGGCATCTTCATGGCGGTGCAGCCGAAGCCGCTGAGCCCCCAGCTGGTGAACGGAAGCCTCTCCTGGCTCTGGATCCACTTCGGGGTCCCCGGTTCCCAGTACAAAATAGTGTTGTAATATTCCTCGTAGTTCTCTCCTTCTAAGTTATTATATAAATAGGTGTTCTCTCCGCCGAGCACGTAGATGCGGTGCTTCCAGCGCACCACGGCCGCTCCGGCCAGCTCGAACGGCAGCTTGGGGACGGGCACACTCTTGTCCACCTTGCCGTCTCTGCCCAGGAAGAAGCACTTCCGGGTGCAGTGGATGTTCCCGGAATCGGGCCACCGCTCGCTGTGGTGCCGGCTCCGGCTCCGGTAATAGCCGCCGATGACGTAGATCCCGTTGCTCATGGCCACGGCGCCGGACCAGTAGCACTCGTTCTCCAGGAAGACTTGGACCCAGATGTCGATGCCGATTTCGTAGATCAGGACCTTCCGGGACGCGAACCAGGAACCGACCGAGTTGGTGACCCCGCCGATGAGGTAGAGCTTGTTCTTCAGGACGGCGGAGGCGAAGTGGCTGAGGGCGAAAGGCAACCGGGCGATGGGAGACCAGGACCGCGTCTCCAAGTCGAAGCACTCGGCCGTGTCCAGGTATTCTTCGTATTTGCGCCAACCTCCTATCGCAAAGAGCTTCTGGTTGCAGGCCAGGAAGCCATGGGACGCTCGGGCCACGGACATGGAAGGCAGCTGAGTCCAGCGGCCCCGCAGCGGGTTGTATTCGTGGAACGTATCGGAATACGTGTCGTCCGTGTGCACGCCGCCCGTGACGTACAACTTGTCGCCCAGGGCCACGCAGCGGGCGCAGTACAGGCACTTTAGCAGCGGCAGCTTCTCCCACGTCTCCATTTGCGGGTCGTAGCAGCCCACCTGGAAGTCCTTGGTCTTCAAGTCGGGGCCGTCCATGTTGTAGAGGTCCACGCAGACGATGCAAGTGGCGTACATCCCCCGCCGCAGACCCCCGCTTTGCCGGAGCCGCTCCTGCCGGTTGAGGCGGCGCCAGCGCAAGCGGAGCTCCCGGCAGCCGGCCAGCTCGACCTGGACCTCCCGCAGCTCCTCCGGGGTCAGGAGCGGGAGCCGGACGCAGGTCATCAGATGCCCGAGCAACGGGAAGCGGACGGCGTTCTGGGCCGTCACCCAGCGCCGCACTGCGCGATAGACGGGAAGCTCGGAAGCAATGGCCAAGCTGTCGGAGGACAGGATGCTCGTCAAGGTGCTGGGGTTCAAGTTGAGGAAGCTCTTGTCCTCCTGGGAGAGGCGGCGGAAGTGCAGGTTGACCAGGCTCTTGGCTTCTTGGAAGAGAGCCGGGTCGTTGTGCGCGTAGCCCAGTTCGTAGAGGCGGAGGCAGTTCTCCGGGGAAAGGTGGTCCAAGAGGAACCTGAGGAGAGACACACACAGAGGTAGTTTTCAAGTGTAGCCGAACAAAATTTTTGCGCACCCCCCTAAACAAATCACTGAAAAATAAAAGCGTTGGATAAGCGTTGGAGGGATTAAGTAAAAGCCTATTAAACATCAAATTACACTAAGATTTTACAAATTAAGCTCTAAAACATCATGTTTTACAACAAATCAACAGAAAAAGCAGTTCAATACTTTGCGGAGGCAGGCCGCAGGAGACAGGAGTTGCCTCGATGGCGCCCCCCAACAAGATGGCAACTGCCTAGTTGGCCTAGTGGTTGAACCGCCTCTGGACACACATGGGACGGATTAAGACCGAGCTAGCTAGCTTGGGTCCAAGTTTATCTCTGGAGTCTTCTATCTGAACTATGTGTTTTGACCTCTTGCCAGGGCAGGAATCTACCATACATTTTAGTGTTTCAATATCATCATTATCATCATCATCATCATCATCATATTATTATTATTATTATTATTATTATTATTATTATTATTATTATTATTATTATTATTATTGTATGACACAGCAAACAAGATAGACATGCTGGATTTCGTATCACAAAATCTCAAGTCAAACGCTTCCCAAGTGTCTAGGACTGTGTGATTATTATTATTATTATTATTATTATTATTATTATTATTATTATTATCGTGTGACACAGCAAACAAGATAGACATGCTGGATTTCGTATCACAAAATCACAAGTCGAACACTTATTATTATTATTATTATTATCATTTTTGCCATTATTATAATAGACTAGCTGTGCCCAGCCACACGTTGCCCTGGCGTAGTCTGGTGGTATGGAAAATAAAGTACAGTAGAGTCTCACTTATCCAACACTCACTTATCCAACGTTTTGGCTTATCCAACGCATTTTTGTAGTCAATGTTTTCAATACATCGTGATATTTTGGTGCTAAATTCGTAAATACAGTAATTACTACGTAGCATTATTATTATTATTATTATTATTATTATTATTATTATTATTATTGTATGACACAGCAAACAAGATAGACATGCTGGATTTCGTTTCACAAAATCACAAGTTGAACACTTCCCAAGTGTCTAGGACTGTGTGATGTATTATTGTTCTTATTATTATTATTATTATTATTATTATTATTATTATTATATTTTATGACACAGCAAACAAGATAGACATGCTGGATTTCGTTTCACAAAATCACAAATCGAACACTTCCCAAGTGTCTAGGACTGTGTGATGTATTATTGTTATTATTACTATTATTATTATTATTATTATTATTATTATTATTATTATTATATTTCATGACACAGCAAACAAGGTAGATGTGCTGGATTTCATATCACAGAATCACAAGTCGAACACTTCCCAAGTGTCTAGGACTCTGTGATGTATTATTATTATTATTATTATTATTATTATTATTATTATTATTATTGCCATTATTATTATAGACTAGCTGTGCCCAGCCACACGTTGCCGTGGCGTAGTCTGGTGGTATGGAAAATAAAGTACAGTAGAGTCTCACTTATCCAACATTCACTTATCCAATGTTCTGGATGATCCAACACATTTTTGTAGTCAATGTTTTCAATACATGGTGATATTTTGGTGCTAAATTCGTAAATACAGTAATTACTACGTAGCATTACTGCGTATTGAACTACTTTTTCTGTCAAGTTTGTGGTATAACATGATGTTTTGGTGCTTAATTTTGCACATAGCAGCGTCTACTTATAAAAGTAGCGTAATGGTATAGAGTGTGAGAAAAGCGCAACAGCGTTATACCAATTTGTAACCCAGCAAATAAGCTTCTACATTCAAGATTCTCCACTCTTCAAGTGGCCGGTCTACCTGGAGCAACTCTCTAGCAGTGGGAGGATCTGGAGCCTGCTGGCCGCCACAAACAGGTCTTCGGCCGTCTCCGGGGTGAGGGCAATCTCCTCCGTGTAGTAATAATTGACCACCGCTTGGACGACGGTGGGGTCTATGTCCTGCAGCAGAACCTCCCCATCTTGAGATTCCCGGAAGGAGTTGGAAAACATGGCCCGGAAGTAGGGGTTGATGGCGGCCAGGAGCATCCTAGTCAATAGAAGGAGCAAAGTCAGTTTGTGGGTGAGATTGTTGCAGAAATCAGGCAGAAAAATGCTGTATTAGATAGGAATGCATTGAATGTTCCTCCAGTGTGTGGAAAAATACAGTTCTAATGAACATGTGGACATTGATGGCCAGAAACAAGGATTCACTCCGTGATTGAAAACAGCATGTTTACAACTGTCACGCCCAGGCAGCAGAGCACTAGAACCAATACACTGAGGCCAATAACAATCTAATATCTTCATTAAGGAAATAGTAAGGTGGAATAAAAGTGCACAGAGAATAAAGTTCATCAATAGACCTTCCAGGAAAGGTCAAATATAGTCCAATAATATATTGTCCAGTATATGGTATTAGAGTTCAAAGTTATAATCCAAACCGAAACACACTCAACTTCAAAGCAGTTGAGTGGGGGAAATATCCAAGATTCTTCTAGAGTTCATAGTAAGTCCAAAGCAGGGAGTTGGATACAAACTGGGTACTTGGCATAAGATGCAAGGCTGGGTACACGGCAAGATAGAATCAAGAAGCACGGCAAGGCAAGGCACAAAGGAACTGGAGTTGCGGACTCAAACATAGTCCACACTTGGCTGGAACCGAAGCTATTCCGTAAGCTGATCTGTTGACTCCGCACGGACTTCTCAGTGCGGGGAACTTTTAAAGAACTTCCAATCTCTCTGCAAGGCAGGTGTTCAGAGCTCCTTTTCCCAAGGGAAAAGAGCTGAGCCAACAACTATGTCCAGATGTGATCCTCCTCAAAACTTCTCAGGGGAAAGAAGCTAATTAAAAGATTGTCTGGCTGCTACCCGGGCGCTCCTCCTTGTTTGCGTTTTTTCCGAGCGACTAGTCTCAAAAAACTCCTTTCTCGAAAAAGGGGGAGAAGCGCTGGGAATAGGCGCCTGTTCAAGGTCTGTGGTAATAAGTTCCTGGTCGGTATTGTCAACAACTGGCATCTGGAACTGAACATTCTCTTGCTGGGACGGCAAAAATCCCCTGTTCTCATCTTCATGATCCATCATGGCGCTAGGGTCAGGACTCAGAGGTCCAGGGGACATCACAACACCGTCAAAGACAATTATTCTTTAAGAGGTAAAACACAATGGTTCCTTATGTTAAGAAGGAAGGAAAATACAGTTCTAATGGACATGTGGTCACAGCCACAGACATTGATGACCAGATACAGGGATTTACTCTGAGGTTGAAAACAACATGTTTACACTGTCAACGGCAATGATTCTTTAAGTTAAGAGGTGAAACACAATGGTTCCTTATGTTAAGAAGGAAGGAAAATACAGTTCTAATGGACATGTGGTCACAGCCCATTCTACTGTCATCTAGACATTGATGACCAGATACAGTGATTTACTCTGAGGTTGAAAACAACATGTTTACACCGTTAACGGCAATGATTCTTTAAGTTAAGAGGTGAAACACAATGGTTCCTTATGTTAAGAAGGAAGGAAAATACAGTTCTAATGGACATGTGGTCACAGCCCATTCTACTGTCATCTAGACATTGATGACCAGATACAGTGATTTACTCTGAGGTTGAAAACAACATGTTTACACCGTTAACGGCAATGATTCTTTAAGTTAAGAGGTGAAACACAATGGTTCCTTATGTTAAGAAGGAAGGAAAATACAGTTCTAATGGACATGTGGTCACAGCCCATTCTACTGTCATCTGGACATTGATGACTAGATACAGTGATTTACTCTGAGGCTGAACACAACATGTTTACACGGTCGAACACAATGATTCTTTAAGAAGTCAAACACAATGGTTCCTTATCCTAAGAAGGAAGGAAAACATCTCTCCGGGAACAAATGGAGTCAGCAAGATTTAGCTGCGAAACAACCTGTCAGTCATTTACAACTTTTCGGAACAACAACTTCAATAAAATCGCTCTACAAGAGACCTTTTTACTACCCAAAAGTGTGCCAGATCTGCTTGGGAATGCAGAGCCTCTTTTTAGTTTTAGAGACAGAGAAAGGTAAATATTGTAAATTTGGAAAGTATTCTCAAGACTTGAGAAAGAACTACACAATACCTGTGGCAAGGGAAGCGTTCGCTGTTGACCACAATGGTTGTATCGCAAAGAAGTTGTTCTTGGTGCAACTGCTGTAGCCCTACGGGAACAAGTGAAAGACTTGTCAGAGCAGAACTTCACAATAAACCAGAGACGTGGTTGGCGTATTCAGCCAGAAAAACGTGAACGAGGATTTGAAGCCAGAATCTCCGTCCAACACTCGTAACAATATACATCTTGGCTCTATATAGGGACCTACCCTTCCGTATATAGTGATCCAGAGGTTTGGGCTCCTCTCCCATGAGATCTTCATCTACGACCAGTGGCGAACTCATGATAGCGAGTCAAGTTGTTCTCGGTTTGTGAATTTGTATGGTTCTCGGGCATTCCTGCGGAAAGAAGACGGGAGGTGGAGTAGAAAACCAAGACGATATTATTGGGTCGGGTTCTGATCACTTCTGGGTTGGGTGAGCTCTTGAGGTGATCCACTTTCTTGGTGGCCAAAGGGTGGAGAGGAGACATCTTAGGTCTGGGGCTGGCTCGTATAATTACTTGTAGTTAATTTCTTAACTGGTTTTTTGGTGTTGTAAATTAGTTAAAGCGGTACCTAAATTTCCTACTTGACAGATGCAACTGTCTTTTGGGTTACTTAGGTTTCTGGATGAATGGATTTTAATCTTGGACATTCTTAAAATTTTATATAATGTGATTGTATTTTGTAATGGTATCTGTCTTATATGAACTGTTGTTTTGTAGATTGTTTTATATGAATTGTTGTTTTTACATTGTTTTTAGGCATTGAATTTTTGCCTAGTATTTACTGTAAGCTGCTTTGAGTCTCCTCGGAGAGAAAGGCGGGGTAAAAGTGATGTAAATAAATCAATAAATAAATAAATTAGGTCAACAACGAGCTATGCTATTTATAGGTCAGGAGCTCAATCCAACCTGGGCTTCAAACTCATGACTTCTCGATCAGTAGTAATTTATTGCAGCTGGCTACTAACCAGCTGTGCCACAGGTTGAGCATCCATTAACTGTAATTCTGAAAATTGAAAGACTCCAAAATTGTCCATACTGGTGGGTGAAAGAGTGACGACTTTGCTTTATGATGTACGTAGATGCACAAAATGGTTTAAAAATATATATATTATTGTCTCCGAAAAGCTGACGAATTCCAGGTTTAGACTTGGGTTCCATCTCCAAGACTATGTATATATAAGTATCACAAAATCCAAAACATGCAACAAGTCTGGCCCTAAAAATTTTGGGAATGGGAGACTCAATCTCCAGAAAATAGAATACTTTAATTTGATATACTTTAATCTCCAGAAAATATAATACTTTAATTTGATATAGCCAGCCACTGGGTTTATTCCCATCCCAGGTTGTCCTCTCATTAATCTGTAGCACTTTTTCACCTACCTCAGGTTTGAAATTTATACACTTTATTCAGTCTATTTTTAACTTGTGTTTTAATTATGTTTTTAAGTTTGCTATTTTACCTGTATGTGCAAATGTCTGTTTAATAATTGTATATGTTCCTGTACATCTGATGTGTTTTATATTGCTAACTGTTTTTATCTGGGTTCGACCCTTCAGGGAGATGGAGGCGGGGTATAAATAAACTATTATTATTATTATTATTATTATTATTATTATTATTATTATTATTACTTTATTTGTCACATGTTTTGCATACCCTGTTTCCCTGAAAATAAGACATCCCCAGAAAATAAGACCTAGTAGAGGTTTTGCTGAATTGCTAAATATAAGGCCTCCCCTGAAAGTAAGACCTAGAAAAGTTTTTGTTTGGAAGCATGCAGGATCGGTAAATGTACATACCATAGATTGTAGTACATGGAAATAAAGGTAGTAACAAGAAATAATAATAATAATAATAATAATAATAATAATAATAATAATAATAATATAACTTTATTCTTGTATCTCACCTCCATCTCCCAGAAGGGACTCAGGGCAGCTTACATAGGGATAAACCCAACAACAACATAAATGTACATACGAACAGAAATTTAAAACAGTAATTTTAAAACAGTATAGCAATCTATATATATAAAAGAGTGATGGCATCACGGCAGCGGACAAAACAATAAAAGTAAACACCCCACAACCTCGAAAATTGACAGCACAACCCCTCATCCATGCCTCTAGGTTGATACAACAAAAAGAAAAGAAAAATAAAGTCCTAATTAGAGGGAGAGCAATAATTGTTTTTATCCAATTGCTGCCAGTTAGAAGGCTAAGCTCCGCCCACTTGGTCTCCTAGCAACCCAGTCAGCCCAGGGGACCCTTGACCTTAACTACCACCAATTCCTCAATACTTTATTTCCCATACCACCATACTTTGCCACAGCAACGCATGGCCGGGCACAGCTAGTAAAATATAATATAGAAATTCTTGAAAGGATTCACAGTTTGGTTATGCTGGTTTGTGATGATAACTACTGTACAGAAGATAATAAATTTTCATTTTTAAAAAATTCAACCATAAATGTGAATTCTTCTTCGTGGAAAAATAAGACATCCCCTGAAAATAAGACCTAGCGCTTCTTTGGGAGCAAAAATTAATATAAGACACTGTCTTGTTTTCGGGGAAACAGGGTAGTACCGATGTGATAAGGATCTTACAAGGCTCTGCTAACATCATCGGCGAATAGATTTATGTCCATTCTCTCATTCCCTTACCTGTGTCCAGATGTGATGTGTAAATCTGTGCTGCCTTCCCCCAAAATGCTTGGAGGCCACCTTTGCCCTCCTGAAACTGAGCCCCACCAGCCCCTCTCCCATTGGTCTTCCTGGGGCAGGTGTGTCATAGTGCATTTTGCATAGGCACCCCCTCCCATTGTGTGCCTGCCTACTGAGAGGGGCGAGGAGGCAGCAAAGGCCAACATGAAGGACTTGGCAAGGAAGATTTGACCTTATTTCGGAGACCAAACTTGGCACGAAGACTCAATATGCCCAGATTTGAACAGCGGTGGAGTTTGGGGAAAATAGACCTTGGCATTTGGGAGTTGTGGATGCTGGGATTTATAATTCGCCTACAGTCAACGAACTTCACCAACGATGGACTTGAACCAAACTTGGCCCGCAGAACTCCCACAGCCAATAGAAAATACGGGAAGGGTATGGTGGGCATTGACGTTGAGTTTGGGAGTTGTAGTTCACCTACACCCAGAGAGCACTGTGGACTCAAACTATTTATTTATTTATTTATTTATTTATTTGCTACATTTATATCCCGCCCTTCTCACCCCGAAGGGGACTCAGAACGGCTTACAAATTAAATTTACGTACAACATTATATTATTAGCACAGCACAATACTGGTAATAAATTCCTATATTGTACTGTATCAATATATTGTAATATTTTTAGTAATATTACATGTAACATATAATATATAATTAATATTATTGTATTGTATTATTAGTCTTATATCGTATTACAATATAATAATATTATGAATATTATATGTGTATACCATATGTTATAATAATTATATATTATTGTAAATTATATATATATATATACTAGCTGTGCCCGGCCACGCGTTGCTGTGGCAAAGTATGGTGGTATGGGAAATAAAGTATTGAGGAATTGGTGGTAGTTAAGGTCAAGGGTCCCCTGGGCTGATTGGGTTGCTAGGAGACCAAGTGAGTAGAGCTTAGCCTTCTAACTGGCAGCAATTGGATAAAAACAATTATTCCTCTCCCTCTAATTAGGACTTTATTTTTCTTTTCTTTTTGTTGTATCAACCTAGAGGCATGGATGAGGGGTTGTGCTGTCAATTTTCGAGGTTGTGGGGTGTTTACTTTTGTTGTTTTGTCCGCTGCCGTGATGCCATCACTCTTTTATATATATAGATATATAGATATATATATATACACACACAATGATGGATCTGGAACAAACTTGGCACCCATACTCAATATGCCCAAATGTGAACACTGGTGGAGTTTGGGGAAAATAGACCTTGACATTTGGGAGTTGTAGTTGATGGGATTTATAGTTCGCCTACAATCAAACAACTTCTTGAATCCCACTAATGATCAAATTGGGCACTTGTATAAATGTCTCTATATACCCATGGCCTTTATATCTGATGTGAGAGAGCAAACTCTACTGACATCCTCTCCGGTGGAAGTGAGTAAACCCTCCATCCTTTGCCTCCATCCCGTTTGTGTCTTGTTCGATCCTTCGGAGACGAGACACGCCGGGACTCTGTACCCGCAAATCCACGGAGGCTGAAGTCACTTCCCATCCCGAGGAAGATGGATGATTGTCATTTCAATAAATACAGACGAACCCGCAATGCTCTCCGGGCTGGCAATCCAAGATGGAAGGCGCTCTTGCACAACTGTTGTTGCATTGAGATTGCCCGATTTTGTAAAGGTCAACCACCCGTTGATTTCTGTGTTAGAAGTCCCTCGGAGTGTTAAGGAAATACTTAGATATTTGACATTTTTTTAGGCCCGGCTTCCTCATTCTGGTGCTCGAAATACACACAAAGGGGATTCTACGGGGAAGCAACGGGAGGCAGGAACGAGTTGCAAGATCCAGTTTTGTGAGATTTCAGGGATTTTCCGGTCTTGAAAAGACACACATTGCTGTGTTTCGATCCGTGAATAAAAAAAATCAGTTACAATTACATATTCCAACAAGACTGACAACAGACCTCGTAAAACTACAGCTCACCTGATTCAAGGCACGGAGCCGAGTGCTGTCGATCTGCATTATTATTACAATATAGACCAATCCGTTGATAGGACAACTCTAATTTACGTTGTTGGGTTATCCAAAAAATCCAAAAAATTGCGTTCGAGCAATATCCGAGGGTGCCTCTACACTATAATTAAAGCACTTCGATATCACTTTAACAGCTATAATAATGATTATTATTGTTATTATTATTATTATTGCCATGGCTCAATGCTACGGAATATCGAGCACATTCTCGGGCAGCGAAGGACGAAGACCCAGTCAAATCGGAACTCAAAGTGCATTAAATGAACAGTGTAGACACTCCTCTGGTCTACCTTCCGTCACTTGGGGAAATGGGGAAAAACTGAAAAGAAAAAGAAAACCTGATGTCAATAGAAGAAGATCCAGTTTTGCCTCGTGTTTGTACTTGGAAGGAGTGGTTTCCCCAGAGTGTATATAAGTCGTGCCAGTCTTTCCAAACTTTGTGTGCCGAAAATAATAAGAGACGTCCGTAGGACCTTCTCCAGACAAGAACCACGATGAAGCCTCAATGTTTGGTGAGTTTCCTTTGAAATCAGTAGCGTCCATTAACTAGATATTAGATGTGTGCAAAGCAGCGGAAATCGAAGACGCTTCGTCATTGTTTTGTTAGGATTTGTTCCATTCAACAATTACGAGGCTGATTTCTCTGTCGTTTTTACGGCTATCAGGATGAGACTTGGCACACTCGTAAACAACACGTACGGCTTTAAACTAATACTTTTGGGGAGGAAAGGCAAATAAAATTCCTTGCAAAACCGCAACTCCCACAATTCCGGGATTGTGCCTTTTCCCAATAATACTGGGAGCTCTACGGAAACTTGTCGGAACTCTTGAAAACTTTGGGAAGAAGGTTCAATGTTGGAATCTGAAATTCAGATTTTAGAACGAAAACGCTGAAAGACCAAATTAAGCCGAACATTCTGAGTTGAACCCTTGGGTTCCTAAAATATGTAATATTTAATTCGATGTTTTAATACCGTGTTGTGTTTTTTTTTTCTTTTTCGGTTATTGTGTATATTTTGTTATTGGTTTTGTTACTGTTCTTTGATGTATCATATTTTATCATTGCTTTGTATTTGATTTTGCTGTAAGCTGCCCCGATGGAGGCAGGATATAAATAAACATTATTATTATTATTATTATTATTATTATTATTATTATTATTATTATTATTATTCTCACGTTTTCACCTCCTTAGCTTCTCGTGATCCTTCTCGTCCTTCCAACAAGGGGTAAGTAGATACCTTCTCCCTTCTCTCTGTAGTTTTTACGGTGTCGTGAATTAGTTAAATTAGCCTTCCTGCATAAATTTCCTACTTGACAGATGCAACCGTTTTTTGAGCTGCTTAGGTCAAAAGCGAGCTAGGATATTAAATGGTCGGGAGCTCAATCCAACCCAGGATTAATCTCGTGAACAGTCAAGTCAATAATGGCTCCGTCTTCTGTTTGGTTGGTCCAACGAAGATGTCACCCATGTTTACCCTGGATAGGACTCAGGGCTGTTTCCTCCCTAATATCTTTCCTTCTCAGCTTCTTCTTGCGTGACCCGTTGGTTCGATCGGGACGACCCGTCAGGAGTGGGAGACTTCGAAACCACTGTCGACTTGAGGAAGGAGTATCCCGGGCAGATTTGCTCAAATCCCATTGAGATCGAAGCCCAGACCGTGGACGGGATCCCCGCAGGAAACACAGGACAGATATTTAATCCGTGAGTGATGCTATTTTGGCCCTACACACCCTATAGTAGCGGTTCTCATACAGTGCTCTGCGGAGCCCTTTTCGAAGCGTCTCTTGTGGAGCCCCAAGAAGTGTTTATATAATATACTAGCTGTGCCCGGCCACACGTTGCTGTGGCTAGGACTTACTTTTTCTTTTCTTTTTGTTGTATGAACGTAGAGGCGTGTATGAGAGGCTGTGCTGTCAATTTTTGAGGTTGTGGGGCATTTAGTTTAGTTGTTTTGTCCGGTGCCGTGATTCCATTACCCTTTTATATATATAGACTAGCTGTGCCCAGCCACACGTTGCTGTGGTGTAGTCTGGTGATTAGGATCCCTCTGGTTAGGAAGCAGCCTGGCTTTGAAGCTGCAAGACTGTTCCACCATGACAATGTGTTTTAAAATGGGTGTTAGGCTCCGGGCACAGCTACGACATCCTCTGGGTAATGTAGTTGTTTCTGCGCATGCGTGGTGAGCAATTGAGGGTTTTCTGTTATTTGGACTTTATTTCTCTATGTTTTTTTATTGAAAGACATAGATTGGATGACTATGTCTTTTGTGGCCAAATTTGGTGTGATTGGGTCCAGTGGTTTTGTTGTTTACTCTGTGGGAAAAATGCACACCACACTTTTATTTATATAGAAGGTCTATACATCCCATTCAATCTGATTTGTCGTCAGGTCTACAGAGTGATCCTGTGTTAGAACGAGTCGGGAGGGTCTCACGATCCATTCCCGTTCTTGCTTTTTCGTTTATTCTGAATACGACTCCCAAGACTAACTTTCCGGACTGAGATTTCCTCTCTTTCTTGACAGGTTCAACGCCGCGGAAGGATTCGCTTGTGTCAACGCGGCGCAGAAAACCGGTTCCTGCCGGGATTACAGAGTCCGCTTCACCTGCCCTCCGGAGTTCTGCTCAGGTGAGCCTCCCTAGGGCGGCTTCGGTTGCATCTGCACCGCTGAGTTAATGCCGTCCAGGGCCCAGGGAAGGAGATCGTCCAACAGGTTTAGTCATTCTTTTTTCTTCTTTAGGATGCACAACACGTTGGTTCGACCGGGACGACCCGTCAGGAGTGGGAGACTTCGAAACCACCGTCGACTTGAAGAAGGAGTATCCCGGGCAGATTTGCTCGGATCCCATTGGGATCGAAGCCCAGACCGTGGACGGGATCCCCGCAGGAAACACAGGACAGATATTTAATCCGTGAGTGATGCTATTGGAGCCCTACACACCCTATAGTAGTGGTTCTTAAACAGTGCTCCGTGGAGCCCTTTTTGAAGCAAACGTTTTTTTTGTGGAGCCCCAAGAAGTGTTTATATAATATACTAGCTGTGCCCGGCCACACATTGCTGTGGTGTAGTCTAGTGGTTAGGATCCCTCTGGTTAGGAAGCAGCCTGGCTTTGAAGCTGTAAGGCTGTTCAGTGGTATTCAAGGTGGCCAACCGAGGATCCCCCTGGTTAGGAAGCAGCCTGGCTTTGAACCTGCAAGACTGTTCCACCATGACAATGTGTTTTAAAATGGGTGTTAGGCTCTGAGCACAGCTACGAGGTCCTCTGGGTCATGTAGTTGTTTCATTTCCTTAGGGGTCCTCTGCGCATGTGCGGTAAGCAATTGGGGTTTTTCTGTTATTTAGACTTTATTTCTCTAGGGTTTTTTGATTGAAAGACATAGATTGGATGACTATGTCTGTTGTGGCCAAATTTGGTGTGATTGGGTCCAGTGGTTTTGTTGTTTACTCCATGGGAATTATGCACATTACACTTTTATATATATAGATACTAGCTGTGCCCAGCCACGCGTTGCTGTGGCGAAGTCTGGTGGTCTGGGAAATAAAGTATTGAGGAACTGGTGGTAGTTAAGGTAAAGGGTAAAGGTTTTATCTTACATTAAGTCCATTATAAATGGGTTATATAGCTATGTGGAAGGGCCTTGAGTCTAAACTGCCATATAATCCAGTTCAAATCAGAAAATATAAAATTATAAATGGGTTATATAGCTGTGTGGAAGGGCCTTGAGTCTACACTGCCATATAATCCAGTTCAAATCAGATAATCTGTATCTTATAGGCAGTGTGGAAGAGGCCTAAGTGAGGCCTAACTCTGCCTGTCCCCTGGGCTGAGTGGGTTGCTAGGAGACCAAGTGGGCGGAGCTTAGCCTTCTAACTGGCAGCAATTGGATAAAAACAATTATTCCTCTCCCTCTAATTAGGACTTTTATTTTTCTTTTCTTTTTGTTGTATGAACGTAGAGGCATGGATGAGGGGTTGTGCTGCCAAGTTTAGTGTTTCTGGGATGTGTAGTTTTGTTGTTTTGTCCTAGGCTGAAATTTCATTACCCTTTTATGTATATAGAAGAAGGTCTATACATCCTATCCAATCTGATTTGTCGTCAAGTCTACGTAAACAATAACAGAGCGATCCTGTGTTAGAACGAGTCAGGAGGGTCTCACGATCCATTCCCGTTCTTGCTTTTTCGTTTATTCTGAATACGACTCCCAAGACTAACTTTCCGGACTGAGATTTCCTCTCTTTCTTGACAGGTTCAACGCCGCGGAAGGATTCGCTTGTGTCAACGCGGCGCAGAAAACCGGTTCCTGCCGGGATTACAGAGTCCGCTTCACCTGCCCTCCGGAGTTCTGCTCAGGTGAGCCTCCCTAGGGCGGCTTCGGTTGCATCTGCACCGCTGAGTTAATGCCGTCCAGGACCCAGGGAAGGAGATCGTCCAACAGGTTTAGTCATTCTTTTTTCTTCTTTAGGATGCACAACACGTTGGTTCGACCGGGACGACCCGTCGGGGAAGGGAGACTACGAACTCACCGCCGATCTCAGGAAAGAATATCCGAACGGGATCTGCGCCGAACCCGTAGCCATCAGTGTCCAGACGCTGGACGGGACTCCGGCCTCCCAGACTGGACAGACGTTTGCTGTGTAAGCAACTTCTTCTCATTTCTAGTTCGGACTAAAACCTAGAACGGTCTATCCATCTGTCCATCTATGCATCCACCCGCCTATCCACCTACCTGTCTGTCCATCCATCCATCTGTCCATCTACACATCCATCTATCCATCTCTCTATTCATCTATCCATCCATCTAGTCACCCATCTATCTATCCATCCGTCTGTCCATCTATCCGTCTATCATCCATCCATCCATCCATCCATCCATCCATCCGTCTACCCATCTACATATGTCTGTTCATCTACCCATCCATCTATCCATTGATCTATTTATCTGTCTGTCTATCCATCCATTCATCTATCTATCCATCCATCCATCCATCCATCAGTCTATCCATCTACCTGTCCGTCTGTCCATCCATCCATCTATCCATCCATCTATCTATCTATCCACCCATCTGTCCATCTATCCATCTACTTGTCTGTCTGTCCACCTGTCCGTCTATCATCCATCCATCCATCCGTCTATCCATCTACATGTCTGTCTGTCCATCTACCCATCCATCTATCCGTTGATCTATTTGTCTGTCTATCCATCCATTCATCTATCTATCCATCCATCCATCAATCCATCAGTCTATCCATCTACCTGTCCGTCTGTCCATCTATCAATCCATCCATCCATCTGTCCATCCATCCGTCCATCTATCCATCTACCTGTCCGTCTGTCTATCCATCCATCTATCTACCCATCTATCCATCCATCTAGTCGCCCATCTATCTATCTATCCATCCGTCTGTCCAGCTATCCGTTTATCATCCATCCATCCATCTGTCTATCCATCTACATGTCTGTCTGTCCATCTACCCATTGATCTATTTATCTGTCTGTCTATCCATCCATTCATCCATTCATCTATCCATCCATCCATCCATCAATCTATCCATCTACCTGTCTGTCTGTCCATCAATCCATCCATCTATCTACCTGTCCGTCTGTCCATCCATCCATTTATCCATCTGTCTATCCATCTACCTATCCATCCGTTGATCTATTTATCTGTCTGTCTATCCATCCATTCATCTATACATCCATCCATTCATCCATCCATCCATCAATCCATCAGTCTATCCATCTACCTGTCCGTCTGTCCATCTATCCATCCGTCTATCTATCCATCTATCCATCCATCCATCCATTTGTCTATTCATCTACCTGTCCGTCTGTCCATCCCTCCATCTGTCCCTGAAAGCCACGGAATCCAAGAGTGAGAAGGATTTCGGAAGGCAAAGGGCTCTGAGGTTCTCCCTGCTTTCAGGTTCGACGCCACGGAAGGCTTTGCCTGCGTCAACCAGGACCAGGTGTCGGAGGGAAAGTCCTGCCGGGACTACAAGGTCCGGTTCAGCTGCCCCAAGAGCTTCTGCTGAGGTGGGTCTGTGAGGGATTCATGGAGGGACTCAGGGTGGGAGGGGACCTCAAAGGTCATCCAGACCAGACCCTTGCAGCCTTATGGAGACCTGAAGGAACCACGTGCAGTCTTTGCTCCTCTATCTATCCATCCATTGATCCATCTACCTGTCTGTCTGTCCATCTATCAGTCCATCTATCTATCCATCTGTCTATCCATCTACCTGTGTGTCCATCCATCCAACTGTCTTGTCTGTCCATCTATCCATCTATCTGTCCATCTATCCATCCATCAGTCTGACTATTCATCCATCTGTCTATCCATCTACCTAACTGTCCAGCCATCCATTGATCCATCTACCTGTCTGTCTGTCCATCCATCTATCAGTCCATCTATCTATCCATCTACCTGTCTGTCCATTCATCTACCTGTGTGTCCATCCATCCAACTGTCTTGTCTGTCCATCTATCCATCTATCTATCCATCTATCCATCCGTCTGTCTGACTATTCATCCATCTGTCTATCCATCTGCCTAACTGCCCATCCATCTATCCATCCATTGATCCATCTACCTGTCTGTCCATCTATCAGTCCATCTATCTATCCATCTACCTGTGTTCTTCCATTGATCTATCTGTCCATCTGTCTGTCTGTCTATCGATCCATCCATCCATCCATCCATCCATCAATTGATCCATCTACCTGTCCATCTATCCATCCGTCTGTCTGACTATCCGTCTATCCATCTACCTAACTGTCCATCCATCTATCCATCCATCCATCCGTACATCTATCTATCCATCCGTCTGTCTATTCATCTGTCCATCCATCTATCCAGCCATCCGTCTGTCTATTCATTCATCTGTCTATCCATCTACCTGTCTTTCCTTCCATCTAACTATCTAGCCATCTATCTACTCATCCATCCATCCGTCTGTCTATCCATCTGTCTGTCTGTTCAACTATCTATCTGTCTATCCATCCGTCTGTCTGTCCAACCATCTGTCGATCTGTCTGTCTGTCCATCCATCCATCTATCGGTCCATCCATCCATCCATCCATCCATCCCTCTATCCATCTACCTGTCTATCCAGGAGACAGAATTTGCCTTGAAGTATTATTATTATTATTATTATTATTATTATTATTATCGTCATCATTATTAATATATTATTAGGCATTATGAATATATTATTATTATGTTTATTAATCCTCCCACTTTTCTCCCCACAAAGGAGACCAAAAGTGGGATCCGAAGGCATGACGAAGAGGATCCCATCAACCGTTGCAATGGTTGGCAATAAAGGCATGAGAAAGACCAAAAAAAGTCTCCTGTTCCTGCTCTGAACGTGTCATTTCCTGCTTCGTTGTCCGGTCCAAACAATCAGGGCCAGCTAACACCTCCAAACAAAGGATTCATTCCCCCAGGCAGGAAGCAGCCAGGCCTTGCACCTGCAAGGCCATTCAATGCTAATCCATCTCTAATCTCAGGATGGTAAATAAAGAGCAACACTCAGAAGACAGGGGAATTCCAGGCAGGAAACAATCAGGGCCAGCTAACAACTCCCAACCAAGGGAGGAAGCAGCCAGGCTTTGCATCTGCAAGGCTGCTCAGTGCTAATCCATCTCTAATCTCAGGACGGTAAATAAAGAACAACACTCAGGAAACAGGAAAACTACAGACGGGAAACAATCAGAGCCAGCTAATACCTCCAAACAAAGGATTCATTCCCCCAGGCAGGAAGCAGCCAGGCTTTGCATCTGCAATGCCATTCAATGCTAATCCATCTCTACTTTCGGGACGGTCAATAAAGAGCAAGGCTCAGAATTCCAGGCATGAAACAACCAGGGCCAGCTAACACCTCCCAACCAAGGATTCCCCCCCGATAAGGGAGGAAGCAGCCAGGCTCTGCATCTGCAAGGCCATTCAATGCTAATCAAGGTGTATGTAGATACACTCCGCTTGCCTAGTTTCCCAACAGACCCCACAAAAACCTCTTGAGGAGGCCTTGTCGTGGAAAGCAGGCAAAACGTCAGGAGAGAGTGCTACCTTTGACTCACAGAAAGCTCACAGCGACCCAATAATAGTAATACATAATAATAATAATAATAATAATAATAATAATAATAATAATAATAATGCATAATAATAATAATTTACCTCACAACCTCTGAGGATGCCTTGCCATACAAAGCAGGTGAAAAGTCAGGAGAGAGTGCTACCTCGAACTCACAGGAAAGCTCACAGCAACCCAATAATAGCAATACATAATAATGACGATAATAATGCATAATAATAATAATAAGAATTCACCTCACAACTTCTGAGGATGCCTTGCCAGAGAAAGCAGGAGAAACGTCAGGAGAGAGTGCTACCTTTAACTCATAGAAAGCTCACAGCAACCCAATAATAATAATACATATAACAATAACAACAATAATACATAATAATAGTAATAATAAATTCACTTCACAACCTCTGAGGATGCCTTGCCGTACAAAGCAGGCGAAACGCCAGGGGAGAGTGCTACCTTCAACTCACAGAAAGCTCACAGCGACCCAATAATAATAATGCATAATAATAATAATAATAATAATAATAATAATTCACTTCACAGCCTCTGAGGATGCCTTGCCATAGAAAGCAGGCGAAACGTAAGGAGAGAGTGTTACCTTCAACTCACAGAAAGCTCACAGCAACCCAATAATAGCAATACACAATAATAATGATAATAACAACAATAATAATGCCTAATAATAATAATTCACCTCAATAATAATGCATAATAAAAATAATAATAATTCACACAAACTCTGAGGATGCCTTGCCATAGAAAGCAGGCGAAACGCCAGGAGAGAGTGCTACCTTCAATTCACAGAAAGCTCACAGCGACCCCATAATAGTAATACATAATAATAACAACAACAATAATAATGCATAATAATAATAATGCATAATAATAATAATGCATAATAATAATAATGCACAATAATAATAATGCACAATAATAATAATGCATAATAATAATGCATTATAATAATAATGCATTATAATAATAATGCACAATAATAATGCATAATAATAATAATGCATAATAATAATGCATTATAATAATAATACTGCATAATAATAATAATAAGTTATAATAATAATGCATAATAATAATAATAATAATGCATAATAATAATGCATTATAATAATAATGCATTATAATAATAATGCATAATAATAATAATGCTGCATAATAATAATACTGCATAATAATAATAATAAGTTATAATAATAATGCATAATAATAATAATAATAATGCATAATAATAATAATGCATTATAATAATGCACAATAATAATGCATAATAATAATGCATAATAATAATAATGCATAATAATAATAATGCTGCATAATAATAATACTGCATAATAATAATAATAATAAGTTATAATAATAATGCATAATAATAATAATAATAATGCATAATAATAATAATGCATAATAATAATAATAATAATAATAAGTTATAATAATAATGCATAATAATAATAATGCACAATAATAATAATAATAATGCATAATAATAATAAAAATCGATCCACAGCAGGGAGAAGCAGCCCTTTTATTGACTTTTTTCTGCGCATGCTCAGCAGCACTGCTCCCGGGAGAGGGCGTGTCTTCCCGCCAGGCCCCGCCCCTTTCCCCGCCCCTTTTGGCTCCAGCCTTAAAGGGACACGCACGTCCTGCTCGCCTCTCTCCTTCCCTTCAAGGATGGCTTCTCTTTACTCTTCCTTCTCTTCCAGGCTTTGGCTGCCTTTGCTCCTCCTCCAGGTAAGGCACAGACTTCTATGGCATCTACACTGGGGGGTTAATGCGGTTTAAACCCGCTTCGAGTGTCCCTGGCTCAAGTCTATAGGATTCCTGGGAGTTTGGAAAAGTTTGGCAAAGTTTGGAAAAGTTTCTAAAAGTTTCTCTCAGTCTCCTGTAGCCAAGGGTTTGCCCAATCTTCAACTTTTATAGTGAAGGGGGATCAAACTGGGTTAGTTCCCAGGTGTAGACGCGCTTGGCAATTTTATTTTTCAAATTTTTATTTATTTATTTTTTAATTAAAAAAATAAATTCAATATTTTTATTTTATTTTGGAATTTTTATTTTATTTAGATTTTTATCTTATTATCAACTATTGTTTTATATTAATTTTTTTAATCTGATATTTTTTATGTCATTTTAAAGTTTTTATTTTATTTTTATTTTTTTTAAAAAAATCAATATTTTTATTTCATTTTAGAATTATTTTATGTTAATTTTTTAAATACAATATGTTTATTTTATTTTTAAAAAATATTTTAATTTAATTGATTAAAAATTCAATATTTTTATTTCATTTTCAGATTTGTATTTTATTTCAATTTTCTAAAAATTCAATATTTTTATTTCATTTTCAAATATTTATTTTAATTTTTTAAAATTCATTGTTTTTATTTCATTTTCAAATATTTATTTTAATTTTTTAATTCAATATTTTTATTTCATTTTCAAATATTTATTTTAATTTTTGAACTCATATTTTTATTTCATTTTCAAATATTTTAATGTTCTAAATTCAATATATTTTATTTTTAAATTATTTTAACTTTTTTAATCCAATATTTTTTATTTTATTTTTTTAAATAAAGATTTGTCAGCAACAGTGTTACCTTTTCTTTAATATGTGTGTGTGTGTGTGTGTGTGTGTGTGTGTGTGTGTATATATATATATATATATATAAATATCAAGAAAAATAATATCAAGAAAAATTATATATATATATATACACATACACACACACACACACACACACACACTAGCTGTGCCCAGCCACACGTTGCTGTGGCAAAGTGGTGGTGGTATTGGTTAAAAGTTGTTGTGGAATTTTTATTTGACGTTATTTGTATTTTTTTAAATTAATTTTATTGTAACTTATTTTATTTATTATATTTTATTATTTTGTTGTATTATTTTTAGTTATTTTGTTATAGTATTTTATTGTATTAATTTTTTAGTGTTTTTAATTATTTTTATTGTATTATTTGTATTTATTTTATTTTTTATTCTTTTATTAACACTGGGCTGAGTGGGTTGCTAGGAGACCAAGTGGGCGGAGCTTAGCCTTCTAAGTGGCAGCAATTGGATAAAAACAATTATTTCTCTCCCTCTAATTAGGACTTTATTTTTCTTTTCTTTTTGTTGTATCAACCTAGAGGCGTGGATGATGGGTTGTGTTGTCAAATTTCGAGGTTGGGGGGCCTGTCGTTTTGTTGTTTTGTGGGTCGCCGTGATGCCATCACTCTTTTATATATATAGATATATATATAATTTTTCTTGATATTCTCAATATTTTTTTTTATTTTTTAAACTATTTTATTTTAATATTTTAAATTTGACATTTTCATTTCATTTTATTTTTAAATGTCTACTATTTCATTTCTTCATGTCATAAACACAGTTTATTATACGTGTTGCCTGAGGAAGGCTTTCCTGGCCGGAATCACTGGGTTGTTTTCTGGGCCGCCTGTGGATGTCCCAGCATCACTCTCTCCTGACACTTTGGGGAAAGTTTTATGACACTGTGTTGTCGAAGGCTTTCATGGCCAGGATCACAGGGTTGTTGTGTGTCTTTCGGGCTGTGTGGCCATGTTCCAGAAGCATTCTCTCCTGACATTTCGCCCACATCTATGGCTGCCATAGATGTGGGCGAAACGTCAGGAGAGAATGCTTCTGGAACATGGCCACACAGCCCGAAAGACACACAACAACCCTTTTATGACACTGCCCACGCAGTGGGGACATTTGTGTGCATCTATCTCCTCGCAGGGTTGTTTTGCAAACCTTTCCCTTTGCCCACCGTGACCCCCTTGCTGATGGCTTTGCTCACAGGCCTGGGTGTGTGTGTGTGTGTGTGTGTGTGTGGGATTCGCACTCAGGGCCCTGACGGGAAGCGTGACTCATTCCGCTCCCTCACACGTTCGATTTTCTCCCCTGTGTTTTGGAAAGGCGTCCCCACCACCCCCCACCCACCCTGAACAAACGCTTCGTCACGGCTTCAAAGTGTGGAAACCACAACATCTCCATCATCTCTCTCTCTCTCTCTCTCTCTCTCTCTCTCTCTCTCTATCTATCTATCTATCTATCTATCTATCTATCTATCTATCTATCTATCTATCTATCTATCTATATGTATGTATATCTATTTATATGTCTATCTATCTATCAGTCTATCTGTCTGTCTGTCTGTATATCTATCTGTCTATCTATCTATCTATCTATCTATCTATCTAACTATCTATCTCTATCCATCCATCCTTGTGTCTGTCCATCAGTCTATCTCTCTCTCTCTCTATCTATCATCTATCTATCATCTATCTAACTATCTCTATCTCTATCTCTGTCTATCTATTTATCTCTCTCTCTATATCTATCTATCTATCTATATCTGTATCTATTTCTATCTATCCATCCATCCATCCATCCATCCATCCTTGTGTCTGTCCATCTGTCTGTCTATCTATCTCTATCTCTCTCTCTCTCTCTATGTCTGTCTGTCTATCTATCTATCTATCTATCTATCTATCTATCTCTATCCATCCATCCATCCTTGTGTCTGTTCATCTGTCTATCTCTCTCTCTCTATGTCTATCTATCTATCTATCTATCTATCTATCTATCTATCTATCTATCTATCTATCTATCTATCTATCTATCTATCTTCTATCTATATCTATATCTATCTCTGTCTATCTCTATTTATATCTATCTATCTCTATCTATCATCTCTCTCTCTCTCTCTATCTATCTATCTATCTCTCTCTCTATCTATCCAGCCATCCATCCATCCTTGTGTCTGTCCATCTGTCTATCTATCTCTATCTATCGATCTCTATCTATCCATCCATCCTTGTGTCTGTCCCTCTCTCTCTCTATCTATCTATCTCTATCTCTTTATCTATCTATATCTATCGATCTCTATCTATTTATCATCTCTATCTATCTCTATCTATCTATCTATCCATCCTTGTGTCTGTCCATCTGTTTATCTCTCCCTCTCTCTATCTATCTATATCTGTCTATCTATCTATCTCTATCTATCTATCTATCTATCTTTATCTATATATCTATCTATCTCTGTCTGTCTGTCTGTCTATCTGTCTGTCTCTATCCATCCATCCATCCTTGTGTCTGTCCATCTGTCTGTCTATCTGTCTATCTTTCTATCTACCTACCCATCTATCTCTATCTATCTTTATCTATCTCTATCCTTATCTATCTATCTAATTATCTATCTATCTATCTATCTATCTATCTATCTATCTATCTATCTATCTATCTATCTATCTATCTATCATGTATGTATCTCTATCTATATCTATATCTCTTTATCTTTATCTATCTCTCTCTCTCTATCTATCTATCTCTATCTTTATCTATCTATCTATCTATCTATCTCTATCTCGTATCTATCTGTCTATCTATCTATCTATCTTTAGCTATCTATCTATCTATCTATCTATCTATCTATCTATCTCTATCTCGTATCTATCTATCTATCTATCTATCTATCTATCTATCTATCTATCTATCTATCTATCTATCTCTATCTCGTATCTATCTATCAGTCTATCTATCTATCTTTATCTATCTATCTATCTATCTATCTATCTATCTATCTATCTATCTCTATCTTGTATCTATCTATCTCTATCAGTCTATCTATCTCTATCTATCTTTATCTATTTCTATATCTATATCTATCTCGTATCTCTATCTATCTATATTTCAATCTCTCTCTCTCTCTCTCTCTCCATCCATCCTTGTGTCTGTCTATCCATCCATCCATCCATGCATATATCTATCTATCCATCCATCTGTCTACATAGATGTTTTTACCAAGGCCTTGTGGAGCTGCAACTCCCGCAGCCTTGCAGTGGTGCTAAACTGCATCAGCCTAACAGTGCAGACGCATCCCTGGCCGGCTTCTCGGCTTTGCAAAGACCAAAAAAACAAACAAAGCGAACTTTTTAGCGTTGTTTCCCTTTTCGCAAGTTTTCTGCCACCTGAGTCTCGGAAAGACGTGTTTTTTCCCCTCTTCGTCACGGCGGTTTTTCTCACGTCACCCACTTTTGCAACACACACATATAGGCAGATTTTCCCTCTCCGTCGGTGCCCGAAACACGGTGGTTTCACAACCTCTTCACGTGCCGATGTGCCGGTTCCCCAGCAACACTAAATATATATATCTATATATATAAAAGGGTAATGGAATCACGGCTCCGGACAAAACAACTAAACTAAACACCCCACAACCTCGAAAATTGACAGCACAACCTCTCATCCACGCCTCTAGGTTCATACAACAAAAAGAAAAGAAAAATTAAGTCCTAGCCACAGCAACGCGTGGCCAGGCATAGCTATCTATATATATAAAAGGGTAATGGAATCACGGCTCCGGACAAAACAACTAAACTAAACACCCCACAACCTCGAAAATTGACAGCACAACCTCTCATCCACACCTCTACGTTCATACAACAAAAAGAAAAGAAAAATTAAGTCCTAACCACAGCAACGCATGGCCGGGCACAGCTATCTATATATATAAAAGGGTAATGGAATCACGGCTCCGGACAAAACAACTAAACTAAATGCCCCACAACCTCGAAAATGGACAGCACAACCTCTCATCCACACCTCTACGTTCATACAACAAAAATTAAGTCCTAGCCACAGCAACGCGTGGCCGGGCACAGCTAGTATATATCTATATTCTATATATTCTATATATATAATAAAAGTGAAATCGGAGTATGTATCAGTGTTTTGATTGGCCTGGCGGAATATGTGCTCGCGTTTTGATTGGCCGCCACTATCCCAGGCCACTGAGACCAACAGGAATGACGGATCTGCACCAAACTTGGCCCACTTCATCCCCACGATGCACTTGATGACCTGCTGCCATTTGGGGGAGGATGGACCACAGATGATGGGATTTGCAGTACTTTCAAACACTTTAACTCCCACAGACTACTGCAATGCCCACCAAGGATAGAAATGGACCAAACTTGGCACACAGAACTCCTGTGGACCCCTTTACATCCTGATGTATATTGGGGCAGGATGGACCAAGGATGATGGGATTTGCAGTACCTTCCCTCACTTCTTGAGACCATAGCAACTGCCACAAATCACAGAACTGAACCAAACCAGGCACACAGATCCCAAATGACACACTTCACATGCTGCAGCAGTTTGACGGAGGATGGACCAAGGATTATGGGATTTGCAGTACATTCTTCCAATTCACCTCCCAGAAACCACTGTGATGCCCATGAATGACAAAACTGTATCAAACTTGACACGCACGTGCAGGGTAGCCCACTTTACATCCTGGTGCAGTTTGGGGGAAGAGGGACCGTGGATGAGGGGACTTGCACTATCTTCAGTCACTTCCTGGGACTACTGTGACCCCCAACAATGACTGATCAAGACCAAACTTGGCACATAGAGCCACCATGGCCCACTCTACATCTTGGTGAGGTTTGAAAGAGCTTGGACCTTGGATGATGGGACTTGTAGTATATTCATTCACTTCCTGAGACCACTGTCACCCCATCAATGTCTCATCAAGACCAAACTTCAAACAAACAACACCCATGACTCACTCTACACCCAGGTGCAGTTTGGAGGATGATGGACCATGCACGATGGGACTTCCAATACCTTCACTCACTTCCTGAGAGCACCGCGACCCACACAAATGACTGATCAAGACCACACATGGTACATGGAGCCCCCATGACCTATTCTACATACTGGCTCTGTTTGGAGGGGGGTGGACACTGGACGATGGGACTTGCATATGGGAGTTGGAGCTCACCCGCACCCACTGAACCCACCTGACATTGGATATAGGCTACACTTGGAACACAGGCAAACAAGGCCTTTCTCAAATGACCCGGGCATTGCCGGGTCTCCAAGCTAGTCTATATATAAAAATAAAGGCTCTTGGGCTCTTTTCTTCTTGGACACAATCCACCGGAAGGAAGGGAGGCAGGCAGGAAGGAAGGGAGCCGGGCCTCCAAACAATCCTTGAGCAGAACCCTCTCCGCCTCAGTTTCCTCCCCGGCCCTGTTCTTGCTGATTTTTTCAACAATCGAAAAAGAGTTGCAAATCCTGCGGTTTCCTCGGTCCTTTCGATGGCCCTTCTTCTCCTTCTTGGTTTGCCGAGTCATTGGCTTTCGAGTTGTGGTCCAACTCCTTCCTGCCTGACGTAAAGGGTGAGGGTGGGTGGCTTTTGGGGACCCTCCTGACTCCAGGATTCTACCTACCCACCTACTTACCCATCTACCTATCCATCCAGCCATCTATTTATCTACCTGCCTACCTACCTATCTCTCTACCTACCTACCTACCTATCTCCCTACCTATCTACCCATCCATCCATCTATCCATCTCTTCCTATCTGTCTGTCTATCTACCTATCCATCCACAGATCAATCCATCCATCCATCTTCCTATCTATCTATCTATCTATCTATCATCTATCTACCTACCTATCTACTCATCCATCCATCTATCTTCCTATCCATCTATCTATCTATCTGTCTGTCTGTCTGTCTACCCATCCATCCATCTATCTATCCATCTATCTTCCTGTCTGTCTGTCTGTCTGTCTACCTACCCATCCATAGATCAATCCATCCATTCATCTTCCTACCTACCTACCTACTTACTCATCCATCTATCTATCTATCTACCCATCCATCCATCTATCCATCTCTTCCTATCTGTCTGTCTATCTACCTACCCATCCATAGATCAATCCATCCATTCATCTTCCTATCTACCTACCTACCTATCTACTCATCCATCCATCCATCCATCTAACTTCCTATCTGTCTATCTGCCTGTCTGTCTGTCTACCTACCCATCCATCCATCCATTTATCTACCTACCTACTCATCTATCTATCTATATCTATCTATCTATCTATCTATCTATCTATCTATCTATCTATCTATCTATCAAGCTATCTTCCTATCTGTCTATCTATCCATCCATCCATAGATCCATCCATCCATCCATCTATCTTACTATCGATCTATCATCTACCTATCTACATATCCATCCATCCATCTTCCTATCTTCCTACCTATCTATCCAGCTGTCCGTCTATCCATCTTCTGACCATCCATCCATCCATTCTATATCTTAAGGGTTGGACTAGATAGCCCTCGAGATCTCTTCAACTCTAGGAATCTGTCTATCCCTATCTGTGCCTACCCTACCTACCTATCTACCTACCTATCTCACTCTCTACCTATCTATTTACCTATCTAAATATCTTCCTATCTGTCTGTCTGTCTGTCTGTCTACCTTCCTATCTACTTACCTATCTATCTCTCTATCTATTTCCTTCTCTAGAGACTTTTAAGGCCATCTGTCAGGAGGGATCGGATGGTGCCTTCCCACATAGAGGAATGGGTTTCTTTTCTTCCCTGTGCTTGATTCCGCTTTCCATTCTCACAGGTGAGCGCAGATCCGTACACGCCGCCATCCCCAAACAAATGCCGAAACCCACAAACGGAGCATTACGTCGAAGGCATCAAGAAATGTTGCCGGTCATGTCCTCCAGGTAATACAACAACAACAACAACAACAACAACAAAAGGGGTGGGACTAGATGGCCTTTGGGGGTCCTACTCCATCTGGAGTGAACCTGTTGCTTTCCGTATGTCCTAGGTTTCCGCGTCTTGCACGCTTGCACTGAGAGCGCCGATACACAGTGCGAATCCTGCGACGAAGGGATGTACACGACCGCCTGGAGCCGGGCCGAACGCTGCTTTAGTTGCATCCCCTCATGCAAAGCAGGTACACAACCACCACAACAACAACAACAACAACAACAACAAGCCTTGAGTCCTTATGGGGAGTGTGAATTTTTTAGTTTACAGATGTCATGTTTAATTGCGTTTTAAAAGGGTCAATATTTCAGTTACTCTGCACTCATGAGTTGATTGCCATGGAGAAGTGGGCGGAGCCAACTGCTGGTTTGGTGGAGAAGTGCAGGTTTGAAAAAGAAGCAGTTAGTCTGTGCCCTGAGGAGGTACAGGGAAGACTGATCCTCAGTTGAAGGAATCAGCGAGACTCAATTGCTTATTTTTGAGTCAATTTAAAATAAGTTTGGTGACTTATTTTATGATAGTCTGTGCCCTGATGAGGTACAGTGAAGACATCCTCAGTTGAAGGGATCAGGGAGACTCAAATGCTTATTTTTGAGTCAATTTAAAATGAGTTTGGTGACTTATTTTAAGGTAATCTGTGCCCTGAAGAGGTACAGTGAAGACTGATCCTCAGTTGAAGGAATCAGCGAGACTCAATTGCTTATTTTTGAGTCAATTTAAAATAAGTTTGGTGACTTATTTTATGATAGTTTGTGCCCTGATGAGGTACAGGGAAGACTATCCTCAGTTGAAGGGATCAGGGAGACTCAATTGCTTATTTTTGAGTCAATTTAAAATAAGTTTGGTGACTTATTTTATGATAGTCTGTGCCCTGATGAGGTACAGTGAAGACATCCTCAGTTGAAGGGATCAGGGAGACTCAAATGCTTATTTTTGAGTCAATGTAAAATGAGTTTGGTGACTTATTTTAAGGTAATCTGTGCCCTGAAGAGGTACAGTGAAGACTGATCCTCAGTTGAAGGGATCAGGGAGACTCAAATGCTTATTTTTGAGTCAATTTAAAATGAGTTTGGTGACTTATTTTAAGGTAATCTGTGCCCTGAAGAGGTACAGTGAAGACTGATCCTCAGTTGAAGGAATCAAGGAGACTCAATTGCTTATTTTTGAGTCAATTTAAAATAAGTTTGGTGACTTATTTTATGATAGTCTGTGCCCTGATGAGGTACAGTGAAGACATCCTCAGTTGAAGGGATCAGGGAGACTCAAATGCTTATTTTTGAGTCAATTTAAAATGAGTTTGGTGACTTATTTTAAGGTAATTTGTGCCCTGATGAGGTACAGTGAAGACTGATCCTCAGTTGAAGGGATCAGGGAGACTCAAATGCTTATTTTTGAGTCAATTTAAAATAAGTTTGGTGACTTATTTTAAGGTAGTCTGTCTCCTGATGAGGAACAGATAATCTGTGATTGTAATTCACAGGGTGACTGCAGTTTCGAGCAGTAAAGAAAGAAGTTACATTTTAAGAAGTTTGAAACACCTCATTCTAGCTTTGCAACTGTTAACCAAAGTGCCTCTAAAGAGAAAGTTACTGTAACCACTAAGCTTTGTGCCAGAATAAACGTGTTATTGTTCTTTTAAACATCTCAGCTTCTGTCATATATATTACCATCAAAAACAAACAAGAAGAAAAACAAAATTTAAAAGGTCTCCTCTCTAAGTAGCTAGTGGCTATATCTTCCCATAGTGGTGGCAAGCGTTACATCTGGTGGCCACATTATAAACATCTTAACAATTGGTGGCAGCGGTTATAATATAATAATATAAATTAAATAAACATTCCGACATCTCAAAGTGGGATAGAAATAATAAGCACTCCGAGAACCGTGTTCGTCTTATGCTCAAACTAACTCTCCTTGGAGCAATCGGACCGTGGCCAGAAACTGACCTGGCTACAATCGTAACATGCCAATTTTCCGAAATCCGCGTAGCTTCTTCCGTTCCAGATTTCCCCACCTTGACGTTGACGTGTTCCTCTTTCGAAACCAGGATTCGTGGAAGTGAAGCCCTGCACCCGAACTCAGGACCGGTGCTGCTGGTGCCCGCCAGACCAGTTCTGCAAAGTGAAGCTCTCGCAGACTTGCTTCCAGTGCTCCCAGTTCCAAGCCTGCGGGAAAGGCTATGGCGTCACGAAGCCAGGTGAGGACTTTGGCGGTCTTGAGGTGGGACTAGATGGCCTTCAAGGGCTCCTTCCAACTCTAGGATTCATGGGAGTTGTGGTGGACCCGGCTGATCTTGGCCCTGAGTAGCTTCTTGTTGGTGTGGATTGTGCAGGAGGCAAGGGTCCGGGTTCTGCACCGGTTTCTGCCTTCTGAATTCCAGCAGAGTTGGATTAGTTTGGATGGAAGGAATTAAAGATGGAAGGAAGGAAAGAAGGAACGATAGAAGGATGGATGGGTGGAAGGGAGGATAGAAGGAAAGATGGAAGGAAAGAAGGATGGATGGATGAATAGAAGGAAAGATGGGTGGAAGGATGCATAGAAGGAAGGAAAGATGGATGGATTGATAGAACGATGGATGGATGGATGGATTGAAGGATTCATGGAAGGAAGGATGGATGGATGGAAGCATAGAAGGAAGGAAAGATGGAAGGATGGATGGATAGATGGAATTAAGGATGGAAGGAAGAGAAAGAACGATGGAAGGAAAGAAGGATGGAAGGAAGGATGGATGGATGGATGAATAGAAGGAAGGATGGAAGGATAGAAGGAAAGATGGAAGGAAAGAAGGATGGAAGGATTCATGGAAGGAAGGAAGGAAGGAAAGAAGGAAGGATGGATGGAAGCATAGAAGGAAGGAAAGATGGAAGAATGGATGGATGGATGGGTGGGAGGATTGTAGGATGGATAGAAGGAAGGTTAGAAAGAATGTTGGATGGGTGGAAGGAAGGATAGATGGACAAAAGGACTGACGGAGGGAAGGAAGCAAGCAAGGAAGGATAGAAGGAAAGATGGGTGGAAGGACGCATAGAAGGAAGGAAAGATGGATGGATAGATAGAACGATGGAAGGAAGGATGGATTGAAGGATTCATGGATGGAAGGAAAGAAGGATGGATGGATGAATACAAGGAAGGAAAGATGGAAGAATGGATGGAAGGAAGGAAAGATGGGTGGATTGTAGGGTGGATAGAAGGAAAGGCTGTTGTAGGTTTTCCGGGCTGTGTGGCCATGTTCTAGAAGTATTCCCTCCTGACGTTTCGCCCACATCTATGGCAGGCATCCTCAGAGGTTGTGAGGCATGGAGAAAGGAAGGAAGGTTAGAAAGAATGTTGGATGGATGGAAAGAAGGATAGATGGAGGAAAGGATCGAAGGAGGGAAGGAAGGATGGATGGAAGGAAGGAAGGAAGAATACATAGAAGGAAGGAAAGAGTCAGAGGTGTCCCTTGAGAGCATCATTTTGGAGTCGATCTCCTTCCTTTCTTCTGAACAGGAACCAACGCCAGTGACGTGGAGTGTGCTCCGTGTGGACCCGGCACCTTTTCGGACGTGGAGTCCCGCACGGCCGCCTGCCTTCCCCACAAGAGGCAAGTCGCTCTTGACGCATCCTTATATGTCCCACCCAGATTCCCTAAAACCTTCCTGGGTGGACGCCAACTGGTTCGTGGGTTTCCTTCCTCCTTTAGGTGCGCGTCCGTGACGGAGCCTGGAAACAGCACCCACGACGCCGTCTGCGGCGGGATGACGGGTGTCGCAACCCGTGTAACCCGTGCAACCCATTCGCTGCACAACCCGGCCAGGAGCACCAACGTACCTCTTTCTACTCCTCCGAGTAAGGATCCCATGCTCGCTGTCCAGAACGAAGAGGCTCCGACGGACCTTTCGTCCAAAGCCGGTGAGCGTAATAACCTTTTGTGTTGCGACAAGACTTGTACGCAACACAACTGCAACCTCGGTGCTCTGTCTTGCAGGCTGGGCGGCCGGCGGGATGTTCGCCCTCCTCGTCCTGATCGCAGGGACCCTTCTCTTCGTGGCCTTTCGGAACAGAGGTACGTCCGTAGAACCAACAACAACAACAGCAAGAAGCCGTTTTTTTTCCCGTATGTAAAGTTGGTCGTGATGGGTCTGTGTGCCAAGTTTGGCCCAAATCCGTCATGGTTTGGGCTCTCAGCACCCTCCGGAAGCGGGCGAACTACAACTCCCAGCATCCAAGTGTTCCTGGGAGTCACAGGCAGAATATGGAATATAAATAACATATGATACAATGTATTAATGTAATATATACTATAATATATACATTTTAAAAAGCTAGTTGTTTTTATTTATCTCTCCTTGGCAGACCGTGATTGCGCTCTACCGTTTCGCAAAGACGAAAAGGTCAGTATCTAAAACTATTTGCACTGCATTACTACTACTACTACTATTTGCACTGCATTACTACTACTACTATTTGCACGCAATACTACTACTACTATTTGCACTGCATTACTACTACTACTATTTGCACTGCATTACTACTACTACTATTTGCACTGCATTACTACTACTATTTGCACTGCATTACTACTACTATTTGCACTGTATTATACTATTTGCACTGCATTACTACTACTACTACTATTTGCACCGCATTACTACTACTACTACTATTTGCACTGCATTACTACTACTACTACTTGCACTGCATTACTACTACTATTTGCACTGCATTACTACTACTATTATTTGCACTGCATTACCACTACTACTATTTGCACTACATTACCACTACTACTACTGCTCCTATTAATATTTGCACTGCATTATTATTATTATTATTATTATTATTATTATTATTATTATTATTATTATTGCAAGCAGGCAGTTAGTCATTACAAGCCTTAATGTTTTCGAGTGGCGTTTCCAAAATTTAGCTCTCCTTCCTTCCTTCAACTCATTCACACCTAAACGTAATATATTTTTCATGACATACAACATATATTAAATACCACCACTTCCTCATAACTTTTTCCCCCCGAAACCAGTAAACTATACCACAGCAACACGTGGCCGGGCACATCTAGTTATTATTATTATTATTATTATTATTATTATTATTATTATAAGTATGACACAGCAAACAAGATAGATATGCTGGATTTCGTTTCACAAAATCACAAGTTGAACATTTCCCAAGTGTCTAGGACTATGTGATATTATTATTATTATTATTATTCATTCATTCATTCATTCCGAATACTGCCGTTGTCTCTTCCAGCTCTTTGCGTTGATAGGGAAAGGAGCCTCCCAGCAAAGGATTCCTCCGTCGAATGGAGGTAAGAAAGTGTATTCATTATTATAATATTTTTATTATATTATTATTATTTACTTTTAGTGTATCGCAATAGCGCGTGAGTGAACGTATTCTTTGTTCCCATCGTTATGACGTTTAGTGGATCGCGACGGCACCCACGTCAACGTCAACTGCATCGTGAGCGTCTGCAGGTCGGGCCGCACCTCGGAGTCCCATCCGCTGAAGGGTTCGGACCCCGAGTTCCGCCCTCTCGCGGAGGACGAAATCCCGCTCTCCGAGGAAGAAAGCCACCACAAGCAAACGGCCGTGGAAGTGGAGGACGACGACACGGACTCCCCCGAGTGCGGTGAGGGAAAGCTCCCTCCACTGAGTGTACAAGACGTCGGCATGAAGTCGGCATGAGAATCAATTCTTCTTGCAACAGCAAACAAATGTGGGGCTGGGCCTCATTGGTTGGCAAACAAAGAGTAAACAACTCCTTATTGAACACGAGAAATTCCAAAAAATGCTATGTTTCCTCACATAATAGTCGCACCCCCCAAATTAGTAGAAGTTTTGTATTCCTTGAATAATAGTCGTAGAGCTGAATCTTGCAGTGCGAGAAATTCCAAAAAATGCCACGTGTCCTCACATAATAGTCGCACCCACAAATTAGTATTTTTGTGTTTCTCGCATAATAGTCGCAGAGCTGAATCGTGCAACGCGAGAAATTCCCAAAAATGCCATGTTTCCTCACATAATAGTCGCACCCACAAATTAGTATTTTTGTGTTTCTCGCATAATAGTCGCAGAGCTGAATCTTGCAGCGCGAGAAATTCCAAAAAATGCCATGTGTCCTCACATAATAGTCGCACCCACAAATTAGTATTTTTTGTGTTTCTCGCATAATAGTCGCAGAGCTGAATCTTGCAACGCGAGAAATTCCAAAAAATGCCACGTTTCCTCACATACTAGTTGCACCCACAAATTAGTATTTTTGTGTTTCTCGCATAATAGTCGCAGAGCTGAATCGTGCAACGCGAGAAATTCCAAAAAATGCCATGTTTCCTCACATAATGGTCGCACCCACAAATTAGTATTTTTGTGTTTCTCGCATAATAGTCGCAGAGCTGAATCGTGCAACGCGAGAAATTCCAAAAAATGCCATGTTTCCTCACATAATAGTCGCACCCACAAATTAGTATTTTTGTGTTTCTCGCATAATAGTCACAGAGCTGAATCTTGCAACGCGAGAAATTCCCAAAAATGCCACATTTCCTCACATAATAGTCGCACCCACAAATTAGTATTTTTGTGTTTCTCGCATAATAGTCACAGAGCTGAATCTTGCAACGGCAAACGAATGTGGGGGAGCTCATTGGTTTGCAAACAAACAGTAAACAACGCCCTATTTAACGTGGGATATTCCAAAAAAAAAGACACATTTCCTCACACAATAGTCGCACCCACAAATTAGTAAATGTTTTATATTCCTCGCACAATAGTCGCAGAGCTGAATTTCGGACGCCTTTCCTCACATAACGTCCAAAGCATTTCAGAGAAGACGAGCTGTACAGTGCATATAGAAAGCATATTAAGACATCATATATATATATATATATATATATATATATACCCACATACATATACATATAAATATGTACACACTTATCTAAAAATCCAAAATATTTCCGGTGCAAAGGATATTATACGAAGTACCAAAGCGTCCGTCTGTGCAATATATATATATATATATATATATATATATATATATATATAATGTGTGTGATATATATATATATATATATAAATACAGTATATGTGTGTGTGTGTCTATATATATATATATATATATATATATATATATATATATGGTTTCCAAGTGACGTTTCAGTTTGCAATTTCTCATTTTTATCATGCAATGTAAATAGATTGTGATATATATATAGAGAGAACTAGATTGCGATAGATTTATATATATAGAGAGAGAGAGAGAGAGAGAAAGGAAATATTTTATCTTTTGTATGTGAGCCTTTTAAAGCTTTCGACCTGAGCCATGATTTGTAAGATTTTGCAATTGCGCAGTTTTGTAAATGTTTTAAATACCTTCCTTTATTCATCCTATATTTTTCTATATTTTTTTGTAATGCCTTGTTGTGCTGCTCTGGGGCAAAATAAAATCTCACGTTTCCGCGGATTTGCATTGCTTTTGCAAAGAGTGTGTTCCCATTATTATTATTATTATTATACACCTTCCCCTTCATTTGTTTATTTATTTACTTACGGTATTTATTACGTACATATGTGGCAAACATTCAATGCGGTTAATAGACAGGCAAGACAGACAATTGTACATAGATAGAGGATTCCCCCAGGCAGGAAGCAGCCAGGCCTTGAAGCTGCACAGCCATCCAATGCTAACCAAGGCGATTAGATACAGGCAGGGAACAATCGGGGCCAGCTAACACCTTCCAACCAAGGATTTCCCCCCAGGCAGGAAGCAGCCAGGCCATTCAATGCCAATCACAGCGATTAATTACAGACGGAACAATCAGGGCCAGCTAACGCCTTCCAACCAAGGATTCCCCCCCCCAGGCAGGAAGTAGCAAGGCCATTCAATGCCAATCACAGCGATTAATTACAGACGGAACAATCAGGGCCAGCTGACACCTCCCAACTAAGGATTTCCCCCCAGGCAGGAAGTAGCAAGGTCATTCAATGCTAATCACAGCGATTAATTACAGACGGAACAATCAGGGTTAGCTAACGCCTTCCAAAAAAAGACCCCCCCCCCCAGGCAGGAAGTAGCAAGGCCATTCAATGCCAACCACAGCGATTAATTACAGGCAGGGAACAATCGGGGCCAGCTAACACCTCCCAACAAAGGATTTCCCCCCAGGCAGGAAGTAGCAAGGCCATTCAATGCCAATCACAGCGATTAATTACAGACGGAACAATCGGGGCCAGCGAACACCTCCCAACCAAGGATTTTCCCCCAGGCAGGAAGTAGCAAGGCCATTCAATGCCAATCACGGTGATTAATTACAGACGGAACAATCAGGGCCAGCTAACACCTCCCAACCAAGGATTTCCCCCCAGGCAGGAAGTAGCAAGGCCATTCGATGCCAATCACAGCGATTAAATACAGACGGAACAATCAGGGCCAGCTAACACCTCCCAACCAAGGATTTCCCCCCAGGCAGGAAGTAGCAAGGCCATTCAATGCCAATCACGGTGATTAATTACAGACGGAACAATCGGGGCCAGCGAACACCTCCCAACCAAGGATTTTCCCCCAGGCAGGAAGTAGCAAGGCCATTTAATGCCAATCACGGCGATTAATTACAGATGGAACAATCAGGACCAGCTAACACCTCCCAACCAAGGATTTCCCCCCAGGCAGGAAGTAGCAAGGCCATTCGATGCCAATCACAGCGATTAAATACAGACGGAACAATCAGGGCCAGCTAACACTCCCAACCAAGAATTTTCCCCCCAGGCGGGAAGCAGCCAGTCCTTGAAGCTGCAATCGCGCCTTCAACAACACATATTTAATATATCATTATAAACTCCGAAGCGTCTTCAGCCTGGTTTGACAGTTAGGCTCCGCTCGAGGCGTGTAGGCCGCGTTGCCGTGGCAACGGGGACGCTCCTCGCGCGGCCTTCCGATCGGCGCCTCGGCGCTCTCCTCGCCCACCTGACCCAGCAGCAGTGGGAGGACCGATGAACCTCTCGGCGCTCTGCTCGCCGCCCCTTACGCTCGCCGAAGAGACTGCAATAGAGAGAGTGTGAATCGATGGCTCGGCGCTCTCCTCGCCGCCCTGCGCGCACTAGGTAAACAGGAAGTGGGCTGTCTAGGGCAGAGCGGTCGATGTCTCTGCGCTCTCCTCGCCGTTCTGCGTCGCGACGCAGGTCAGAACTAGACCGGTTTGGCCTCGGGAAGGGAGAGCAGGTGAGGCCCCGAGGGTTGTGGTGGTGGTGGTGGTTGTGGTTGGAGGCCCAAGCGGCCTGTCGTTGTGCTCAAGCTGGTCTGGAGTCTCTGCGGGAAGGAGAGGAGCCCTAGGCCTCACTCGCCTCGCCAGGCCTGGGCCTCGCTTAGGCCTTTCGGACTCCAACTCCCATCATTCCCGACCCCTCCCGGCTGCGAGGGATTGTGGGAGTTCCCAGGCAGCCCCCCCCCTCTCTCTCTCAGTGTGGACACTCTAGGCTTGGGAGGGAATTGGGCAAGGCCACGCCTGGAAGGTGAAGGCATGTGTCACTCAATGTCAAAGTCAGACTCGCCCATGACATGGCATCTCTGTGTAGACTCTGCTCTTCCAACTCGAGGAGTCGGTCTATCTATATGTCTATCTATCTATATGTATATCTATCTATATGTCTATCTGTCTATCTATATGTATATCTATCTATCTATCTATCTATCTATCTATATGTCTATCTATATGTCTGTATCTATATGTCTATCTATCTATATGTATATCTATATGTATATCTATCTATATGTCTATATGTCTGTCTATATGTCTATCTATCTATCTATCTATCTATACGTCTATCTATCTACCTATACGTCTATCTATCTATCTGTCTGTATATCTATCTGTCTGTATATCTATCTATCTATCTATCTATCTATATGTCTATCTATCTATACGTCTATCTATCTATCTGTATATCTATCTGTCTATCTATATGTCTGTCTATCTATATATCTATCTATCTATCTATACGTCTATCTATATATCTATCTATACGTCTGTCTATCTCTATATCTATCTGTCTATCTGTCTGTCTGTCTGTCTATCTATCTATTTGTATATCTATCTATCTATTTCTTTCTTTAAGGGTTGGACTGGATGGCCCTTGCGGTCCCTTCCAACTCTAAGTATCTATCTGTCTATATGTCTATCTATCTATCTGTATATCTATCTATCTGTTTGACTGTCTGTCTGTCTACCTTCCTATATAGCTTCCTATCTATCTATCTATCTATCTATCTGTATATCCATCTATCTATATGTATATCTATCTGTCTATCTATCTATTTCTTTCTTTAAGGGTTGGACTGGATGGCCCTTGGGGTCTCTTCCAACTCTAGGAATCTATCTGTCTATCAGGGAGGGACGGAGGGAGGGGGAGAGAGACAAGTTTTCCTGCTTGGTGGTGGTGGTGGTGGTTGTTGTGTTTTCCTTCCATGGTGACCAAGGGAGAGGCCCAGTAGGCAGCCAAGCGGCCTGTTGTTGTGCTCAAGTTGGTCTGGAGCCTCTGGAGGAGGGAGGGAGAGGAGCAGGCCTCACTCACCAGGCCGGCAGGCTGTTAGGAATTGTGGGACTTGAAATCCAAAACACCTGGAGGGCATGCCCAAGTAGGCCCAGGCCTGTCCTAGCAAGTGAGGTCTGCTCCTCTCCCTCCTCCAGAGGCTCCAGACCAACTTGAGCACAACAACGGGCTGCTTGGCTGCCTACTGGGCGATTGTTATGTATTATATATATTGTGTATTTTATACTGTTGTATTTTATTGTATGTTGTTGGGCTTGGCCCCATGTGAGCTGCCCCTAGTCCCTTTGGGGAGATGGGGCGGGATATAAAAGTAAATGTATTATTATTATTATTATTATTATTTTCATAAGAGATGCAGCTGTTTTGAAAGAGGGAAGACCCCATCTTTGACAGAATCAAGCTTGCGATGGGGAGATTGAATAGATAGAGAGGAAGACAGACAGATAGATATCTACTTCTGGGATGTTCAACATCTTTCTGTTTTATTTTTTTGAAGCCGTTCTCCGTTTAACAATGGAAGAGGGCATCCAGGAATGACCGAGGCGCCCTGCTCACCTTCGTCATGTTGGAGGGATTGGTCGCCTGGGTCCTCAACAATTACCTGGGCAAATATGTCAGTAACTTGAACACGGATCAACTCTCGGTCGCGCTCCTGAAAGGTGGGATGTGTGAATGAATTAACACTTGTGTCACACGTGTTGATGCCACACATGTTGATGCCTATTTCTTTGGTCCCGGCAGGTGCCGTAGAGTTGGAAAACTTACCGCTAAAGAAAGATGCATTGAAGGAGCTGTTTCCTTTCGAAGTCAAAGCGGGTATGCATTTCGAAATCATACATTTCGAAGGGATTTTGTAGAGATAGTGGCCCAAAGTATGCCCACCTTGTTCCCTTCCCGCCGCGTAGGCTTCATTGGGAAGATCACGCTCCAGATCCCCTTCTGCCGGCCCCACATCGACCCCTGGGTGATCTCCATCTCCAAGCTGCACCTGATCGGCTCGCCCGAGAGGCGGGAAGACCTCGACGAGGAGCAGGAGGAGCTTTTGGAGAAAGAGAACAAGAAGGCCCTGCTGCTGGCCCTGGAAGAGAGGTGGAAAGTGAGTCCCGAGTCCGGCTTATCTTCATAGGGAGCAGATTGCTCCTTGAGATAGATAAATAGATAGATTTCTAGAGTTGAAAGAGACCCCAAGGGTTGTCCAATCCAGCCTTTAAGAGATGGATGGATAGATAGATAGATAGATAGATAGATAGATAGATAGATAGATATACAGTTGGTTAGATAGATAGCAAGAGAGATAGTTACATAGATAGATAGATAGATAGATAGATAGATAGATAGATAGATAGATAGATAGATTTCTAGAGTTGAAAGAGACCCCAAGGGTTGTCCAATCCAGCCTTTAAGAGATGGATGGATAGATAGATAGATAGATAGATAGATAGATAGATAGATAGATAGATAGACAGACAGTTGGTTAGATAGATAGCAAGAGAGATAGTTACATAGATAGATAGATAGATAGATAGATAGATAGATAGATAGATAGATAGATAGAGTTGGAAGAGACCCCAAGGGTTGTCCAATCCAGCCTTTAAGAGATGGATGGATAGATATATATATATATAGATAGATAGATAGATAGATAGATAGATAGATAGATAGATAGACAGTTGGTTAGATAGATATTTAGATAGATAGCAAGAGAGATAGTTACATAGATAGATAGATTTCTAGAGTTGGAAGAGACCCCAAGGGTTGTCCAATCCAGCCTTTAAGAGATGGATGGATAGATAGATAGATAGCCAGTTGGTTAGATAGATATTTGTATAGATATTTAGATAGATAGCCAGTTGGTTAGATAGATATGTATATAGATATTTAGATAGATAGCCAGTTGGTTAGATAGATATGTATATAGATATTTAGATAGATAGCCAGTTGGTTAGATAGATATGTATATAGATATTTAGATAGATAGCCAGTTGGTTAGATAGATATTTATATAGATATTTAGATAGATAGCCAGTTGGTTAGATAGATATTTATATAGATATTTGGATAGATAGCCAGTTGGTTAGATAGATATGTATATAGATATTTAGATAGATAGCCAGTTGGTTAGATAGATATTTAGATAGATATTTAGATAGATAGCCAGTTGGTTAGATAGATATTTAGATAGATATTTAGATAGATAGCCAGTTGGTTAGATAGATATTTATATAGATATTTAGATAGATAGCCAGTTGGTTAGATAGATATTTATATAGATATTTAGATAGATAGCCAGTTGGTTAGATAGATATGTATATAGATATTTAGATAGATAGCCAGTTGGTTAGATAGATATGTATATAGATATTTAGATAGATAGCCAGTTGGTTAGATAGATATGTATATAGATATTTAGATAGATAGCCAGTTGGTTAGATAGATATGTATATAGATATTTAGATAGATAGCCAGATAGATAGATAGATATTTAGATAGATTGATATTTAGATAGATATTTACATAGATAGATACAAAGACAGAAAGATAGATAGCAAAGTAGATATTATCTAAGATACAATTCTACTAATAATACAATATAATAACATTATATATTATTATAATATAATGATATAGTACTATAATGATATATTACAAATGGTGTCGGTAACCATATAGTAATTTAATGCTTGTATTGTGCTATAATATATTGTGTGTACATTTGATTTGTAAGCCGCTCTGAGTCCCCTCCGGGGTGAGAAGAGTGGGATATAAATGTAATAAATAATAATAATAATAATAATAATAATAATAATAATAGATAGATAGATATTTAGATAGCTAGATGCCTAAAACAGACCTCTCTCTTATCTTTCCAGAAAGAACGGGAGCAGGCCGCCGAGTCGTACTGGTATTCGGTCACTGCCTCAGTGGTCACAAGGATTGTCGAGAACATTGAAGTGAGTGGGGTGGGAGTCATAATAATAATAATAACAACAATAATATTAATAATAGCTACACTTGGGAAGTGTTTGGTTTGTGATTTTGTAATACGAAATCCAGCATATAGATCTCATTTGTTGTGTCATACAATGTCTTTGTGTCAATAATAATAACAGTAATATTGTTATGAATATACTGTAGTTGCAAATAATAACAATAATAATAATAATCCTTGAAAGTTCCTGGGTTTGACGTTGACATCACTATCGTTTGTTGGGTTGCAAAGGGAGTTGCAAATAATAATAATAATAATAATAATAATAATAATAATAATAATAATAATAATACTTGAAAGTTCCTGGGTTTGACGTTGACATCACTATCGTTTGTTGGGTTGCAAAGGGAGTTGCAAATAATAATAATAATAATAATAATAATAATAATAATAATAATAATAATAATACTTGAAAGTTCCTGGGTTTGATGTTGACATCACTATCGTTCGTTGGGTTGCAAAGGGAGTTGCAAATAATAATCATAATAATAATACTTGAAGGTTCCTGGGTTGACGTTAACATCACTATCGTTTGTTGGGTTGCAAAGAGAGTTGCAAATAATAATAATAATAATAATTATTGAGGGTTCCTGGGTTCGACGTTGACATCACTATCGTTTGTTGGGTTGCAAAGGGAGTTGCAAATAATAATCATAATAATACTTGAAGTTTCCTGGGTTTGACGTTGACATCAGTATCGTTTGTTGGGTTGCAAAGGTAGTTGCAAATAATAATAATAATAATAATAATTTTGCGGTTTTCTGGCATTGTATATTTTTGTTGATTCTGTTATTGTTCATTTGTATTTTGATTCCGTAGCTCACTTGTCGATGGATGTCCAGAATCAGCATCATCCACCAAATAATAATAATAATAATAATAATAATAATAATAATAATAATACTTGAAGGTTCCTTGGTTCGACGTTGACATCACTATCGTTTGTTGGGTTGCAAAGGGAGTTGCAAATAATAATAATAATAATAATAATATTGTGTCATACAATAAAATAAAAATAATAATAATTATTATTATTGAAGGTTCCTGGGTTTGATGTTGACATCACTATCATTTATTGGGTTGCAAAGGAGTTGCAAATAATAATAATAATAATATTGTGTCATACAATAAAATAATAATTATAATAATAATAATACTTGAAAGTTCCTGGGTTCGACGTTGACATCACTATTGTTAGGTTGCAAAGGGAGTTGCAAATAATAATAATAATAATATTTGAAGGTTCCTGTGTTTGATGTCAACATTAATATCATTGGTTGGGTTTCAAAGGGAGTTGAATTTTTTTATTGCGTCAGTTTTTGCATCTCTCTCTGTCTTTTTGTCTCTTCCTTCAGTTAAACATCCAGGATGTCCACCTCCGGTTTGAGGACAGTGTCACCAGCCCTTCCCAGCCGTTTGCCTTCGGCGTTTGCATCAAAAATGTCTCCGTGCAAAACGCAGTCAACGAACCAGTGAGTAAACATTGTCATTGTTCGGAAGACAGGACTCTAGCCCGACTGTGTCGGGTTCTCTTCTCCCAGTTGTGCTGTGTGTCAGTCTTCCACCAGAAAAAGCACCAAGACACACGCTGGTAGATTCCAGAATACAGAATACCAGAACCTTCTCTTTGGCCCATTTATATAGGGGCTCTCGCATACCAGACATTAATTGAGGTTTTATGGCTGGCATCTTTTCTTTGTCAGCGCTTGCTCTGTGTCCGGAGATGTCAAAGATCGGAGATCATGACATCAAGCACCAAGACACACGCTGGTAGATTCCAACAGGTTTTATTTTACAGAATACCAGAACCTTCTCTTTGGCCCATTCATATAGGGGCTCTCAGAGGGTAATTGAGGTTTTATGGCTGGCATCTGTTCTTCGTCAGCCGAACGGAGATGTCAAAGATTGCAGATCATGACATACTGCTTATCGGTATAACCTCTTTGGGGGCTCCTTCTAAGGTGGAGCAACGGATGAAGAAGAAGCAGCTGGACGTTGCAGACTTCAGCATCTACTGGGACCCTGACGGCGCCTTCTTGGGGGACCTCCCGCCCGGGGAGCTGCAGGTACGGACGAGGCGGCGTCGGGGGCGGAGGCGTTGTTCCTCCCGTTCCGGGAATTGACGGGTGTCCCGCTTTGCAGGGCGCCATGGACCGGAGCATGGAGAGCGGCGCCCACCGCTACGTGGTGGAACCGGTGTGTGCCTCGGCGCTGCTCAAGCGCAACTGCTCCAAGGAGCCCCTCCGCTCCCGCAACGCCCCACGGCTCGAGTTCGACATCCAGCTCGAGACCATCCCGCTCAAGCTCTCCCAGGTAAACCCTTCCCAGCTTCCAGCTTGTTATGCTCGATTCCGGCCACCGGGGGAGCTCTCGCTTTTTTTTAAATCGTAGTATTTCCTCCTTGTTCTTTGATTGCCGGCAGTGTTATGGTGTCGTAAATTAAATTAACCTCCCCACCTGGCTTCGAACTTGGGACCTTTCGGTTAGCTCGGCCGGACTACAGTGTGTTGTTCTGTCCTGGCAGACGCAGTACCGGCAAGTCATGGATTTCTTGAAGGAACTGGATCGGAAGGAGAGGCAGCTCAAGTTCCGGCGGTGGAAGCCCAAGGTCGCCGTCTCCCAAAAGTACGGCTTCTAACATTTATTTATTTATTTATTGACTACATTACCATGTTGTACTATATCTATATACTAGCTGTGCCCAGCCACGCGTTGCTGTGTTGTTGTCTGGTGGTGTTGGTGAGAAATTGTTGAGGTCGTGGTGGTATTGAATGTCTGTTGTATGGTTGTCTTTATGTGTAGTATGCATTTGGTTGTTTGTGTACTGTGAAAGTGGTGAGGATAGCGGACACTGTTTATGTTGGATTAGTGAGACTCTACTGTATATTTGTAATCTTATATTATCTGCCTAGAACTGCCCCTTCTACACAGCTGTATAAAATGCACACTGAAGTGAATAACTGACAGTGTGGACTCAAGATAATCCAGTTCAAAGCAGATAAATAAGATTCTAAATGGGCAATATAGCTGTGTGGAAGGGCCTTGAGTCTACACTGCCATATAATCCAGTTAAAATCAGATAATCTGTATCTTATAGGCAGTGTGGAAGAGGCCTGAGGCCTAACTGTATCTGTCCCCTGGACTAAGTAGGTTGCTAGGAGACCAAGTGGGCGGAGCTTAGCCATCTAACTGGCAGCAATTGGATAAAAACAATTATTCCTTTCCCTCTAATTAGGACTTTATTTTTCTTTTCTTTTTGTTGTATCAACCTAGAGCCATGGATGATGGGTTGTGTTGTCAAATTTCGAGGTTGGGTGGCCTGTAGTTTTGTTGTTTTGTCCGCTGCCCTGATGCCATCACTCTTTTATATATATAGATTGTAATATTATCAATAATATTACATGTAATATATAATATGTAATTAATATTATTAGATTGTATTAGTATTATATTGTATTATAAATGTTAATATTATATGCATATACAATATATTATATTATATATTATTGTAAATTAAATTGTGTATATGTATAAACGTATGTGTGTATACATATATATATATATGTACATTCATATATATACACGCACATATATATATATATATATACATACAGAGTAATATTATTAATAATATTGGATGTAATATATAATATGTAATTAATACTATTATAGTGTATTATTAGTATTATATTGTATTACAAAGTAATATTAATATTATATGCATATACAATATATTGTATTATATATTATTGTAAATTAAATTGTGTATATATATATATATATATACACACATACATATATACACACACATGTATGTGTTTATATATATATATATATATACACACACACACACACACACACACACACATACATATATAAATAATAATAATAATAATAAATAATGTTTGCATAACAAGAAGCAGTGGCAATGGGTCCATACTTGAGATCAGGCAGTCAACCCTTAAGAGATAGAGCAATCGATCGATTGATAGACAGATAGATTCCTAGAGTTGGAAGGGACCCCAAGGGCCATAATAATAATAATAATAATAATAATAATAATAATAATTTTATTTTTATGCCCCGCCCCCTCTCCCCAAAGGGACTCGGGGCAGCTTACATGGGGCCAAGCCCGGACAACAACAATATAAAAACAGAGCAATAAAACAGATCAATCAACAATAAAAACAAGTCATAAAAAAATCACATAGAAAAAATATAATGATAAAATCTTGGATTGGATCCAAAGAAACTGGGCCAAAAGTGCAAGTCTCAGTCCATCCTAAAAGAGAGAGATAGATAGAATCCTTGATTGATAGGTGACAGACGGGCTCTTCTTCCAGCTGCCGGGAGTGGTGGAGGTTTGTGCTGAACGCGCACATTGCGGGGATCCGAGAGCGGCGAGAGCGGTCCTCCTGGGCGTTTGCGCTGCACCGGGCCCGGGACGCCGTCCTCTACACCGAGCTCTACGCCAAGAAGCTGAAAGAGATGGAGCTCTTCGACGAGGAGCAGGTATTGCGAGACACCAGGATCCTTAGAAACCAAGTCTGTTTCTCTTGAGAATCGATTTCCAGGGACCGATGGGGAGTTTTCCCGAGATACCAGATTAGGCCTCCACGTGGAGGGAGTGAAGGAGAGATAGACGATCTCATAAGACCATAGGTCAGCAAAGTGACCTCCAAAAGCCATCTAGATGGTCTCATAAGACCATAGGTAAGGAAAGTGACCTCCAAAAGCCATCTAGATGGTCTCATAAGACCATAGGTAAGGAAAGTGACCTCCAAAAGCCATCTAGATGGTCTCATAGGACCATAGGTAAGGAAAGTGACCTCCAAAAGCCATCTAGATGGTCTCATAGGACCATAGGTAAGGAAAGTGACCTCCAAAAGCCATCTAGATGGTCTCATAAGACCATAGGTAAGGAAAGTGACCTCCAAAAGCCATCTAGATGGTCTCATAAGACCATAGGTAAGGAAAGTGACCTCCAAAAGCCATCTAGATGGTCTCATAGGACCATAGGTAAGGAAAGTGACCTCCAAAAGCCATCTAGATGGTCTCATAGGACCATAGGTAAGGAAAGTGACCTCCAAAAGCCATCTAGATGGTCTCATAGGACCATAGGTAAGGAAAGTGACCTCCAAAAGCCATCTAGATGGTCTCATAGGACCATAGGTAAGGAAAGTGACCTCCAAAAGCCATCTAGATGGTCTCATAGGACCATAGGTAAGGAAAGTGACCTCCAAAAGCCATCTAGATGGTCTCATAGGACCATAGGTAAGGAAAGTGACCTCCAAAAGCCATCTAGATGGTCTCATAGGACCATAGGTAAGGAAAGTGACCTCCAAAAGCCATCTAGATGGTCTCATAGGACCATAGGTAAGGAAAGTGACCTCTAAAAGCCATCTAGATGGTCTCATAGGACCATAGATAAGGAAAGTGACCTCCAAAAGCCATCTAGATGGTCTCATAGGACCATAGGTAAGGAAAGTGACCTCTAAAAGCCATCTAGATGGTCTCATAGGACCATAGGTAAGGAAACTGACCTCTAAAAGCCATCTAGATGGTCTCATAGGACCATAGGTAAGGAAAGTGACCTCCAAAAGCCATCTAGATGGTCTCATAGGACCATAGGTAAGGAAAGTGACCTCCAAAAGCCATCTAGATGGTCTCATAAGACCATAGATAAGGAAAGGGGCCCCCAAAGGCCATCAAGATGATCTCATAAAACCATAGGTATGTAAAGGCACCCTCAAAGGCCATCTAGACGGCCTCTTATGACCATAGGTAATGAAAGTGACCTCCAAAAGCCATCTAGATAGCCGTAGCTAAGCAAAGAGACCTCCAAAGACCATCTAGACGATCTCATAAGGCTATAAGTAAGCAAAGAGACCTTCAAAGACCAGGTAGACTTAGGTCAATCCTAAGTCTAAAGTTGAGGACAGGGGCCAGGGAAATGACCTTGGAGGGGCTTAGTTTGGGGACCTTTGGATTAATTCGGTGTGAAAAAAGACTCCGTGAGAAATCCCTGAGATCCAGATGTCAAAGATACGACCTCATGGCATCTTGGTTGGACCTGAGCTTAAATTAAGTGTTTACTTGAGGTCATCCGGTGTTTGTTTTGGCCCCTCGTAGGAGGAAATGGAGCGCATCGAGGACGAGCAAAGCTTCGAAGAGCTGAAGATCTTGCGCGAGGTGGTCTACAAGAAGATCCGCGAGTTGGCCGAGGTGGGGCTCTTTTCGGGAAGTAGTTTGCACCTACTTTGGTGTAGGGGAATGTTGCTGTTTCACCGCATCGATGTGCTCCTTCCTTCCTTCCTTCCTTCCCTCCAGAGCATCAAGGAGCCCGTGTCCGACACCTTGGAGGCCGAGTCCGAGGCGGAATTGTCCTCTTCTGCCTCCGGCCGCGGGAGCCGTAGCGGGATGTTGCAGTACCTCCAGTCCTGGTTCCCCGGGTGGGGAGGGTGGTACGGAGAGGCCCCGGGGGGAGCCATGGACGCCGCCGACACCTTCGAGGAGCTGCTCTCCGAAACGTCCGGGGAGTGGAGGCCGGAAGAGGCGGCCGGTACGGGAGACGGCAAGCGGGGTCCGCGGGAGGGAGTCTATCTATTGCTCAGTCTATCTGTCTCTATATCTGTCAATCTATCCATCTTTCTGTCTGTTGGTCTCGCTCTTTGTCAATCTTACCAGTCTGTCTATGTCTCTGTCAATCTATCTGTCTGTCAATCTATCTTATCTATCTGTCAGCCTATCAATCTGTCAGTCTGTCTATATCTATTTGTCAGTCTGTCTATCTCAGTCAGTCTCAGTCTATCAATCTGTCAGTCTGTCAGTCTATTTGTCTGTCAATCTATCCATCTTTCTGTCTGTTGGTCTCTCTTTGTCAATCTTATCAGTCTGTCTATTATTTATTTATTTATTTATTTACAGTATTTATATCCCGCCCTTCTTTCTCACCCCGAAGGGGACTCAGGGCGGATTACAATGAACACATATATGGCAAACATTCAATGCCAACAGACAAACAACATTCAGTTTTTAGGCAGACACAGAGGCATTTTTTATCTATGTATCTGTCTATGTATCTGTCAATCTATCTTATCTATCTGCCAGTCTATTTATCTGTCAGTCTATCAATCTGTCAGTCTGTCTGTATTTGTCAGTCTGTCTATCTCAGTCAGTCTCAGTCTATCATTCTGTCAGTCTGTCTATATTTGTCAGTCTGTCTATCTCAGTCTATCAGTCTATTTGTCTGTCTGTCTCAATCTATCCATCTTTCTGTCTGTCGGTCTATCTCTCTTTGTCAATCTTACCAGTCTGTCTATGTATCTGTCAATCTATGTATCTGTCAATTTATCTCTCAGTCTATCTTATCTATCTGTCAATCCATCAATCTGTCAGTCTGTCTATATCTATTTCTCATTCAGTCTATCTCAGCCAGTCTCAGTCTGTCAATGTCAATCTATCTGTGTTTCTGTCTGTCTACCTATCTATCTGTCAGTTTATCTTTCAGTCTGTCAATTTATCTGTCCAATCAATCCATCTATCTACGAGGGCTATCCACAAAGTAGGTTACGTTTTGGATTTTAAAAAGAACAAAATATAGGAGAAATCGTTTACCATATGCAGCTGAAAGACACATCCCAATACTACAATCTCACGTAATCCCCATTGAAATCTAGGCACGTCTCATATAGATAAATGAGTTTGAAAAGTACTGCCCCAGTAAATTCCCCGCTTGTGTCCTCAGCTCTTCCCCCTTCTCCCTTCCTGCAGCGTAGCCAAAATTTCCCCCATTGTTGGAAACGGAGGAAAGAGGCGGCAAACTTACTGGGGCTGACCTTTTCAAACTCATTTATCTATATGAGACGTGCCTAGATTTCAATGGGGATTAAGTAAGATTGTAGTATTGGGATGTGTCTTTCAGCTGCATATGGTAAATGATTTCTCCTATACTTTGTCCTTTTAAAAATACAAAACGTAAGCTACTTTGTGGATAGCCCTCGTAGATAACTGTCTTTGTCAGTCTATCTGTCAGTCTATATCTCAGTTTATTTGTCTATCTGTTCATCGATCTGTCTCTAATAATAATGTCAGACAGTTAATTTTATTTATTTTATTTGTTACAATATTGATATCTCGCCCTTCTCACCCAACAGGGGACTCAGGGCGGCTTACAATAAAACGCATATATAAAAATTATACAGTGCAATATAAATCAGTTAAAAATTATTATTAACTTACATCAGTATTCATAAAACACATTATAAAATACAGGTAGGTGTGTTCAGTTCAAAAAACTGGGTCTCACAAGTGCTTTTTTGCTCACAAGTGCTTCTGCCCCTCCTTTTACGCCTCAGTCTCTGCTGTTTGTGTCCCCGTTCGGAATAGATGAGCTCTTTGACCCCGCGGCCGACGTCTCCAACCTGAACGCCTTCCTGAAGCGGGACCACGTCTTGGCCAAGCTGAACCTCCAGCTCCAGGGCGGCTCCGTCGCTTTGCTCCACGCCGACGAATGCGCCTTCATGCAGCTGGAGTTCTCGGGTACGTGAACCTTTACCCCATTTGAATCGTAGTCCCATCAAGATCATCCTGTGGCCTTACTGTCTCGCTCCAAACACCCATCGGCGTTGGAAGCTCTGCTTTTCCCGCGCTACAGAAATGCTATACGTAGACGACGTTTGCGCTTCTCTGTCGTTTGTCTCCCAGGCGTCACGATCTTGGCGGAGACCCTTCCTCGCAGGAACTCCTCGCTCTTCCGTGTCCAGCTGGGAAGCCTCTTCCTCCGCGACCTGGCCACCGAGGGCACCATCTTCCCCCTCCTCGTCTTCCCCAACCCCGTACGTGGTCCAGATGCCTCCATACGTATGGATTTGAACCCGGTGCAGAACTTGGATTTTAAATGCATGATATGATCGACTCTGCGGTGGAAGCTAACCATTGAGTCGTGCTATCAACTAGGGAAAAAAATTGGCTTCCTGCTAAAACAATAAATAAAATTAATTAATATCTGTTAAGATTCATACAATTAATTTTATAACCAATTTATAATAATTAATAAAATCAATTTTATGTATGGATTTGAACCCGGTGCAGAACTGGAATTTTAAATGCATTGTATGGTCGACTCTGCGGTGGAAGCTAACCATTGAGTCGTACTATCAACTGGGGGGAAAAAATTGGTTTCCTGCTAAAACAATAAGTAAAATTAATTAATATCTTATAAGATTCATACAATTAATTTTATAGCAATTAACAAAAGTAATTAATTTATAATAATTAATAAAATCAATTTTATATTAATTATTTATATAATTAGTTTTATAATACAATTAATTTTATAATACAATTAATTTTATAACAATTAATAAAAATAATTAATTTATAATAATTAATAAAATCAATGCTATATTAATGTATATTAATAAAATTAGTTTTATAATAATACAATTAATTGCATAATCATACAATTAATTTTATAACAATAAAAATAATTAATTTATAATAATTAATAAAATCAAATTTATATTAATTATTAATATAATTAGTTTTATAATGATACAGTTAATTTTATAATAAAGAATACAATTAATATACCGTAGAGTCTCACTTATCCAACATAAACGGGCCGGCAGAACGTTGGATAAGCGAATATGTTGGATAATAAGGAGGGATTAAGAGAAAGCCTATTAAACATCAAATTAGGTTATGAATTTACAAATTAAAAAAGTTTAAAGTTTACAGAAAAAGTAATACAATACACAGTAATGCTATGTAGTAATTACTGTATTTACGAATTTAGCACCAAAATATCACGATGTATTGAAAACATTGACTACAAAAATGCATTGGATAATCCAGAACGTTAGATAAGCGAGTGTTGGATAAGTGAGACTCTACTGTATTAATAAAATTAGTTTTATAATACAATTTATTTTATAATAAAGCATATAATTAATGTAATAATGCATATTAATATTGATAAAACTATTGATGGTAATTAAGTAATTATTTCTTACTTTGTTTTGTCCTTTTTAGCAAAAAGAAGTTGGTTGTGCCTCTTCCATTGGCCTCCAGGCTTCTTCCGATGCAAATAAGCAGAGTGCGGGTAAGTCTGCATTTTTGCATATATAATAGCAATACACACACACACACACGATTAATTGCTGACATTATGGTTGACTGTTTTGGGGATGACAAACATTCAGTGACATTAGACATACAACATAGATAGACAGACACAGAGGCAATTCCGGCCACAGGGGGAGCTCCCGCTTCACTGTCCACTTGTGACACCCGAGCCCTTGATGGTAGTACTTCCTCATTCTTTGGCACGCTCCTGGAAGTTTTTATGGTGTCGTAAATTAGTTAAATTAGCCTCCGTGCATAAAGCGGTACCTAAATTTCCTACTCGACAGATGCAACTGCCTTTCGAGCTGCTTAGGTCAATGTTTGTGCTCTGCTTTGGCACAGCCGCGGATCCCGCCGTCCCGGTTTTCGAGATGTTGTACGAGACGAACCCCGTCCGCAGCCGTTTCGAGCGGCGCCTGGAAGTCAGCACCCAGCCGCTGAACATTATTTACAACCCGCAAGCCATTCGCAAAGTGGCTGATTTCTTCTACAAGGGGAGAGTCCACACCTCAGGTTGGTCAAGTTTCTCATTTTTTAATCCTTCCCTTAATGTATTGCTTTGAAATAAGAACAATCTCTGTGTCAATCGATATTGACTTTGGTACAATAATAGCACCAATATTGGTTGCTGAACGGTTGGTTGCTCAGATGGCTGCAAAGTGTTGAGCGACGTCGTGGTGCCTGTGTTTACGTCTGCATGTTATTTTAGGATTCGGGTGCCAGTCCGAGCTGGAGCTGCGAGTAGCCGAGGCCGCGCGGAGGCAGTACAACAAGCTGAAAATGCAGACCAAGGCGGAGATCCGGCAAACCATCGACCGCTTGCTCGTGGGAGACTTCATTGTAAGTGGACGGCGGAAGTCGTGGTTTCGTGGAGTGTCAGAGTCCACTGTCTTAAGGGAAGAGACCCCAAAGGCCATCTAGATGGTCTCCTAATATTATAGATAAGGGAAGAGTGTTAATGTGGGGTTTGTGTATTGATAGTGTTTAAATGCAATTTGTGCCATGCTTGTATTGCAACTGATTGCACCATCCAGAATGTACCATAGTGTGGAAAGAATTAATTGCCAAGAAGCTGTGATGACCTTGATGTGTGGCTGGAACTAGGGAGTATCCAGACACAAGTGTTTGTGCATGACGATTGCATCAGTTCAGTTCTGTTCAGATGTACCATAGTGTGGAAAGAGTTAATTGCCAAGAAGCTGTGATGACCTTGATGTGTGGCTGGAACTAGGGAGTATCCAGACACAAGTGTTTGTGCATAACGATTGCATCAGTTCAGTACTGTTCAGTTGTACCATAGTGTGGAAAGAGTTAATTGCCAAGAAGCTATGATATCCTTGATGTGTGGCTGGAACTAGGGAGTATCCAGACACAAGTGTTTGTGCATAACGATTGCATCAGTTCAGTTCTGTTCAGTTGTACCATAGTGTGGAAAGAGTTAATTGCCAAGAAGCTATGATATCCTTGATGTGTGGCTGGAACTAGGGAGTATCCAGACACAAGTGTTTGTGCATAACGATTGCGTCAGTTCAGTTCTGTTCAGTTGTACCATAGTGTGGAAAGAGTTAATTGCCCAGAAGCTATGATATCCTTGATGTGTGGCTGGAACTAGGGAGTATCCAGACACAAGTGTTTGTGCATAACGATTGTGTCAGTTCAGTTGAGTTCTGTCTGCCTAGAGTTTGAGTAAAATTCTGTTGGAGAACAGAACAGTCCTGTGTTCATCTGCAAGTCTGTTTGTGTTGATTCCTGCTGCATACAATAAAACTTTGTAATTAGTTTTTCCAACGTCTCTGAGTGTCTCTTCGTTCTGCACTGCTAATACTCTGACAAAGAGAACCCCAAAGGGCATCTAGATGGTCTCATAAGGCCACAGGCAAAGCAAGGGACCCCCAAAGGGCATCTAGATGGTCTCCTAAAGTTATAGATAAGGAAAGAGACCTCCAAAGGCCATCTAGATGGTCTCCTGAGATTCTAGATAAGGGAAAGGAACCCCAAAGGGCATCTAGATGGTCTCCTAAAGTTATAGATAAGGAAAGAGACCTCCAAAGGCCATCTAGATGGTCTCCTGAGATTCTAGATAAGGGAAAGGAACCCCAAAGGGCATCTAGATGGTCTCCTAAAGTTATAGATAAGGAAAGAGACCTCCAAAGGCCATCTAGATGGTCTCCTGAGATTCTAGATAAGGGAAAGGAACCCCAAAGGGCATCTAGATGGTCTCCTAAAGTTATAGATAAGGAAAGAGACCTCCAAAGGCCATCTAGATGGTCTCCTGAGATTCTAGATAAGGGAAAGGAACCCCAAAGGGCATCTAGATGGTCTCCTAAAGTTATAGATAAGGAAAGAGACCTCCAAAGGCCATCTAGATGGTCTCCTGAGATTCTAGATAAGGGAAAGGAACCCCAAAGGGCATCTAGATGGTCTCCTAAAGTTATAGATAAGGAAAGAGACCTCCAAAGGCCATCTAGATGGTCTCCTGAGATTCTAGATAAGGGAAAGGAACCCCAAAGGGCATCTAGATGGTCTCCTAAAGTTATAGATAAGGAAAGAGACCTCCAAAGGCCATCTAGATGGTCTCCTGAGATTCTAGATAAGGGAAAGGAACCCCAAAGGGCATCTAGATGGTCTCCTAAAGTTATAGATAAGGAAAGAGACCTCCAAAGGCCATCTAGATGGTCTCCTGAGATTCTAGATAAGGGAAAGGAACCCCAAAGGGCATCTAGATGGTCTCAAAAAGTGTTCACTTCCTTTCCCAGGAGGACAGCAAGCGCTGGACCGTGTGCCTGGACATTTCCGCCCCACAGGTCATCTTCCCCGACGACTTCAAATTTCCCGACCCAGTCTTGGTTGTGATCGACTTGGGGAGAATGCTGCTCACCAATTCTCAAGGTACGGGGAGGACGGCGGAAAGTCGGGGTGTATGTAAAACTATAAATTCCACAAGATTTGGAAAAAATTTTCCGTGTCAGGAGCGACTTCAGAAACCACAATATAGGGGTTGAAACATGGTTATGTGCCCAAGCTTTTGATGAGTAAAAGACAAAGTTGACATGGTCTGATTTAAGGATGAAGCCTGAGGATCTCGGACGAATGGAATTAATTATATATACGTTCTTAAGGTTTTTATAATGTGTTTTAACAATGTTATTAATGCTAGTTATATATATTTGTGTATATATATATATATAATATACAATATAATTTACAATAATATATAATAATTATAACATATTGTATATACATATAATATTCATTATATTATATTGTAATATATTATTATTATATATTGTATTATTATATTGTAATACGATATAATACTAATAATACAATACAATATAATAATATTAATTATATATTATATTTTACATGTAATATTACTAACAATATTACAATATATTGACACAGTACAATATAGTAATTTATTACCAGTATTGTACTAGGCTAATATAATATTGTATGTAAATTTAATTTGTAAGCCGCTCTGAGTCCCCTTTGGGGTGAGAAGGGCGGCATATAAATGTAGCAAATTAATTAATTAATTAATTAATGGATCTGTTTATATTGTTTTGTTTGTATGATTGCATTTTGGGCATTAAATTTTGCCAATTTTTGCAAGCCGCCCTGAGTCCCCTCGGGTGAGAAGGGCAGGGTATAAATGTTGTAAACAAATAAATAAAAATAAATAAGTTGTTATTGTTATTGTTGTTATTATTTCTTTTCCCTTTCTAGAGGAGCACAAGAAGAAGAGTCCGGGCGGCCCTTCCTCGGAGCTGAGCGACTTGAGTGACGACGAGTACAAGACCCCGCTCGCCACCCCTCCCAGCAGTCCCCCTCCCGAAGCCGAGGCAGAAAACAAGGAGTTCGAATTCTCCGGGGTCGAAATCAGTGAGGAGCAGCTCCAGGCCCACCTGATGAGCAAAAAAATGTACGACACCTACAACCTGTCCTTCATGGACCTCCAGATCATGGTGGGGCGCGTGAGGGACAACTGGAAGTACGCCCAAGACATCGCGGTCGGGCCCACCCACGTGGTGGAGAAGTTCAACGTCCACTTACAGCTGGAGCGGAGGTTGATTTACACCTCGGACCCCAAGTACCCCGGGGCGGTCCTGTCGGGGCACCTGCCCGACCTGAAGATCCACATCAACGAGGACAAAATCATGGCGCTGAGCAACTGCTTCGGGAGGTTGACCGCTTCCGAGTCCGCGACGGCGAGTCCTTCTCAGTCGCGGAAGGAGGCCGGCTCGGCCGACCTGGACCAGCGGGGAAGCTTGCACAGCTCCGTGATGAACTTGACGCAGAGCGTGATGGTGGTGGAGCAACACACCAAAGAGGTCCTGGTCGAGTCCCAGCTCCTCCTGGCCGAGTTCCAAGTCAACTGCATGCAGCTGGGGGTGGAAAGCAACGGGCGGTACATCTCGGTCCTCAAAGTCTTCGGCACCAACGCCCACTTCATCAAGCGCCCCTACGACGCCGAGGTCTCGCTCACGGTCCACGGGTTGCTTTTGGTCGACACCATGCAGACGTACGGCTCGGACTTCGACCTCTTGGTGGCCTCCCATAAGAACCTCAGTCTGGACGTTCCGACCGGGAGTTTGCGGGACCGTCGGACGCACTCCCCCGTCGGGGCGCCCGGCGAGGATGGGAAATTTCCCGGACCAGCGAGCCGTGTAGCTCCGCACGACGAGTCCTTGATCAAGTTGGAGTACCAGTTTGTGAGCACGGAGTGCCCGTCGATGAACCTGGACAGCACCCTGCAAGTGATCTCGGTGCAGATGAACAACCTGGACATCATCCTCAACCCGGAGACGATTGTAGAGTTGATTGGCTTCCTCCAGAAGTCCTTCCCGAAGGAGAAGGATCATTCCAGCCCTCAGCCGTTGATGACGGAGGCCGAACGGCAACTCAGCGAGCATGAAACGTTCCAGTTCACCCACTCCCAAAACACGGAAGTCACCGTAGATATCCACTGGTTGAACGTCCTCTTGCTGAGGACCGTCACCGTGATGAACGGGGAGAAGCTGGGCCGGAAGATCGCGACGGCGAGCGTCGGGGGCACCAAAGTGAACGTCTCCATGGGTACTAAGCTGGACGTCAACGGATCTCTTGGATGCCTGCACTTGATGGACTTGACCCAGGACGTCAAAAACCAGTACGTCGTGAGCATCGGAAATACTGTACGATACGAGAACCTGATTCGGGACGCGAGCTGTTCCAGGCCCGCGTTTCTCCCATTTGACGACGCGGGGAACCTCCCGGATGCGTTGAGCTTCACGTTCACCGAGCAGTCGAAGGAGGAGTGCTCACTCCACCTCAAGATGGCCTCGCTGCATTACAACCACTCTGCCAAGTTCTTGAAAGAGCTCTCGCTCTCCATGGACGAGCTGGAGGACAACTTCCGCGGCATGCTGAAGCACGCGGCGACACGCGTGACCACCGTCCTGGCCACCAAGACCGCCGAGTACAGCGAGATGGTGTCCCTGTTCGACACGGCGCCGCGGTCGAGGGACCCCTTCAACCTGGAAAGCGGCGAAGGAGAGGAGTCCGTCCCGGCCCGCTCCAAAACTGAGCCCATCAAACTCATTCTGGACGTGAACATCGAGTCCCCGGTTGTGTCGATACCCCGGAGACCCGGGAGCTCGGAACTGCTGGTCGGACATCTCGGGCAGATCTCGATCCGGAACTTCGTGGCGGGAGAAGACAACCTGAGGAATGACCGGCTGCAGGTGGAAATCAGGGATATCCGGTTGTATTCGCTCAACAGCAGCCACGTAACGGGGAAGAAGGAAAGCGTGTCGGAGGTGCTGCACGGGTCTTCGGTCGCCGGCAGCAGTCAGGAAGACCCGCAATTCACTCGCCACGACTTCTTCGAATCCTTACATAAAGGCCATGGTATGTTACATAAAATTTTGCTTCCTTATTAGTTGTCAGGAGCTCGGATTCGTTCGTAGCCATTTCTTCGTTCATTCTATTGTTATTCGTAGTCCAAAACGAGTATCGTTTTCCAAGCTCTGCTTTTGAAGTGTTTTCGTGTTTTGTGCTGGTTGGCACGTTTTTGTATACTGTATATACAAAATCCTAAGCAACGTTAACTATATCCCGCCTGGATCTCACTTCGAGAGACGTCAGGATGTAAATTTAATTGGCCGGGGTGGGGGATGTAGTCCAAAACGAATATCGTTTTCCAAGCTCTGCTTTTGAAGTGTTTTCATGTTTCGTGCTGGTTGGCATGTTTTTGTATATTTTATATACAAATTCCTAAGCAACGTTCCCTATATCCTGCCTGGATCTCACTTCGAGAGACGTCGGGATGTAAATCTAATTGGCCGGGGTGGGGGGTGTAGTCCAAAACGAGTATCGTTTTCCAAGCTCTGCTTTTGAAGTGTTTTCGTGTTTCGTGCTGGTTGGCATGTTTTTGTAGACTTTATATACAAATTCCTAAGCAACGTTACCTATATCCTGCCTGGATCTCACTTCGAGAGAGGTCGGGATGTAAATTTAATTGGTCGGGGAGAGGGGTGTAGTCCAAAACGAGTATCGTTTTCCGAGCTCTGCTTTTGAAGTGTTTTCGTGTTTCGTGCTGGTTGGCATGTTTTTGCATACGTTATATACAAATTCCTATATCCCGCCTGGATCTCACTTCGAGAGTCAGCAGGATGTAAATTCAATTTTTTGGGGGGAAGGTTGTAGTCCAAAACTATGGAGTACTTCCTCGTTCTTCCGCACGCTGCTGGGAGGTCTTACGGTGTCGTAAACTGGTTAAATTAGCCTCCCCGCATAAAGCAGTACTTAATTTTCCTACTTGACAGATGCAACTGTCTTTGGAGCTCTGTAGATGAACAGCAAGCTAGGCTATTAACGGTTGGGAGCTCAACCCGACCCGGGCTGGGTTCGAACCTCTTGGTCAGTAGTGATTTATTGCAGCTGGCGACTAACTAGCTGCGCCACATCGGAACATGTTTCTTGTCCAGTGCTAGGGATGTCCTATTTCTGTTTCCCTCATCTGATCGCAATGTAGAACATCTCATACCTATCTCCTTGAACGTAGCTTTCCACATCTTGAATAACGCGACCATCCAGTTCGAACTGGAGAAAATCCCGGTGGAGCGGGACGCGGAGCTGGCTTTCTCCGCAGACGAGGATGTCGAAATTTCCAGCCTGATGCGGATCGAGGGCAAATTTGTCAATCCTTTGCAGGTATTGAAATACCTCGTTTTCGTATTTCCTCTGACTATGGGGACATGGTTAAGCACATCAAACAGAGACAGACAGACGCAGAGGCAATTTAACCTTCTCCCGAGGGGATGTTCGATTCTGGTCACAGGATCCGATATTTTTTTATTTCATTTTCAAGTTTTTATTTTATTTAAAAAAAAAATTAAATTCAATATTTTTTTGTTTTGTTTTAGAATTATTTTATTTTAATTTTTTAAATCCAATACATTTATTTTATTTTTAAAATTTTTATTTTAATTTAATGGTTTAAAAATTCAATATTTTTATTTCATTTTAGAATTACTTTATTTTAATTTTTTGAATGCAACGCGTTTATTTTATTTTAAATTTTTTTATTTTAATTTAACGGTTTAAAAATTCAATATTTTTATTTCATTTTCAAATTTATATTTTATTTCAGTTTTCTAAAAATTCAATATTTTTTATTTCATTTTAAAATATTTATTTTAGCTTTTTAAACTCAGTACAGTAGAGTCTCACTTATCCAACACTCGCTTATCCAACCTTCTGGATTATCCAACGCATTTTTGTAGTCTATGTTTTCAATAAATCGTGATATTTTGGTGCTAAATTCGTAAATACAGTAATTACTACATAGCATTATTTCATATTGAACTATTTCTGTCAAATTTGTTGCATAACATGATGTTTGGGTGCTTAATTTGTAAAATCATAACCTAATTTGATGTTTAATAGGCTTTTCCTTAATCCTTCCTTATTATCCAACATATTTGCTTATCCAACGTTCTGCTGGCCTGTTTATGTTGGATAAGTGAGACTCTACTGTATTTTTATTTCATTTTCAAATACAGTAGAGTCTTGTTTACCCAATGTAAACGGGCTGGCAGATCTACTATTATAACGTTTAATATAAAACAATATTAGATAATACGATAATAAGATAAACTATTATATTTGTTTACTTTGTACCCGTTTTAATCCAGGTGGTTTTGGCCAAGCACGTTTACGAGCAAGTCTTACAGACGCTCGACAACTTGGTCTGCAACGAGGATTTGACCCACCCGCCGTCCGGATTTCCCTCTTCGAAATGTCCCAGCTCTGATTCTCCTTCGGCGTTGATTGGCAGCACGAGCTCTGATTTTTCCCTCGAGAGAAAGGAAAACGGGCTCTTCAGTCATTCCGGGTTCGGCACTCCGACCGGCAAATTCGCCCCTTCCAAGGAAACGACGCCGTCCTTCACCCAGATCCAAGCCACCTTCCATCTCTCGGAGCTCCAGGTCCAGCTCAGCGGAGACCTGACCCTCGGAGCCCAAGGCTTGGTCAGCTTGAAATTCCAGGATTTTGACATTGAGTTTGCCAAGGACCACCCTCAGACCTTGTCCATCCAGATCGCCTTGCGTTCGCTGCTCATGGAGGACCTTCTGGAGAAGAACCCGGACTCGCAGTACAAGAACCTCATGGTCTCGCGTGGGGCACCCAAGCCGTCCGGCCTGGCCCACAAGGAGTACCTGTCCCAGTCCTGCCCCTCGGTGTCCAACGCCGAGTACCCTGACATGCCCCGCTCCCTGCCTTCCCACATGGAGGAGGCCCCAAACGTCTTCCAGTTTTACCAGCGGCCGACGTGGGCCCCCCACAAGAAACTCAAGGAAGACGAGGGCCTGGGTTGTCCGTTGACGCCTCCGCCGTCTCCCACGGCAAACGAGTCGCACCCGCCGTCCGGAAAGAGCGACTTCGACGACTCCCTGGTCCACATCAACGTCTTGCTGGTGGACAAGAAGCACCCGGCGTTCGCCACGTCGTACGGCAAGATCAGCCGTAGCGTGGATGTTGACTTCAACTGCTTGGACGTCCTGATCACCCTGCAGACCTGGGTGGTGATCCTGGACTTTTTTGGGATCGGCTCCACTGCCGAGAATCACAGCATGAAGTCGCAGCCCGGGGACGTCCAGCTCCCCGTCAAGTCCGAAGCCAGCGCCTCGCCCGCCTTGGAGGCCCAGGATGCCGTCAATACCAAAGTCGACCTCAAGGTAGGAGGCAATGAAATTGTCGTCGTCATCTCTGAGCGGTTAGACTCAATTTAACCCTCTCTGGGGGAGATTCCACCCAAATGCAGCAGAGTAGCAAAAGCAAAAGCTTTCAAATGCGACAGTTACTTACCCAGGGCGAGCAAAGAGAAGCCTTTCAACTTAGGATGGCAATGGAGTGCAGAGTCTCAGTAAAAGTTCAAAAACATTTATTCAGGTAAAAATAATCCCATTGTAGCTAGAAAGGCTTGGGAGCTGTCTAGTCTACTCTAGACTGGTTTCTAAGGAAAAATAAGAAAGGAAAAATAACAAACATCTAAATAGTTACATCTTGCTAGGAGAGACAGCAAGATGCTGCTTGTTAGCTGGAAGAACAAAGGGAGAAGAGACTGAACCAAAATGGTTCCCACCTCATGGTCCAGTTTATTGGGGCCATAAAAGACATTCTGACCAATGAGAAGTTAATGTCCCTGGAGATTCACATTTCTACTAACTTCAAAGTAAGGGATGTGACGTAAATAGGATAAGAGTGAAACACAGTAAAGCCTGTCTAGGCATGCTTTGGAAACAGGGAAAGGATTCCCTCAATCTAACTCTTATCATCTATCTGACTACATCTAAACTTGAGTAGTCCAGGTTGTAAATAAATAAATTAGTACATTGATACCTCCATATCTTTTACGGGAGGTAGATAATCTGTTTATTGATTAGCCCACTGATTTCTTGAAAAGTATTATTTTAAAGGCTGAGAGTGGCAGTGTTGACCTCGGCATTCCCAAGCTCATTTGTTCTTCTTCATCAGGTCCATTCTCTGTCCTTGGTCCTGAACAAGGCCACCAACGAACTGGCCAAGGCCAACGTCTCCAAACTGATCACTCATGTGGACATGATCGGTGAGTCTGGCTATATCTTAGTAAGAGCTTTGTTTTAAGGACGTTGCTCTCGGTAACGTGCTTCGGCAGCTCCGCTATCCCTCCCGGGTGTCCGAACGCTGTTTGTGTCCTTGTGTTTACGTTAGAAGGGGATCTATCCCTCCACGGAAGCATCAGGAGACTTTTTTAAGGACGTTGCTCTCGGTAACGTGCTTCGGCAGCTCCGCTATCCCTCTCGGGTGTCCGAACGCTGTTTCTGTCCTTGTGTTTATGTTAGAAGGGGACCTGTCCCTCCACGGAAGCATCGGGAGCTTGTCCCTAAGCGACCTGACTTCGCACGGAGAGCTTTACCGAGAGCGCTTCACCACCAGCGGGGAAGAGGCCTTCATCTTCCAAGTGTACAAGTAGGCGATGGAGATTTCTCGTTGTAAACAAATATGTGAATAGTAATCGCGTCCACAAAAGTGGACATTACAGACACATGGTTTGCCTTGTCGCCCCTCAAGGTATGGCCGGCCCGATCCTTTGCTGCAGAGGGATTGTGACGTGCGCATCAGCCTGCGCATGGCGTCGGTGCGGTATGTCCACACACAACGTTTCCAGGCGGAAGTCGTGTCTTTCATCCAGCACTTCACGCAGCTCCAGGACGTGTTGGGCCGCCAGAGAGCGGCGATCGAGGGGCAGATGGTACCGTATATGTCCTTCTTCCCTTTACTATGTTCTGTAGAGGGTTTCTCGTCAGGTTACATTCCGAATGACCCGCTCTTTCGCCCCCCAGGTGAGAGACCAGGCCCAGCGCTCCGCCCGGGTCCTCCTGGACATTGAAGCCGGGGCTCCTGTCCTCCTCATCCCGGAAAGCTCTCTGTCCAATCACCTCATTGTCGCCAACCTCGGGAAGCTGAAGGTCAAGAACCGGTTCCTCTTCGCCGGGACCGCCGGCACCTTCTCTCTCAAAGATAAGGTGAGATTTGCTTAGGGCTCCTTGCTTATTGTTGCGGGTATTTCACATCTAAGACTTGCTGTGGATGCCAAATTGAAGGATGGGGAGACGCTGGATTGACGGATAGAGAGATCCCGAATTGACGGATAGGGAGATGGTAGATTGATGGATAGGGAGATGGCAGATTGACAGATAGGGAGATGGCAGATAGGGGGGTGGTGAATTGATGGATAGGGAGATCCCGGATTGACGGATAGGGAGATGGTGGATAGGGACATGGTAGATTGATGAATAGACAGATGCCAAATTGACGGATAGAGAGATCCTGATTGACGGATAGGGAGACAGTGGATTGACGGATAGGGAGATGGCAGATTGACAGATAGGGAGATGGTGGAATGATGGATAGAGAGATGCCGAATTGATGGATAGAGAGAAGCTGAATTGATGGATAGGGAGATCCTGAATTGATGGATAGGGAGATGCCGGATTGACGGATAGGGACACGGTGGATTGATCGATAGGGAGATGGCAGATTGACAGATAGGGATATGGCGGATAGGGAGTTGGTGGATTGATGGATAGAGAGATCCCAGATTGACGGATAGGGAGATCCTGGATTGATGGATAGGGAGATGGCAGATTGACAGATAGGGATATGGCGGATAGGGAGTTGGTGGATTGATGGATAGAGAGATCCCAGATTGACGGATAGGGAGATCCCGGATTGACGGATAGGGAGACGGTGGATTGACGGATAGGGAGACAGTGGATTGACGGATAGGGAGACGGCAGATTGACAGATAGGGAGATGGTGGATTGATGGATAGAGAGATGCTGGATTGACGGATAGAGAGATGCCAGACTGAAGGATAGGGAGATGCCGGATTGACGGATAGGGAGACGGTGGATTGATGGATAGGGAGGTGGCGGATAGGGTGATAGTGGATTGATGGAAAGAGATATGCTGAATTGACGGAGAGAGAGATCCCGGATTGACGGATAGGGAGATGCCGGATCGACGGATAGAGAGACTCCAGACTGACAGATAGGGAGACGCCAGATCGACAAATAGGGAGATGCCGGATCGACTGATAGCGACATCCCAAATTGGCGGATACAGAGATGCCGAATTAACAGATAGAAATGTCAAATATATGGAAAGAGAGATGCCAAATTGACAGATAGAGAAATGCTAGATATACTTGACCACTGAGCCTCAACCGAATGATTCCTTCTTCCGCTTTCCCTCTTTTTAGCAGGATTCTGTTCAACTCTCTTCTCCGCTGGGGACCCCCAAGCACAGCATGAAGAAAACCCCGAGCGCCGACGAGTCCAAGGCGGCATCGGGAACTCCGGAAGGTTTGTTTATGAAATCGTCGTCCTCGGGACCAAATCTGAACAGACTGAAAAGCGAGTCCGTGGTGGGCGGTGCGACTAAACCGCCCAAATCTCCGGAAAGTCCTGGTAAGTTGCCGATATCCGGAAGCGCCTTCTCTCCGTCCCGCTGTCACAATAATAGAGCAAAATAATAAATGTTATAATAACAAATAGAGAAAAATAATCAATATATTAATGATAATAACAATAGAGTCAAATAAATGTAATAGTAGTAATAGAGTAAAATAATAAATGTAATAATTAATAGAGTAAAATAATATAATAATATTAATAGAGTAAAATAATAAAGGTAGTAATACAGTGGAGTCTCACTTATCCAACATTCGCTTATCTAACGTTCTGGATTATCCAACGCATTTTTGTAGTCAATGTTTTCAATACCTTGTGATATTTTGGTGCTAAATCAGTAGATACAGTAATTACTATGTAGCATTACTGCGTATTGAAGTACTTTTTCTATCAAATTTGTTGTATCACATGATGTTTTGGTGCTTAATTTGTAAAATCATAACCTAATTTGATGTTTAATAGTCTTTTTCTTAATCCCTCCTTATTATCCAACATATTCGCTTATCCAACGTTCAGCTGGATAAGTGAGACTCTACTGTACCAATAATAATAGAGAAAAATAATAAATGTACCATATATACCCGAGTACAAGCCGACCCGAATATAAGCCAACCAGTAATCTCACCCGACTATAAGCCCGTTGGCTGGCTTATACTCGAGTATATGCGGTAGTTGCTCTACGATAGAAAGTTGACCTAACTAGATGGGCAACAAGTACACATTTGTGTCAGTTGGGACTACAAAACCCATGATTCAGAGACAGTCAAGCGTGGCACTCACTTGATTTGATTGGGAAGTAAGAAGAACTAGAACTAAAAGGACGCTGTGCATCATCCTGTTTTGGCGCACGAACAGGGACTTAATCCCTGGACCCTGAAGCTCAAAAGATGGCTGCAGAGAATGTAAGGTAAGATATTGTGGATGTGTCTCTTGCAGAGGAGCACGTCTGCCTGTTAGACTGCATTGTGGTGGACCTGCAGGACATGGATATTTTTGCGGCGGAACGGTTCTCCCGGGAATATTCCGAGGCCACGGAGGAGGCCCAGGCCGACCTGACCTTCCCGTCCTTTGTGATCCGGCAGGCGGGCGGGAGCCTCTTGACCGAGCCTTTCCGCCTCAAGCTGCAAGTCGAAAGGAACTTGGACAAGTGAGTGAGACGCCGCTCTCGTCATTTCGTCAGAGAATAATTATTAAATTATATTATATATATAACTATATCCGCTGCCACCACTTTAGGGATACGTAGCCATTAGCTACTTAGAGAGGAGACTTTTAAATTTTGTTGTTCTTCTTGTTTATTCTTAATGTGTATATATGACAGAGACTGAGATGTTTGAAGGAATAATAACACGTTTATTCAGGCACAAGCTTAATGGTTACAATAACTTTTCTTCTTGTTTGAGGCACTTAGATTAAGAGTTGCAATGCTATATTGAGTTGTTTCAAACTTTAAAATGCCACTTCTTTCTCTCTCCTGCTTTAACCTGCAGTCACCCTGTGAATTACAATCACAGCCTATCTGTTCCTTATCTGGAAACAGGTTACCTTAAGTCACCAAACTTATTTTAAATTGACTCAAAATGACCAATTGAGTCTCCCTGATACCCTAACTTAGGATCAGCCTTCCCTGAGCTTCAACAGAGCCCAGACTCTAAAATCAACCTTAATAATAATAATAATAATAATAATAATAATAATAATAATAACAACTTTATTTTTATAGCCCGCCCCATCTCCCTGGAGGGACTCGGAGCGGCTTACATGGGGCCATGCCCGACATAAAATACAGCAACAACGATAAAACAGTAAAAACAAATTTTCACATCAATAAGATATCAACATCAATAAAACAGTGATAAAAATCAATGTACTGCATAAAATATTAAAAACGGGAGGCTAAAAACAGATCTGGGCCAAAGTGCAGAAAGACATCACATGGGAAAGGTAGTTTCATGGCAAAATAATCAGTAAAGTGCAAGTAAAGTGCAACCTTCCCTGTGGTTCTCTGACCACAGACTGAGTTTCCCTCCAAATTCAATTAAACATGACATCTGTAAACTAAAATTCATACTTCTTTACAGACGGTCTCGACGTATTGACGTATATCCTTTGCCTTCTAGGGAGATAAGTCACGTGGTTCCGGATATCTCCGTCCACGGCATCCTGTCCTCGATCCTTTGCTCCCTGGACCTGGACAAATACAAGCTGATCCGAGGGCTCCTGGAGAACAATTTGGGGGAGCCGATCGAGGAATTCATGCGGCCGTACGATTTGCAAGACCCGAGAATACACGTGAGAATACACGGCCCGTTTGTCCGTTAGTTTGTCATCCCCACGGTTTAAGGCATGCCCGTACTCGTCATCCCATACATGAATCTCCACAAAAATACTTCTTCTTCTCTCTCCTTGCAGACCGTTCTGAGTGGCGAGGTGTACACTTGCATGTCTTTCCTCATCGACATGGTCAACGTCAGCCTGGAGTTGACGAATCCGCAAGGGAAGCGTGGCTCGCTCGCCAGGTCAGTCCATCCATCTCTTGTGTTTCTCTTCTCTTCTGTGTTTCTCTTCTGTGGACATTTGCTGTGGATGGCTCTTCTGAGATTCTGAGGGAGAAGGAGAACAGGTGGTCAAAGAAGCAGCACTTGGGTTTTTAATTCTGGGTTTTTTGTTTTTCCATATAAAATTACTTATTTTTTTGTGCCAATCATTAAATAATTTCATATTTCTAATAATGGGTATGTTCTGAAATAAATAGAGTAGCTTAGGTAAAATATTCATTTTAACAGTTGCTATTCTTCCCAGTAGGGACAAATTTAAATTTTTTCCCATTTTTAAAATCTTTTTTTTTTATTTCTTTCCACTTTGCCCTGTAATTTAACTCCAGCAATTGATTATTTTTTGTCCCTACCCAAATACCTAAATACTTAATTTTTTTAACTATTTCTAGGCTGGAAATCTTCTTTAATGCTTCTTGGCCTTCTGGTGATATATTCTTTGTTACCGTTTTGTCCCTATTAATTCGGACTCCTGCTAACTTACCAAAGTCTTCAAGTTTATTTAGCCAATCTTTAATTTTAGATTTTAGATAGTATTTTCCACTATACAAATGATATTGTCCGCAAATGCGCGGATTTTAATTTCTTGTTTATCCGATTTGATACCTTTTAAATTTTCATCCTTCCTAATTGATCTTAACAAAACTTCTAGTGCTAAAATAAATATAAGTGGGGATAACGGGCAACCTTGCCTAGTACCCTTTTTTATTTCAAATTCCTCTGTTTTTTGGCCATTGACCCTTAATTTAGCTTTTTGTTGACCATAAATTGCTTGAATTCCATTTAAAAATTGTATACCTATGTCCAATTCTTTTAATAATAATTTTACAAAATTGGGGATTTGGGGTTAAGTGGTGAAGCAGAAGAAGGAGGAGAGGTGGAAGATATAGCAGAGATCCCTACCTTTCAGGAACGTCGAAGGGAGAAAAAAGTTAAAACGAGATCTGCTAGACTAGCAGTGAGGACGCTGAGCAATCAGACAATAGGTTCAGCTGTGCTGGGAAGCTCGGGGCTATAAATTAGCAAAGTCAGGGGCCAGTGCTGGCTGCAACGGACTTATTTTCGGCTGAGTTTCTATTATCAGCACTGTATCCAGCGTTGGATCTCTGAAGGCTCCAATTGTTTGCAACTCATAAGCATGTATATCAAAAGACTTTATTTGCTGTCTGCTGTGAAGAGGTTATTGTACATAAATATATATATATATTGTCATGGTGCAGATCCAGAGTTCAGGGTGCGCATTAGTGGGTGAATTGGGTGAACTTCTGCCCTCACCAGTTCCTCCAATTCCAGACTTAAAGACATCTGCAGTCTGAAGTTCAAACATCTATTTAATATTTACAGAGATATTTACAAACAGCAAAACCCATCGCTAGAAGCCAGCATTCTTCTGCTCGGCTTGTCTCTCACAGTTCAACAGAGAGATAAGAAAACACATTCCTTAGTCCGACCTCCAATGCCTCATAGGTCACTGCAGGCTGTCAGTCAAACTGGCCTGCTGTTAACTGTTTCATTGCTGAAATGCACACTTGTAAAACAGCAGAAACACTTGATTTACATTTCATATACACACAACCAAAAATCCAACATATATATATATATATATATAGAGAGAGAGAGAGAGAGAGAGTGTGTGCTTGGCTCGAGGCGGTGCTGATTTGATGACCTGCCTTTCCCGCCTCCTTCCTTAGGTTCGACTTCAAGAAGTCCAAGTTGCTTTTTGAAAGCTTTTCGAACCAAACCAAGTCGATCAACTTGGTCTCCCACTCCATGATGGCCTTCGACACCCGCTACGCCGGGCAGAGAGCGACGTCGGGGATGCCGAACGTCTTCCATTGCATCTTCCAGTCGTCCAAGAACAGCACTTCCCAGGGAGCCATCCAGATTGAGCTCCATTACAGGTATTGGGGAGCGGGGCTTGTGAGCTTCCGAATCGTTTGACTGTAATGTATACTACTAGTGTGTTTTGGCTCAAAATACTTTATTATCAGTAGCTGAGAAGGGAAAGGAAAGAAGGGAGGGAGGAATGAAGGAAGAAGAGGGAAGGAAGGAGAGAAAGATATGAGGGGAAACAAAGGAAAATATGAGAAAAAAGACGAAGTTTCTAATATCAATTTGCGTGCACAAATTTAACAAATGTGATACGAAATACAAAGAGTAACGATCATTTTGCACAAGCCTAATAAATATGCTAATAAGTTTCTAATATCGATTTGCATGCATGCATTTAACAAATTTGATACGAAATATGAAGAACAACGATAATTTTGGACAACCCTAATATGCTAGTACGGAAATTTCTAATATCGATTTGCATGCACAAATTTAATGAGTTTGATACAAAATACGAAGAGTAATGATAATTTTGCACACCCCTAATAAGGAAGTTTCTAATATCAATTTGCATGCACGAATTTAACAAATTTGATATGAAATACAAAGAGCAACGATAAATTCGCACAACCCTAATAGATATGCTAGTACGGAAATTTCTAATATTGATTTGCATGCACAAATTTAAAGAGTTTAATACAAAATACGAAGAGTAACGATAATTTTGCACAAGCCTAATCAATATGGATGAACCATTGCTACTAAAGATCCAAAAGTCCTTTGCTTGGTTCCTTTTCTGCCCGCCAGGTCCACCAAGGATTCCTCCTTCTTCACGGTGGTCCTGAACAACCTCCGGGTCTTTCTCATCTTCGACTGGCTGGTGCTGGTGCACGATTTCCTCCGGACGGCGAGCGAGGCCAGGAAGCAGCCCGGCCCTTTGCGGCAGCGCCATTCCAGCAGCGAGGCGGCCGTGGCCGTGGTCCCCAAGGCGGTGAAGAGTGGCATCGTCACCAAGCGCTCCTCGCTCCAGCTCTCCGCAGAAAAGCAACTGGAAGTCAAGATCAACGTGACGGGTGCGGTGGGGTTTCGTGCCATACTCATACTCACCGTTCACTCCTAGTCCATTCATTCACTCACTCATACTCACATTCTTCTTCCTTGTTCTTCTCTATCTTCTCATCTTCTCGTCTTTCCTCCCTTCCTTCCTTGTGTCCATTTAGATACCGAATTCGTCGTGGTTGAAGACATGTCCTGTGCGGACACCAATGCCATTATTCTCAAAGGGACCACCGTCCTCACGTACAAACCCAAGTTGGTCGACCACCCTTTCTCGGGAAGTTTGTCCGGCATTGAGGTGAGGCAGTAGAAAAAAAAATCCATTCATAAGCACGTGTAAACCAGATTTGAAGGGGTCAATCCGCAGATATGTAATCCTAAAGTAGGACCTTCCGATCAAGCTGACATGGTCTCTGTAGGTTGGGAAAACTAATGAGGGAAGCCATAAATATTCATGTACGTGCCGAGTTACTATCCCTTTTGTCGTGCTGTGAGTAACCCTTGTATATATGCTGTTTGTAAATAAAGCAATTAGCCGCTGTGCTGAGCTGAACTTAAGGGTGTTCGAGAACTGTTTTGGGTGCCTGTCTGGGATTTGTGAACTATTTTGAGTGCCTGTCTGGGATTTGTGAACTGTTTTGCCGGCTCGTCCGGGATTTGCGAACTGTTTTGGCGGCTCATCCGGGATTTGTGAACTGTTTTGGGGGCTCGTCCGGGATTTGCGTGCCTGCGCCCGCTTTCTCAGCAAAGGTCCAAGCGCTTGAATCCTGTCTCCCCTCCCGTAGGTTTTCTCTTGTCGCCTGGGAAACGAGCAGGAGACAGCCCTCTCCATCATCGACCCGGCGCTCATCCAGGTGGAGCTTGTGGGCAGCTCTTCCTACCCGAGCGGGTCGGGATTGCTGGACGCTTTTAACAGCGAGGATTTCCCGCCCATCCTAGAGGTGAGGGATATTCCACTCGCCGTAAATACTCTTCCCTTTCTCCCTTCTCCAGCTCCGAGAAGGCCTGCATCACAATGTCTCCAGGTAAAACATGGCTCCCTTGATCGCTTCCCCTCATACAGATCCAGCTGCAAGCCCTGGACATCCGTCTGTCTTACAACGATGTCCAGCTCTTCCTGGCCATCGCCAAGTCCATTCCCGGCCAGACCGGCAGCAGCAGCACTGTTGGCGGACCTTGTTCCTCATCCACGGGCACCAGTGTATCTACTTCTCCTTCGGGTTCCACTCAGGCGAAGGAGGTCTCCGGGCTGGCGTTGGATGTCACGGAGACATCGAGACACACTTTGGATCCCGTTCTCGGTACATTGTACAATTCAGCTTGTTGATTAGTACCCATTGAGCATCAGATTCTGCCAGTTTGTAAAATTTGTGCCATCTTGCACATGGCATTTCGTTGAATTATTATTATAATAAATAATAGTAATTAAAAAATGACAGAAGGCAGTCTACCCAGAGATGTGTTTTTCCTCGATCACTCCGGTGTAAAATATTTTGAGATATGGGTGCACATGTAGGTTTTCATTGTGATATGTCCTCGCTTGCAGAAGTGCAGCTCGCCCGACTACAGGAACTGGGCTTCAGCCTCGACGACTGCCGGAAAGCTCTCCTGGATTGCCAAGGTATGGTGACTTTACACAGAGTCCTCCAAAGAGTTCGCAACAGCCATTGTCAAGTGGAAGCTTGAAAAATGTAGTAGGAGTAGGATTATTAGGAGTAGTAATCGAAGTAGTTGTACGATTAGGAGTAATACTATCAGTAGTAGGATTAGTAGTAGGATTAGTTGTAGAAGTATTAGTATCAGAAGTAGTAGAAGTAGTAGTAGGATTAGGAGTATAAGTATGATTAGTAGTAGGATTAGTTATATTAGTATCAGAAGTAGTAGTAGGATTAGGAGGAGAGTTTGGAGGAGTAGAAATAGTAGAAGTAGGATTAGGAGTAGTAGTAGGATTAGTAGTAGGATCAGAAGTAGGATTTGGAGTAGAAATAGTCATAGTGGAAATAGGAGTAGTAGTAGGACTAGGAGTAGTAGAATTAGTAGTAGCAAAAGCATTGGAATTAGGAGCAGTAGTAGGATTGGGAATAGTAGTAGGACTACAAACAGTGAATGTAGTAGGTTAGGAATAGTAGGACTAGGAGTATGTGCGGTGCTGCGAAAGAGCCGCAAACAATCGCGGCATCTCCCTTCCACTTAGGTCAGCTGAAGAAAGCGGCGAGCTGGCTGTTCAAGAACGCGGAGCCGCTGAAGTGCCTCCCGCCCGACCCGAACTCCCGCGACTCCCACGGCCCGTCCTCGGCCCTTCGCTGGGTCTCCGGTCTCGACGTGAAAGCCGAGAGCATCTGCATCTGCTTCATCGACGACTGCATGGACTGCGACGTCCCTCTGGCAGAGTTAACTTTCTCACGTAAATACTCGAATGAGAAATACGATCGATTTTTGACAGCGATCCTTTTTTTTTTTCCGGTTGCCAATTTTCCTGTGTTGACTTCCGTTCCAGGTTTAAATTTCCTCCAGCATCTCCGGACGAGCCCTGAAGGCTACGCTCACTTCACTCTCTCTGGAGATTACTACAACCGCGAGCTTTCAGGTGAGGATTTGCGGGGATTTATAGAGATATTTAGAAGCATTTAGATTTCAAGTGTGCAGTAGGCTGTTAGGAATGGTGGGAGTTGAAGTCCAAAACACCCTGAGGGCCGAAGCTTGCCCAGGCCTGCTCTAGATACACATCTCCACGGATGAGTTCATAATAATAATAATAATAATAATAATAAGTTTATTTATACCCTGCCTTCCATCTCCTCCGAAGGGGACTCGGGGCGGCTCACAGATAATATCAGATAAAAACAGTGACAATAAACAATACATTAGTAAACAAAACATACACCAGTTATAAAATTTAAGCATTAACCTATGAAAATAAAAACACACTTAATAAAACAGCAAAGTTGAGTAAATTAATGAAGTAAATTAATATCATCTGCCAAAGCTATACGTTATTTTTCCCAGATTTTGGCTATATTTTCTAAGAGATCTAGAAAGCAGAGGATTTTTTAAAAATGGATTCCTACCAGGAGCTATATTCATACAAACAAAAGTGCACCTTTGTTATAAGTTGTAAACTCAAGGTAACAGATAAAGTGCTACAAATTCATTGGAGGTCAATTTGGGATGGGAAGGACCCTAAGTTAATATCAAGATTGGCATCTCATCATATCATGGCATCTCGGCTGCCGTTACTAGGTGGGAGTTCATCTCCCTGACTGCTGGACTCCAAAACGTCAGTACTTTAACACGGTTGCTCCTGTATGGGCTGTATCTGAATCCAGCATCCCCCTGGCTCTGAAACTGCATCTCCCAGTCCTCTAGGTGGGAGTTCATCTCCCTGACTGCTGGACTCCAAAACATCAGTACTTTCACACGGTTGCTCCCGTATGGGCTGTATCTGAATCCAGCATCCCCCTGGCTCTGAAACTGCATCTCCCAGTCTCACAAACCCCTCATCGTCCTCAGGTTGAACTACAACAACTCTTAAGTGGAATGACCTGTGACCACATGTCCGTTGGAACTGTATTTCCTCGCAGTAATGCACAGTGGCATTTACAGACAATGGCTTTCTATCTAACATAGTGTTAACTACCAAGCTCAGCCCCAACACAGTGTCCATGTTTGCTCCAGGGCTGATTGATGCCTGTGCTCTTCTTCCCGTCTCAGGTTGGGAGCCCTTCATCGAGCCTTGGCCGTGTTCGGTGTCCTGGCTGCAGCAGTCGGCCAGCCGCCTCCACCCTCCGCGGCTGAAGCTGGAGGTGAAAGCCAAGCACCGGCTGGACATCAACGTCACGTCCGTGTTACTCGGTGGGTTCGTTGTATATTATATTATAATAATATATGTAAAGGTTTTCTGCTGATGTTAAGTCTAGTTGTGTCCGACTCTGGGGGTTGGTGCTCATCTCCATTTCTAAACCCAACAGCCGGCGTTGTCCGTAGACACCTACAAGGTCATGTGACTACTCGCCAGAGCAGTACCTATTGATCTACTCACATTTGCATGTTTCCGAACTGCTAGGTTGGCAGAAGCTGGGGCTAACAATAATACGGGAAGCGGGTTGTTCCGTTTCTTCATGCTGTTTGGGCCTCTTGTGTTTCCTTTCTCCAGAACAATACACCAGCACAAAGCAGTCCTGGATGGAGGATTACTGCAAGCACGAGAACGCGGCCGAGGAAACCGAGTCAGAGGAATGGATGGGCTCCTCCGTCGATCCGCCTTCCTTTGGACAAAGTAGGAGTTTCGCCTTTGGGCCGACACCCTCTCTTTTGGGATATTGGCTAGCCTGCCGTCCTTTTGGACCGTAGGATCAGGGCCCCCGTTGCGAATGGTTTTCCACTCGTGGTTTTTGTAGAACATAGTAGGTTCGGAAATAGAATATTTAGATACTGCCACAGAATTACTTGGGAGTCCGTTGTGTTTCGGAGTGAAAATACGGAGTGCTCGTCTCGCATATCGTCACCATTGTGAAAAATATCCCAGACCTGGTTTCCGCCGATTTCCCAGTATTGCTTATAATGTTTCCCTCTGCCAATATCCCAGACCTGATTCCTGTCGATTTCCCAGTATTGCTTATAACGTATCCCTCTGCCAATTTCCCAGAACTTGGTTTTTGCCGATTTCCCAGTATTGCTTATAACGTTTCCCTCTGCCAATTTCCCAGGCCTGATTCCTGTCGATTTCCCAGTATTGCTTATAACGTTTCCCTCTGCCAATATCCCAGACCTGATTCCTGTCGATTTCCCAGTATTGCTTATAACGTATCCCTCTGCCAATTTCCCAGACTTGGTTTTTGCCGATTTCCCAGTATTGCTTATAACGTATCCCTCTGCCAATTTCCCAGACTTGGTTTTTGCCGATTTCCCAGTATTGCTTATAACGTATCCCTCTGCCAATTTCCCAGACTTGGTTTTTGCCGATTTCCCAGTATTGCTTATAACGTTTCCCTCTGCCAATATCCCAGACCTGATTCCTGTCGATTTCCCAGTATTGCTTATAACGTTTCCCTCTGCCAATTTCCCAGACTTGGTTTTTGCCGATATCCCAGTATTGCTTATAACGTATCCCTCTGCCAATTTCCCAGACTTGGTTTTTGCCGATTTCCCAGTATTGCTTATAACGTTTCCCTCTGCCAATATCCCAGACCTGATTCCTGTCGATTTCCCAGTATTGCTTATAACGTTTCCCTCCGCCAATTTCCCAGACCTGGTTTCCGCCGATTTCCCAGTATTACTTATAACGTTTCCCTCTACCAATTTCCCAGACCTGGTTTCCGCCGATTTCCCTGTCGCTGATGCTGGTGTGTCCTTAACGCTTGCTGGTGTTTTTATATGCACAATAATAATAATAATAATAATCATCACCATCATCTCGCCTGTATCAATGTGCCTTTCCTCCCCTTCTTTCCTTTTTTCCTTCCTTCTTCCTTTCCTCGCTAACGGTGTCTTTCCTGTCCGCCAGGCCTTCCTCTTGTCTACCTTAGAACTAGGAGCACAGCCAGTCTGACTAACCTAGAGCACCAGATGTATGCTAGAGGTACTGTATTTGCAGAGTTGAGATGACGTTGCCTTTTTCCCAGAAACCCCTTTGTGTTTTTGCTTCAAGAAGGTTTAATTCTCCTTTGCATGGCACTTTGGGGGTCTCGTTTCCGGAGGTTTGGGCACTTCAGTTGGAGGGTGCTGTGTCTGATTGAAACAAGAGTTACTAGGGGATTTTTTTAGTTGTGCGGGACACCGACGAGCCTCAGTGTTTCTCTCCCGGTCCTTTTGCAGCGGAAATGAAGACCCCCAAACGCAGGCAGCCCTTCGTGCCCTTTGCGCTTCGCAACCACACCGGGTGCACCTTGTGGTTCGCCACCCTGACGACCACCCCGACCCGGTAAGGAATTCGGATAAGAAGGATGAGAAAGTGAATTTTAAAAAATGCCATATTAGATAGGAATGCATTGCATGTACCTCTATCATGTGGAGAAATACAGTTCTAATGGACATGTGGTCACAACACATCCCAGTGGAGATGTGATCCTAGAGAGGCAGCTGAGTTATTTCCTCCCCGGATTGAGAAATGAGAGTGGCCTCTATGTGAACATCTTTGCCCTTTTCTTCATCGTGGTCTCTGTGAAATAAGCACCATATGGAAATTCCCGCACCTGCACCATATGTGCGAATTTCACAAGTGACCACTCGGCGAAACACAGATACAGGTGATGGTGATTTGTAACCTATCACCATCCCCGTTGTATGTCTTGCGATGGTTGTGAGTACAGTAGAGTCCCACTTATCCAACATTCGCTTATCCAACGTTCTGGATTATCCAACGCATTTTTGTAGTCAATGTTTTCAATACATCGTGATATTTTGGTGCTAAATTTGTAAATACAGTAATTACCATGTAGCATTACTGCGTATTAAACTACATATAGTTATAGTAGCAGTGAGCTACTAAACGAGATCAGAGGCTATGCTGTCCTGCTCACTTCAAAGGATCAGTCTGAACGCAGATTAAAGATAACTGCTCTCAAATCCAATCTTTATTGAAGAACACATGACTTTGGAAAAGTCAAGAATGACTCAATGTTTACATACAACTATTTTTATAACTTTTGATGCTACGTAACACCACACGTAAATATCATCATCAAGTCCCACCTCCAATATCACATTACTACCATTTTCACACACTAAACTAATTATAATTGTTTATACTTTCGGTCCCAAGTTCCCAGGCGTATTCTATCTTCTTCTGCCAGGTGCTTCTGGGATTGTTTATGTTATGACTCCCAGTTACAGGGCTGAATTACCAAAGCCCTGTAACTGGGTTCCATGACATGGTGCCCTCCTTTTCTTCGTCCTCCTCTTCGGTTCTTCCTTCATCACAAACCTGAAACAAAACAATAATTCTATGTGTCCATTTTGTCCAAAGTACCCATATATTTTTTCAGTAAGCTACGATGGAATACAGGGTGTATTTTCCCTAAACTTTTTGGCAATGCCAACTGGAAAGTCACTTCGTTGATAACACCCTGTATTCTAAATGGTCCAATATATTTAGGGCCTAATTTTTTCGAAGGTAGCCCCAGTTTGATGTTTTGGGTACTTAACCACACTAAATCTCCTTTCTCCAATTTATCACCTTCCACCCTCTTTCTATCTGCGAACACTTTATACTTTTTGTGTGCTTCCTTTAATGATGCAGTCACTTGACTCCAGCATTCCATCATTTGTGTTTTCCATTTCCCCGCCTCTGTTCCCTCATTCTCTGTCCATCTTGGCAGCTGGGGCAGAGGCTGTATTTCATACCCGTAAACTACTTCAAAGGGGGTTTTATTTGTTGCTGAATGTATAGTCGAATTAAAAGCTAGTTCTGCAAAAGCCAACCACCGAGACCAGTCATTTTGTCTCATGTTAGAGTACATTCGAAGGAACTGCCCAAGTGTCTGCTGAGTACGTTCTACCGCCCCATTTGTCATGGGGTGAAAAGCAGAACTTAAACTCCTTTCTGCTCCTAGCATTTCCAAGAATTTTTCCCAAAATTTTGCTGTGAATTGTACTCCTCTGTCACTGACTACTCTACTGGGACATCCATGCAGTTTGTAAATGTGGTTTATGTACAATTCAGCTAGTTTCTCGGCTGATGGTAGTTTTGGCAGTGCTATAAAGTGGGCCTGTTTAGAAAACAGGTCCAATACTGTCCAAATATAACGATGTCCTTTGCTAACCGGTAGTTCCCCCACAAAGTCCATAGCTACACATTCCCAAGGTCTGGTAGGTTCTGCTACTGTTTGTAATAATCCCATTGGTTTCCCTCCTCTCGATTTATTTCTGGCACAATCATCACATTGAACCACATGGTTCTTTATGTCCTTCCTCATCCCTGGCCACCAGCAATGTTTTGCTATTGCTTTTGTTGTTTTTGTAATTCCTGTATGACCAGCGCTCTGGTTATTGTGAAAACGATGCAAAATCTTGATCCTTAATGTTGCTGGGATATACAGTTTCTTGTTCACAAACCAAAATCCCCCCTTCTGCTCCCCCTGTTCCGCATTGGATGCGATCCATTGGTCTCCTTCATAAGACTGTTTCAGTTCGTTTCCCCAATTATCTTCCCCGCCGAGTTCAACCATAGCAGTGTTCTCCTTTTGGGTTTGTGCTCTTGTCCTGACAGCTAAGCCCCATTGTTTATCAGAGAATATTGTTCCCTCTTTTGCTGTGGTTATTCCTTCGTGTTGAGGCATGCGTGAAAGGGCATCTGCCAAGACATTCTGCTTCCCTTGAAAGAACTTTAATTGGAAATCGAACCTGCTGAAGTATTGTGCCCATCTAATCTGTTTGGGGGACAGTTTTCGAGGAGACTTTAAATACTGGAGGTTCTTATGGTCAGACCAAATTTCAAATGGGATTCCGCTTCCTTCGAGAAAGTGCCGCCAGCATTCTAAGGCCTTTAATATGGCTAGTGCCTCTTTTTCCCATATCGGCCAACATTTTTCAGTTTCGCTGAACTTCCGGGACAAATATCCACAGGGTTTTAAGTTCCCATTTTGATCTTTTTGCAATAGTACTGCTCCGTATGCACAGTCTGAGGCATCGCAATGGATTATGAAAGGACTCCTGATATCGGGGTGTTTTAGGATGGGTCCTTCTGTGAAGCATTCTTTTAGGGTTTCGAATGCCTTTTGGCATTCTGGCGTCCAACTTAGTCTGGCGCCAGGAGCTTTTACTTTTGCTGTCTCCCCTTTCCCTTTTGTTTTTAAAAGTTCAGTAAGGGGTGCGGTTATTTGCGCGAAGCCTTTTATGAAGGGTCTGTAAAAATTTGCAAACCCCAGGAATGATTGCAATTGCCTCCTTGTTTGAGGCACTCCCCATTCTTTCACATCTGATACTTTAGCTGGATCCATAGCTAGCCCTTCTGGAGATATCCGATACCCCAGAAAGTCAATTTGAGTTTTATTAAATTCACATTTGGACAGTTTTGCGTACAGCTTTGCTTCCCTTAGTCTCTGCAAAACTTCCCGGACCAATTTTACGTGTTTTTCCTTATCTTCACTCACGATCAAGATATCATCAAGGAATATGAATACCCCTCTGTACAACAATGGGTGTAGTATTTCATTTATAAGCTGCATAAAGCAACCGCCTCCGTTTTTTAAACCGAAAGGCAAAATTTTATATTCAAAATGGCCGAATGCGCAGGAAAATGCAGTTTTCCAAGTATCCTCCGGTTTTATTCTTAATTTATGATACGCTTCAATTAAATCAAGTTTAGTAAATATGCTCCCTTTCTTCAATACGGTAATTAAATCCTTTACTAAGGGCATAGGGTATTTATTGTCCTTAGTAATTGCGTTTAAATTTCGATAATCAATGCACAATCGTAGGGAGTTGTCTTTCTTTCTCCTAAATAACACTGGGGCCCCGAGAGGAGAGTTGGATGGCTTAATGAAGCCTCGCGCCAGGTTTTTATCAATATATTTCCTCAATTCCTCCTTCTCCTGCACAGACATGGGATACACTTTTGGTTTTGGTAAGTCTGCTCCTGGGGTTATTTCAATTTCTACTTCTATATTCCTTTTGGGAGGCAATTTACTGGCCTCTTTCTGATTGAAAACATCCACAAAGTCTCTGTATTCAGGCGGCAATAGCTGTGGGTTTATCTCACCTGCTTCATCTTCCTCGTCCTCCTCTTCTGCAATTTTGCTTATCTCCCATTGCGTCTGCTGTTCTTTGAATGCTAAGCTCTTTCCTCTCCAATCTACTTCAGGATTTGCCTGTTCGAGCCATGGTATCCCTAATATTACGTGGTATGTGGCAATAGGGGCTATTACAAAGGATATTCTTCCTTCCCATTTGCCTATTTTACATGGGACCTCCCGTATTTCCTTTGTAGATACTTCCCCAGCAGCGACTGATCCATCTAGCTGCGAAAATGCAATTGGGGAGTCAAGCGCCATCTGCTGGCATTTCAGCGCTCCTGCTAATTCCGGAGTTACAATATTTCTAGAACAACCACAATCCACAAATGCCTTGCAGGTGGCCTGATTCTCTAGTCCCGAGAGGCAGATTGGCACTACTATCATGCGTTTGTCCCGACTCACCAATTTTTCTGAAGATTCTGGGGCCTGCACCTCCTCTTCCGCGCGCCTCCCGGTTGCTGGCTTGGGCTTTGGGGGTTTTGGCGGCTCCCCCTTCCGGGCCCAGCATTCCGCTGCTCGATGGCCCGTCTTCCCACATACAAAGCATTCCGGTTTAGGTTTGTTGTAGTCTCCTCTGGAGGGAATCCCCGGCCTCCCTCCGGGTCTTTCCTGCTTCCTCGTTTCTCCTCGACCTCTCGCCACCGGTCTTTGCTGGCCGCTGCTGCTTCTGAAGCGCTTTACTTGGGCCAGGGTGGATTCGACGCGCCCCGCTAGTTGAATCCATCCCTGGAGCGTTTCGGGGTCATCTCTGTGCGCTGCCCAGCTGAAAATCTCGGGGCGTAGTCCCTCTTTAAATAACTCCACTTTGGTCACTTCAGACCACTCTGGTACCCTTTCCGCGAGGTGGAGGAATTCCTCTGCGTACTCGGGCACTGTTTTGTCCCTCTGCTTTATTCCTTTCAGCTGGTCTCGAGCCCTCAATTGCTCTAGCCGGTCTCTGAACCGGTTTTCCAGCGCGGCGAGGAAGCGGGGCACTGACCTCAGACATGGGTCGTGTCTGGCATGGAGTTGCACGTACCAGCTGGCTGCTCCTCGCTTTAGTGTGTTGCCGATGGCTCGAACCCTGCTTGCTTCGGAGGGGAATGTGTGTGCGTTGTCTTCCATGTATCCTCTGATGCTAATTAGAAAAAAGTTCAGTTCATCTGATTCCCCTCCGTATTCCAGTTTGAGATCTTCCCTTCTCGGCATCCATTCTGCGGCCCGTTGATGCTGTCTGGGAGGCATGGGGAAGGGTTGCATCAGGTTTCCTCGGGCGGCTCCTTGGAACACGCCGCGCCCCACTCCGGTGGTCATTCTGCGCGGCTCCCGAAAGTCTGCCGCCGCTGTCGGCCCTTCCGCCCATCCGCATACTGGCCTCGCTGTAGCTCCCTCATCTCGCCTTTCCTCGTCGTACGGCACATCCTCCTCCTCTTCCTGGATCCCCCGCTCCTCTCCGCCTTCGTCTGCAAATCCACTGGACCCGATTCCTGGCCCCAGTGGCCTTTCCACCCCGACGCCCATTCGGGGGGTTGGGAGCTCTGTTGGAGATGGCAGCCTCAGAGTTCCCAGAGCTCGCTGGCGCTCCACTTCGCGCGCCATTCTGTCTCGGAACTCCAGTTCCTGCCAGTATTCCTCATCCCCCTCGTCCCTTGCCGCCACGGGACTCTGCGTTGACGCTCGCTGGCCCCTCTGGCTCCAATCTCCTTCTTTACTTGGCTCTCTCTCGGCGCCATATCGGATGGGCTCCTTTTGGAGATTCTCTTCTAATAGTGGCACCAACCTCCCCACGGTTTCCGACAGCCTGGATAAATTTGTTTCCAGGATGGATAACCGCAGGGCCACGGTCTCCGGCATGCTTCCTCCAGATCCCCAACTGGTTTCTGCCGCCGCCGGACCGCCTCTTCCCCCTCTGGGAATCCTCTGAGTCACGCCGTCCGGCTTGGGGTACCCCGTAGAGGAAGCTATGGCTTGCAATGTCTCTTCCGCCAACGGCCGAGCTCCCAGCGAAGGCCCCTTTGCTCCGTCATGGCTTTGATCTCCTTCCCTGCTCATTATCACTTCACTGCAAATTTGCAGGAGGGTGAGAACTGGATTCTTGACTTAATTGTCCTGCTCACTTCAAAGGATCAGTCTGAACGCAGATTAAAGATAACTGCTCTCAAATCCAATCTTTATTGAAGAACACATGACTTTGGAAAAGTCAAGAATGACTCAATGTTTACATACAACTATTTTTATAACTTTTGATGCTACGTAACACCACACGTAAATATCATCATCAAGTCCCACCTCCAATATCACATTACTACCATTTTCACACACTAAACTAATTATAATTGTTTATACTTTCGGTCCCAAGTTCCCAGGCGTATTCTATCTTCTTCTGCCAGGTGCTTCTGGGATTGTTTATGTTATGACTCCCAGTTACAGGGCTGAATTACCAAAGCCCTGTAACTGGGTTCCATGACACTATGCTATAAAATCTCTGCTAACACTGACCAAGACTCTGCATAGTTTCAAGGATCGGAACTAACTACTTGCCTTTGAGGCAGCCTGTCCCATTGTGTATCTGGAGGAGGAGGCCGTGAGAGAAGGAATCCACGTGCCTACCTAGAAGGGGTGTTGTGTGTGTTTACCCCGCAAGTGGAGTCCTCCTGTGCTCCTCAGTCGAGTGGTTTTCGATCCCGGGAGCCAAATCACGTGACCCTTGCTTTCAGGGCGGCGCTCTCTCACAGCGGGAGCCCCGGCGTGATCCCCGAGGGCAACGGGACCTTCCTGGAAGGCTTGCACAAAGTCAGCGAGTGGCGCGAAGTGCTTCCTGGGGAAGAGATCCCCTTCGCGTTCGAGGCCAAAGGGAAACTCCGGCACAGGTGACGAAGCGGGTCGGGGTCCCGTCGCCGCGTTATCCCCCCTATAAGAAAAGTTACGTCTTATTATTATTAGATAGGTAGTGATTATTATGTTCAGTGCTGAGCTGCTGAACTTGCTGTTGTTCGAATCCGTAAAGCGGGGTGAAGCTCCACTGTTAGCTCCAGCTTCTGCCATGTTGGAAATCATACAAATGTGATTAGATCAGTAGGGAAAGTAACGGCGGTCCATGCAGTCATGCTGGCCACATGACCTTGGAGGTGCCTACAGACAACTCTTCGGCTTAGAAATGGAGATCAGCACCACTCCTCAAGACTCGGACTCGACTAGACTTCATGTCAAGGAGAAACCTTTACCTTTTAGGCACACGCATGATCTGCGCATCCACCAGCTGCAGGTGAGAGTCAACGGATGGGAACAAGTGAGTCCGGTGTCGGTGGACAAAGTCGGAATCTTCTTCCGGTACGCGGCTCCAGACAAGAGCACCTCTTCCTCGACGGTAGGTTGCCACTCTTTGCTCCGTGTGATGTGTTTACGAGGGGCATGAAAATCTTCGTATCTAATTTGTATATATGAAGAAGCATGGTGGAAGGGGGGCTCTCAAGCATAAAACATCAAAACTCATCCAAGTACATTTTCGTTTGAATTCCGTAATGCTCGGAAGTCGGTTGCATTTCCAGTTCAAGTTGGGGAGGCAAAGCCAAAAAGGCTGCTTCTCGCCAGGGCGGGACGAGCCGAGTTCCCTGGGAAAGAGACCAAGAAAGCACAGAAGCACGGTGGAAGGGGGGGCTCTCAAGCATAAACTTAAGCATCAAAACTCTCGTTTGAATTCTGTAATGCTAGGAAGTGAGTTGCATTTCCAGTGCATGCCGGCAAGGCAAAGCCAAAAAGTCGGAACAAGTTGAGTTTTCTGGGAAAGAGACTGAGAAAGAACAGAAGCATGGTGGAAGGGGGACACTGACGCGTAAACTTAAGCATCAAAACTCTCGTTTAAATTCTGTAATGCTCGGAAGTCAGTTGCATTTCCAGTTCGAGTCAGCGAAGCAAAGCCCAAAAGGCTGCCTCTTGCCAGGGCGGGATGAGCTGGGAAAGAGACTGAGAAAGAACAGAAGCATGGTGGAAGGGGGACACTGACGCGTAAACTTAAGCATCAAAACTCGTTTAAATTCTGTAATGCTCGGAAGTCAGTTGCATTTCCAGTTCGAGTTGGCGAGGCAAAGCCAAAAAGGGTGAATTGCAGGCCTTACATCAGAGTGAAGTGCAGACAGGATGTTTCGGATTCCTGACCAAGAAGCCATGAGATCGTGCTTGACACGCCTGGGCTTCAGGGCTTTTTTAATGTTTCTTTCCTAGATTGGCAGCCCGGTGAACCGAACGAACATCATCCACCCGCATGTTTACGTGAGTGTCACTTCTCCTTCCCTGTGTCCTTATTATGGTCAACACGGACTGAGATGTTATTAGTGTATATTTAATTTTAATTCGAGCAATACTATTTTCACAGTTTTCTTCATTGCCTCCAGTTCGAGTGGTGTTTGCCATCACCATGGAAGGCAGCGCCCGGAAGGTGGTGACGGTGCGCTCGGCCCTGATTGTCAGGAACAAGCTGGACGTGCCCATGGAGCTCCGCCTCGACAGCCCCTCCGCCCCCGACAGTAAGTGTCCCTCGTTGCGCGATGCGGCGCTCCCGCTGAGCTTGGTCTCATGGGTTTCCCTCGCTTGCGCTGCAGAGCCGGTGGTGCTTCCGTCGGTGATGCCGGGAGAGGCCTTTGCGGTGCCCTTGCACCTGACCTCGTGGCGGCTGCAGGCCCGGCCCAAGGGCATGGGCGTCTTCTTCTGCAAGGCCCCCATCCACTGGACCCACGTCCAGAAGGCCTCCGAGGTCAGCAGCAGCAAGCGCGAGTGCCACGCCATGGGCTCCGAAAACAGCCGCTTCTTCAGGTGAGAACCATCAAAACCCTCCCGACAGACGGCCGTCCGACCTTCTTGAAAACCTCCAGAGAAGGAGACGTCACCGGACTCCCCGATGAACTGTTTTTATTATATTATTAAATAAATGTATTATTAAATTATTATAATATTCTATGTTATTGTTATAACTTGTGGATCAAAAGGTCCCAGGTTCAAATCCCTGGAGCGGAATGAGCACCTGCTGTTAGCTCCAGCTCCTGCCAATCTAGCAGTTCGAAAACATGCCAGTGTGAGTAGATCAATAGGTACAGCTCTGGCGGGAAGGTAACGGCGTTCCATGCAGTCATGCTGGCCACATGACCTGGAGATGTCTATGGACAACGCCGGCTCTTCGGCAATTATATTGCAATTATTATAGTATATCAGCATACATTATATTATCATTATATTGCAATTATTATAGTATATCAGCATACATTATATTACCATTATATTGCAATTATTATAGTATATCAGCATACATTATATTATCATCATATTGCAATTATTATAGTATATCAGCATACATTATATTACCATTATATTGCAATTATTATAGTATATCAGCATACATTATATTATCATCATATTGCAATTATTACAGTATATCAGCATACATTATATTACCATTATATTGCAATTATTACAGTATATCAGCATACATTATATTACCATTATATTGCAATTATTATAGTATATCAGCATACATTATATTACCATTATATTGCAATTATTATAGTATATCAGCATACATTATATTATCATCATATTGCAATTATTATAGTATATCAGCATACATTATATTATCGTTATATTGCAATTACGTTATATTATCGTTATATTGCAATTACGTTATATTATTATAGTATATCAGCATACATTATATTATCATCATATTGCAATTATTATAGTATATCAGCATACATTATATTATCATTATATTGCAATTATATTATTATAGTATATCAGCATACGTTATATTATCATTAATTATTATATTATATCAGCATACATTATATTATCATTATATTGCAACTATATTATTATACTATAATAATATAACGTAATTGCAATATAACGATAATATAACGTAATTGCAATATAACAATAAGCATACGTTATATTATCATTAATTATTATATTATATCAGCATACATTATATTATCATTATATTGCAATTATATTATTATAGTATATCAGCATACATTATATTATCGTTATATTGCAATTACGTTATATTATTATGGTATAGCAGCATACGTTATATTATCGTTATATTGCTATTGTATTGTATTGTTATATTATTGTTGTGGTAGGTTCTGCGTGGCCATCAAGAAGGAGAATTACCCGGACTACATGCCGTCCAGCATCTTCTCCGACAGCGCCAAGCAGATCTTCCGCCAGCCGGGACACACCATCTTCCTCCTCCCGACGGTGGTTCTGGCCAACTTGCTGCCCTTCGAGCTGGAGTTTTACGTGAAAGGGACACCCATCGGCGGGACCCTCAAGCCGGGCAAAGAGGCCGTCCTGCACACGGCCGACACCGCCCAGAACATCGAGCTCGGTACGGCCACGTAGCGCACCTTGGGGTGAAATTTCGAGAGAGGTTTCGGGGCCGAAACCCATCACGTTGTCCTGTCCCGCCCACGTCCAGGAGTCTCGCTGGAGAACTTCCCGCGCTGCAAGGAGCTGCTGATCCCTCCCGGGACCCAGAACTACATCGTCCGGATGCGGCTCTACGACGTCAACAAGCGGCTCTTGAACCTCACCATCCGGATCGCGTGCCGGGCCGAAGGCTCCTTGAAGATCTTCATCTCCGCCCCGTATTGGCTCGTCAACAAAACGGGTACGCGGGACTTGGGGATCTCGTTTATGTCGTCGATCGGAAATCGTTTTAGTGAGGGGTTGGAAAGATAAAGCAAATTGGTATCATTATATAGTTCACTAGCTGTTCCCGGCCACGTGTTAATGTGGCAAAGTGGTGGTGGTATTGGTTAAAAATTGTTGTGTAATTTTTATTTGACGTTATTTGCATTTTTTAATTAATTTTATTTATTTATTTATTTATTTATTTATTTGCGACATTTATATCCCGCCCTTCTCACCCCGAAGGGGACTCAGGGCGGTTTACAAGTATATATACATACAATATATTATATTATACAACTATATCGCAATATTATTAGTAATATTGCATGTAATATAAATATACAATTATAATAGTGAATTATAATAATTATTACATTGTATTACATCATAATATTATTATTAATATTACATGTATATACAATGTATTATAATATTAGTATAGTATAATATTATTATATATCATTATATCATTAAATTGATACAGGAGACATGGTGGAAATTAATTTTATTGTAAGTTATATTTTAATTTATTATATTTATTATATATTTATTTATATTTATTATATTTTATTATTTTCTTGTATTATTTTTAGTTATTTTCTGTTATTATAGTATTTTATTGTATTAATTTTTAGTGTTTTTTTATTATTTTTTATTGGGTTGCTAGGAGACCAAGTTAAAGGAGCTTAGCCTTCTAACTGGCAGCAATTGGATAAAAGCAATTATTCCTCTCTTTCTAATTAGGACTTTATTTTTCTTTTCTTTTTGTTGTATCAACCTAGAGGCGTGGATGATGGGTTGTGTTGTCAAATTTCGAGGTTGGAGGGCCTGTAGTTTTGTTGTTTTGTGGGTCGCCGTGATGCCGTCACTCTTTTATATATATAGACTAGCTGTGCCCGGCCACGCGTTGCTGTGGTGAAGTCTGGTGGTATGGGAAATAAAGTATTGAGGAATTGGTGGTAGTTAAGGTCAAGGGTAAAGGTTTTCTCCTGACATTAAGTCCAGTTGTGTCCGACTGCACACTGAAGTGGATTATATGGCAGTGTGGAGTCAAGATAATCCAGTTCAAAGCAGATACGGTAAATGTTTTCTTCTATACTTATGTTCATTTTTAATTCCAAAACGTAATCTACTTTCTGGATAAGCTTTCTGGATATATATATTAGCTTTGTCCAGCCACGTGTTGCTGTAGCTTATGCTTTCAGAGTGTTGCGCTTTATTTACTTTCCTGATTTTAGAGATTATATTTTTTCTGTATTATTATATCACAGTAATTATTACATATTATGTTTATAATCTTATATTATCTGCTTAAGAACTGGATAATATGAGGCCCCTTCTACACAGCTGTATAAAATGCACACTGAAGTGGATTATATGGCAGTGTGGAGTCCAGATAATCCAGTTCAAATATACGATTGTAAATGAGTTAGTTATATAGCTGTGTGGAAGGGCCTTGAGTCTACACTGCCATACAATCCAGTTCAAATCTGATAATCTGTATTTTATAGGAAGTGAGGCCTAACTCTGCCTGTCCCCTGGGCTGCATGGGTTGCTAGGAGACCAAGTGGGCGGAGCTTAGCCTTCTAACTGGCAGCAACTGGATAAAAACAATTATTCCTCTCCCTCTAATTAGGATTTTATTTTTATTTTCTTTTTGTTGTATGAACGTAGAGGCATGGGTGAGGGGTTGTGCTGCCAAGTTTAGTGTTTCTGAGATGTGTAGTTTTGTTGTTTTGTCCTAGGCCGAAATTTCATTACTCTTTTATATATAGACTAGCTTTGCCCGGCCACGCGTTGCTGTGGCTTATGGAAATCCTTTGTTGGCCAGGTGGAATAGCAGTGAATAGCCTTGCAGTCTCAAAGCCTGGCCGTTTTCTGGAGTAGCTGGAGCTGTTTGTTGTATGAACGTGGAGGCATGGATGAGGGGTTGTGCTGCCAAGTTTAGTGTTTCTGGGATGGGTAGTTTTGTTGTTTTGTCCTAGGCCGAAATTTCATTACCCTTTTATATATATAGATATAGATACGTTAATTGTGGAGAATTCCACGGTTTCCTCCTTTCTGTTGATATCGTCCACGTGCTCCTCTCATTGTTTCCGAAGGGCTGCCACTCATCTTCCGCCAGGACAACGCCAAGATTGACGCGGCCGGCCAGTTCGAGGAGCACGAGCTCGCCCGGAGTTTGAGCCCGCTCCTGTTCTGCTACGCCGACAAAGAGCAGCCAAACCTGTACGTTCCAGCAACGAGGGAAACAACACGTTAGCCATTCGACATGTGGTTGCGTTGTTGACATCCGTGTTCACCTTTTTGCAGCTGCACGATGCGAGTCGGGAGAGGGATCCACCCGGACGGGATGCCGGGCTGGTGCCAGGGCTTCTCGCTGGACGGCGGGAGCGGCGTGAGAGCCCTGAAGGTCATCCAGCAGGGAAACCGGCCCGGGCTCATTTACAACATCGGTACGTACGTGTAGAGCTTGTCACCAAAGTCTTGTAGCGCTTGGGATTGCGAAGATGCAACAGAGACAGACTCGCTTTTCCCAGAGAATTGGAGATAAGGAGAGGAAAAGCAGGTGCACGAGGAACGATGTTATGGGAGGGATGGAGCGTAGTATTCAGGTGAACAGCTCTCGGTTTTTGGTCCTATGTTCTTGGGATTCATGTATTTCAAGTTTTTAAGTTTGTTTTTACTTCTAGTTCAAAGCGTGGTTTGAAGTCGGTTTGTTTACCTTCTCAAAACATAATTTGAAGTCTGTTTACTTCCTCAAAGCATAGTTTGAAGTCTGTTTACTCCCTCAAAGTGTAGTTTGGAGTCAGTTTGTTTACCTCCTCAAAGCATAGTTTGAAGTTTGTTTACTCCCTCAAAGTGTAGTTTGGAGTCTGTTTACTCCCTCAAAGCATAGTCTGAAGTCGGTTTGTTTACTTCCTCAATGTGTAGTTTGGAGTTTGTTTATTTACTCCAAGCATAGTTTGAAGTCTGTTTGTTTATTTACTCCAAGCATAGTTTGAAGTCTGTTTGCTTATTTACTCCAAGCATAGTTTGAAGTCTGTTTGTTTACCTCCTCAGTGTGTAGTTTGGAGTTTGTTTACTTGCTCCAAGCATAGTTTGAAGTCTGTTTGTTTATTTACTCCAAGCATAGTTTGAACTCTGTTTGTTTACTTCCTCAAAGTGTAGTTTGGAGTCCGTTTGTACTCTTTTTTTGTTCCGTTTCAGGCATCGATGTCAAGAAAGGCCGAGGCCGCTACATCGACACCTGTGTTGTGAACTTCGCCCCTCGCTACCTTCTGGATAATAAATCCAAGCACAAGCTCGCCTTCGCCCAGCGGGCCTTTGCCAGAGGACAGGTCAGCAAGCGTCCATTCTTTCCGACCAGTAATGGCATTTTCTAGGTCCACTTGGGTCAGAACGCCTTGATTTCAACATGGAGTTCCCACGAAATATATATATAAATATGGACAGTTTAGCTTTGTTTTTTTTTTTTTTTCTCTCTCCCTTTTTGATCTTTTTTTTAATCGCAGTTTTCCTACTTTTTATACAATCAAATGTTCTTACTCTTTTGATGTTAATTTACTCTATCTTATAAGGTAAAACTTCAATAAAAAATTAAAATAAAAAACAAAGAAAAACAACTACAGTATAGTTGTTTTTCCCCTGTTGCTAAGGAATTTCTCTTGGAAATCGGCCTTCAGCTGATGAGGAGTTTTCCCGAGATATCAGATTAGGTCTCTGGACGGAGGGAGTGAAGAATACATTAATTGGGTGCTCGGAGAGGCTCTGTGGGAAGCCCTTGAAACCCAGGAGTGTGAGACATGATCTCCTGGCTTCTTGGTCGGGCTTCTCACCCGTTTCCCCTTTTGCCCTTAGGGAACTACGAATCCCGAGGGCTACATCTCCACCCTGCCGGGCTCCAGCGTGGTCTTCCACTGGCCGCGCAACGATTACGACCAGCTGCTGTGCGTCCGGCTGATGGACGTCCCCAACTGCATCTGGTCCGGAGGCTTCGAGGTCAACAAGAACAACTCCTTCCACATCAATATGAGGTATTTGGAAGCACTTCCCATCCACAACACAATCCATACTTTCACGGGCTGGCAAACTGGGGCTTTTTCCCGCAACCCCATCGGGACTCTCTTCCGTGTTTCCACAGAGACACCCTGGGGAGATGCTACTTCCTGCGGGTGGAGATCACACTCAAAGGCGCCACGTTCCGCGTCTCGTTCAGCGACACCGACCAGCTCCCGCCCCCCTTCCGCATCGACAACTTCTCCAAGGTAACAATCATTAGACTTGAGTAAAATTGAAGTGAACATTAGATGGCGCACCAGACTCGAGCAAATACTAGCATTCGGCTCAAGGAAAATAGAGATGCTGGTTGAATTCAGTGGTTCATGAGACTCGGGTAAATACTCGCATTGGACTCAAGTAAGTACCCGAGTAAATACTAGCATGAGAGTCGAGCAAATAGTTGAGTCAATACTAGCATTAGACTCAAGCAAATACTTGAATATATTATAGCATTAGACTGAGTAAATTAGACTGAGTAAATACTAGCACTGGACTCAAGTAAATAAGTAAGTACTAGCATTTGATTTGAGTTAATTCTTGCATTAGACCCGAGTAAATACTTGAGGAAATACTTGTATTGGACTTGAGTAAATACTAGCATTATATTTGAGTAAATAATTGAATAAATACTAGCATTAGAGTTGAGGAAATAATTGAGTAAATGCTTAAATACTAACATGAGACTTGAGTAAATACTTGAATAAATACTAGCATTAGGCCCAAGTAAATACTCAAGTAAGTACTCACATTGGACTTGAGTAAATACTCGAGGAAATACTAGCATTAGACTCGAGAAAAAACTTGAGTAAATACTAGCATTAAACTCAAGCAAATACTTGAGTAAATACTAGTGTTAGACCTGAGCAAATACTTGCCCTGGACTTCAGTAAGTCTTTGATTAAATGCTACAATTAGACTAGTAAAAACTAGCATTGGACTTGAGTAAATACTTGAGTGCATACTAACATTAACCTTGAGTGAATAATTGAGTAAATACTGGCATTAGACTCAAGTAAATACTTGAGTAGATACTACCATTTGACTTGAGGAAATACTATCATTAGACTCAAGAAAAAACGTGAGTAAATACTAGCGTTAGACTTGAGTAAACACTCAAGTAAATACTCCCATTGGACTTGAGTAAATATTAGCATTAGACTCGAGTAAATAATTGAGTAAATACTAGCATTAGACTCGAGTAAATACTTGAGTAGATACTACCATTTGCCTTGAGGAAATACTAGCATTAGACTCAAGAAAAAACGTGAGTAAATACTAGCGTTAGACTCGAGTAAATACTGAAGTAAATACTCCCACTGGACTTGAGTAAATACTTGAGTGCACACTAATATTAACCTTGAGTGAATAATTGAGTAAATACTAGCGTTAGACTCGAGAAAAACCTTGAGTAAATACTAGCCTTAGACTCGAGTAAATGCTTGAATACTAGCCCGAGACTCGAGTCAATCCGAGCTGTGCTTGGGCGCAGGTGCCGGTGGTGTTCAGCCAGCACGGGGTGGCCGAGCCGCGGCTGAGCACGGAGGTCAAGCCGGGGTCCTCGCTGGACTACGCCTGGGACGAGCCCACCCTGCTGCCCTACGTCACGCTGACCGTCAAGGGGGCCGGCTCCTCCGAGGTCACCTGCTGCATGGACAACTTCCAGGACAGCAAGCAGCTCTACTACGAGAACTTCATCTACATCGCCGCCACCTACACCTTCTCCGGGTGGGTCACGTAGACCGGACACGGGGAAGCTCCGGCCACGGTTGGCCGTGTCGGGGAGAGGATTCATCATTTGCCGAAATGTTCCATTGTTTTTGAAGTTTGCAGGAGGAGAGCGGGAGGCCGGTGGCTTCGAATAAGGAAGTCGAACGTGCCGAGCTTGTTCTAGACGTATCTCTGAAAACGCAGAGGGTCATCTTGAAGAAGAAGGTAGGACACTGGGGCCCCCTAGGTGTTTTGGACTCTGACTCCCACAATTCCCGCCCAGCTTCCCCAGGACCGCCCGCTTCTCTCTCCCGCAGGAGCCGGGCAAGCGTTCCCAGCTGTGGCGCATGACGGGGGCCGGCATGCTGTGCCACGAGGGCTCGGCCGTCCCGCACCCGCCCAACAAGCCCTCCCCGCCACGCTCCGCAGAATCCTCCATGATCCTGGACATCGCCGGACTGGCCGCCGTCACCGATAACAGGTGCGCAAGCGGCGGGCGGACCTTCCGCAAGAGAATTCATAACAACGCTATGTTTGGGGATCTGTTAAAAATCTGGGAAACAGGGTGTCTCCGTGATATTGCGACCACAACATTTGGGGGGGGGGGGCAGTATGAGAAGGCCTCAGTGTGTGAGAAGGCCTCAGTGACAAATAATAATAATAATAATAATAATAATAATAATAATAATAATAAGTATGTGAGTAGGCCTCAGTGTGAGAAGGCCTCAGTGTGTGAGAAGGCCTCAGTGACAAATAATAATAATAATAATAATAATAATAATAATAATAAGAAGAAGAAGAAGAAGAAGAAGAAGAAGTATGTGAGTAGGCCTCAGTGTGAGAAGGCCTCAGTGTGTGAGTAGGCCTCAGTTTGAGAAGGCCTCAGTGTGTGAGAAGGCCTCAGTGACAATAATAATAATAATAATAAGTACGTGAGTAGGCCTCAGTGTGTGAGTAGCTTTCTGTGTGAGAAAGTTTCAGTGTGTGAGAAGGCCTCAGTGTGTGAGAAGGCCTCAGTGACAAATAATAATAATAATAATAATAATAATAATAATATAATAACAACAACAACAACAACAACAACAACAACAATAATAATAGTAATAATAAATGTGTGAGTAAGCCTCAATGTGTGAGAAGGCCTCAGTGTGTGAGAAAGCCTCAGTATGAGAAGGCCTCCATGTGTGAGAAGGCCTCAATGACAAATAATAATAATAATAATAATAATAATAATAATAATAGTAGTAATAATAAGTGTGTGAGTAAGCCTCAGTGTGTGAGATGGTCCCAGTGACAATAGTAATAATAATAGTAATAATAAGTGTGTGAGTAGGCCTCAGTGTGAGAAGGCCTCAGTGTGTGAGTAGGCCTCTGTGCGAGACGCTTCAGTGAGAGAAGCTCCAGGTTGAAGGCTGCTGTGTGTAAAGCTCCTGTGTGACGTTCCTGTGTAAGTTCGTTGTGAGAGGAGGCTCTGTGAGAGCGAAGCTGTTTCTCTGCATGGGAACTAAGCCCAGTGTGGAAGCAAAAAAGGAAATATAAAGAACGTTGTTTGTGTTATTATGGAAGCCTTGTTTGTGTAAATAGCAGGAAACACCTTATTCCTTTAAAATTCCAAGAAGTAAGTTTTGATTTTTTTCCCCCAGATACGAACCGCTGATGTTGAGGAAACCGGACCGGCGGCGCAGCACCACACAGACGTGGAGTTTCCGGGACGGGAAGCTGGTCTGCGGCATGCACGGCCTCGTCGTCCAGGTCTGGGATATCTATTCTACCCACCCGCCTCTTATCTATTCTAGCCATCCATCCAAATATGAAAATATTATGCAAGTAGGATGAAAAATGCCCGGTTTCTCGCTCCAGGTGAAAGGAGGCCTGTCTGGGCTGCGGGACGGAGCCGAGGTGGTCCTTGGTCCGGACACGGCCATGGAGATGCTGGGCCCGGTCCCTCCGGAGCAGCAGTTTGTCAACCAGAAGATGCGGCCGGGCTCGGGCGTCCTTGTTGTCCGGGTCATCCCCGACGGGCCCACCAGAGTCCTCCAGGTGACCACACCGGTTGCTAAAGGGTGGAAACTGCTGGGTCGTTACTACATGGAAGTGCCGTCTGTTAGGACGGTAGTTAAGGGAGGAGGAGACTGATTAACCGTTGTTTTGCTTTTACCTTTCTCAGGAGTGTCAGGACAGTAAGAGTAGGCTTGAAACACTTGTCAGTTCGAAGGCCAAATCCCATAGCTTGAGAGAAACCATTAAAACGTTCAGAGTGTGGAGAGAGCTTTAGTCAGAGTGGTAGCCTTGCTCTCACTATCCTGACACGCCTGAGAAAAGTAAAATCAAAGTAGGCTTGAAACGCTCGTCTGTTCGAAGGCCAAATCCCATAGCTTGAGAGAAACCATTAAAACGTTCAGAGTGTGGAGAGAGCTTTAGTCAGAGTGGTAGCCTTGCTCTCACTATCCTGACACACCTGAGAAAAGTAAAATCAAAGTAGGCTTGAAACACTCGTCCGTTCGAACGCCAAATTTCATAGCTTGAGAGAAACCATTAAAAAGGTTCAGAGTGTGGAAAGAGCTTTAGTCAGAGTGGTAGCCTTGCTCTCACTATCCTGACACGCCTGAGAAAAGTAAAATCAAAGTAGGCTTGAAACGCTCGTCTGTTCGAACGCCAAATTTCATAGCTTGAGAGAAACCATTAAAATGCTCTGAGTGTGGAGAGAGCTTTAGTCAGAGTGGTAGCCTTGCTCTCACTATCCTGACACGCCTGAGAAAAGTAAAATCAAAGTAGGCTTGAAACACTCGTCCGTTCGAACGCCAAATTTCATAGCTTGAGAGAAACCATTAAAAAGGTTCAGAGTGTGGAGAGAGCTTTAGTCAGAGTGGTAGCCTTGCTCTCACTATCCTGACACACCTGAGAAAAGTAAAATCAAAGTAGGCTTGAAACGCTCGTCTGTTCGAACGCCAAATTTCATAGCTTGAGAGAAACCATTAAAATGTTCAGAGTGTGGAGAGAGCTTTAGTCAGAGTGGTAGCCTTGCGCTCACTATCCTGACACGCCTGAGAAAAGTAAAATCAAAGTAGGCTTGAAACGCTCGTCCGTTCGAACGCCAAATTTCATAGCTTGAGAGAAACCATGAAAATGTTCAGAGTGTGGATAGAGCTTTAGTCAGAGTGGTAGCCTTGCGCTCACTATCCTGACACGCCTGAGAAAAGTAAAATCAAAGTAGGCTTGAAACGCTCGTCTGTTCGAATGCCAAATTTCATAGCTTGAGAGAAACCATTAAAAAGGTTCAGAGTGTGGCGAGAGCTTTAGTCAGAGTGGTAGCCTTGCTCTCACTATCCTGACACACCTGAGAAAAGTAAAATCAAAGTAGGCTTGAAACGCTCGTCTGTTCGAACGCCAAATTTCATAGCTTGAGAGAAACCATTAAAATGTTCAGAGTGTGGAGAGAGCTTTAGTCAGAGTGGTAGCCTTGCTCTCACTATCCTGACACGCCTGAGAAAGGTAAAATCAAAATAGGCTTGGAACACTCGTCCGTTCGAACGCCAAATTTCATAGCTTGAGAGAAACCATTAAAAAGGTTCAGAGTGTGGATAGAGCTTTAGTCAGAGTGGTAGCCTTGCTCTCACTATCCTGACACGCCTGAGAAAGGTAAAATCAAAGAAGGCTTGAAACACTCGTCCGCTCGAATGCCAGGGGAAATAATCTTAATAGCACGTTCTGTATTAGATAACAGACTTCAACCAACGCAGAAACGATCGCTTCTCGTACGAAGGGGAGGAGCTGGAGCAAGACCTGCAGAGGCTGAAGAACCCGGACACCGAGCAGGAGCTGGAAGTGAGTTTCCCACGTTTCGTTCCGTCATCTCAACCTGTGACGTTGACCGTCCGCAGCCTGAAGCATCTCTGTGGTCTCCGCTCTTCCGTTCCCAGGTCCAGTTGAAACTCGAAGGCGGGGTCGGCTTATCCCTGGTGAACAAAGTCCCCGAGGAGCTGATCTTTGCGAGCTTCACCGGCATCAACGTCCACTTCATGCAACTCTCGACGAGTCAAGTGCTCGAGCTGAGCATTCAGGATGTGCAGGTAAGCGATAGACTTTTCTTACTCGCATATAGAGTTGTAGCTTTGGAAAAGAGAGACCGCATGGGCCATGTAGTCCAACCTAGAGATGGGAAAAAAAACAGAAAATCCAACCCCTGTTTAGGATTGAATAGAATAAGTTCGCTTTAGACCTCAGTGGAGGTGGATGCATGTTGTTGTTTGGGCTTCAGTATTTATTTATTTACTGCATTTATATGCCCCCCTTCTCACCCCAAGGGGGACTCAGAGCAGCTTACAAATCAAATGTACATATAATACATTATATTATTAGCATAGTACAATACTAGCATTAAATTACTATATTGTACTATATCATTACATTGTAATATTATTAGTAATATTACTTGTATATATATAAAAGGGTAATGGAATCACGGCACCGGACAAAACAACTAAACTAAACGCCCCACAACCTTGAAAATTGACAGCACAACCTCTCATCCACGCCTCTACGTTCATACAACAAAAAGTAAAGAAAAATAAAGTCTTAGCCACAGCAACACGTGGCCGGGCACAGCTAGTTTAATAAATAATATATAATTAATATTATTAAATTATATTATTATCAGTATTAATTATAATTAATATTAATTATAATTAATATTATTAAATTATATTATTATCAGTAATAATTATCAGTATTATATTATCAGTATAATAAGTTTGTTTTAGACCTCAGTGGAGGTGGATGCATGTTGCTTTTGGGCTTCGGTATAAATAAGTATGTTTGGGCTTCAATACAATAAGTTTGTTTTAGACTTCAGTGGAAGTGGATGCGTGTTGCTATTTGGAAGTCAAAATAATATGTTCGCTTTAGACCTCAGTGGAGGTGGATGCGTGTTGCTGTTTGGGCTTCAGTATAATGAGTTTGTTTTAGACCTCATGTTACTGTTTGAACGTCAATAAAATATGTTCGCTTTAGACCTCAGTGGAGGTGGATGCATGTTGCTATTTGGACGTCAATAGAATATGTTCGCTTTAGACCTCAGTGGAGGTGTATGCATGCTGCTATTTGGACGTTAATAGAATAAGTTTGTTTTAGACCTCAGTGGAAGTGTATGCGTGTTGCTATTTGGATGTCAATAAAATATATTCGCTGTAGACCTCAGTGGAGGTGTATGCATGTTGCTATTTGGACTTCAATAGAATATGTTCACTTTAGACCTCAGTGGAGGTGTATGCGTGTTGCTATTTGGACTTCAATAGAATATGTTCACTTTAGACCTCAGTGGAGGTGTATGCGTGTTGCTATTTGGACTTCAATAGAATATGTTCACTTTAGACCTCAGTGGAGGTGGATGCATGTTGCCATTTGGACGTCAATAGAATACATTCGCTTTAGACCTCAGTGGAAGTGGATGCATGTTGCTGTTTGGGCAACATAATAATAATAATAATAATAATAATAATAATAATAATAATAATAATAATAATATAATTTCGCTTTAGACCTCAGTAGAGGTGGATGTATAAGAAATGTGTGATTGCCATTTATTTCCAAAATGATATGTGTGTGTGTGTGTGTGTGTGTGTGTGTGGTTATTTTCCAAAACTCTTGTTGCCTTTTCTTCCTTTTCAGGTGGACAACCAGCTCCTCCGCACGACGCAGCCGTTCATGCTTTTCCTGACCCCGAAATCGGGCGAAAGCGAAGCCGCCGAGACGGGCCCCGCGGTGCAGTTGAATGCCATGAAATTCCCCAGTAAGAGACCTTTAACTGATATATACAAGGTAATCCCGCAACCCGGATGGCAACCGTTGAAATAGCAAGGTTAGAAAAATCAGAACGAAATGAACTCTTGCGATTTTTGGGAAGGCACGGCCTTGTTAGAAATCCTAACCTTAAAATATATTTGCCTTTAAATCCTGCTCTCGAGAGACAAAAATAAGCAGACTGTATAGTCTATATAGATGTGATTGTGCTGAGCATGTTCAGGCACAGGACTCTGTTTTGTACTCAGTATGTGTTTGGTCTTCACTGAAAGCAAATGTATGCTAGTTGGTTTACTCATAAACTTCATGTACTCGGCATCCAGGTATTTTGCTTATCAATCCAGGGCTTTGAGTCGTGATTGCGGGAAAGAACATTAACTCGCTTCTTAAAATATGCGTTTTATGGAACTACATTTTAATAGGTGCATTTATAGAAATTTCCACAATGTTTATATCCTTTGACTACGCTGCGACCTGCGAGTAAGAAATATTATTCCCCTCGCAGCACTTGATGATTAGGTTACTCAGCTGTTAGACTGATGTACCTAGATATCTCTTTGAACCGTTAGGGACAAAAATATGCCAACGCACAAAAACATATATATTTCAGAGTTTCAGAATTGTTCTTTCAGTTGCCCAAAAGAGAATCCCTTAAAATATATTTGCCTTTAAATCGTGCTCTCAAGCATAGTGTGGGAGGGACTGTAGACATGTGATTGTGCTGAGCGTGTTCAGACACAGGACTCCGTTTTGTATGTGTTTGGTCTTCAACGAAAGCTAGTTGGATTACTCATAAACTTCATGTACTCAGCATACAGGTATTTTGCATATCAATCCAGGGCTTTGAGTCATGATTGCGGGAAAGAACTTTAACTCTCTTCTTAAGTATGCATTTTATAGTACTACATTTTAATGGGTGCGTTTATAGAATTTCCACTGTGACCTTGCGGGTAAGAAATATTATTCCCCTTGCAGCACTTGATGATCACGGCTAGCAAGTTCACCGTCCAAATCGAGGAGAAGCTCTTCCTTAAACTACTGAGTTTCTTCGGCTACGACCAGACAGAGTCAGGTAGGTGGAATATCCATCCCGAACCCGTAAATAAAGGGAATCGGGCCTTTGATTTATTTGATACCGCATTATATCATCATCGTAAATTCGTACGACACAGCCGAACTACATCAAAACCTGGGACTCCATTATATGACAGTGATGGGGCTTTGAAAATATGTTGTTGAAGGCTTTCATGGAAGACCTCCCAACTTCTGAGGATGCCTGCTATAGATGTGGGTGAAACGTCAGGAGCAAATGCTTCTGGAACATGGCCAGGCAGCCCGGAAAACTCACAACAACCCTGGTGGAGTTCTATTTCACTTCTGTTTTTAGAAGTGTGTTCAATTCAAAGTTAAATATATTTTTAAAGTCATCAGTTGGCGTTATGATTCCCAAAAGTGTCGACTCGCAGACGCGAGATCCGTAATTCCCGTCGACCGATTGTCGCATCGCGGTTGTACCGAATGTGTCCTTGTTCATATCGTTTGTCCAAAAGGAATAGGGTTGCTCAGATTTCTTAGGGAATTAAGGATTAAACATCTCTTTCGGAGCAGGCACGGGCACACTTGGGCTCTCCAGGTGTTTTGGACTGCAACTGCCACAATTCCTAACAGCCGGTATACCGACATCTATCCAACCGCATGTCTTTTGTGCCGTAGAGGTTGAGAGTTACGACGAGAACGTCCACGAGCGGCCCGCCGACCAAGGCGGAGCCCAGAAACGATACTATTTTGAAAACCTCAAGATCAGCATGCCGCAGATCAAGCTGAGCGTCTTCACCTCCAGCAAGCTGCCGTTGGACCTCAAGGTAAGCCGACGAGGGCACTGGGATTCACCCTGGTCGCCGTAACCGTGGTGGAGGAGCGGGTTTCGGAATTTTCTCCGAATCGAATCCAGAGATTCGGATTACAATCCGGATTACGTCCGAATCTTTACGAAACGGGACCCGTACAAATCTTGAAATGGAGCGAGAGCTGTGCACATCTCCAATGGCTAATGCGAGGAGTGGTTGTGTTTGGTGCAGGCGCTGAAGAGCACGCTGGGCTTCCCGCTGGTCCGGTTCGAGGATGCGGTGATCAACCTGGACCCCTTCACCCGCGTCCACCCCTACGAAACCAAGGACTTCATCATCAACGATATCCTGAAGCACTTTCAAGAAGTGAGTCGGCGCGTGGAATCGCGGGATCGCGGGACTCGGTATCCGCGCACAGGCAGGCAACGGCATTGGGTGTTTCGTTGCAGGAGTTGCTCAGCCAAGCGGCCAGGATCCTGAGCTCTGTCGACTTCCTCGGCAACCCGATGGGTCTCCTCAATGACGTCTCGGAAGGCGTGACGGGGCTGATAAAGTACGGGAATGTCGGGGGGCTCTTCAGGAATGTCGCCCACGGAGTATCCAACTCAGCCGCAAAGGTAGGAACGGCTTCAGATATCACAGTGGTTTCTTTGGTGCATTTGCTCATAGCGTGATGCTGATGTCCTGAAATCTAGCTATCCATACTAATTACTAATTTAGCTTTATAGCTTGTGGTACAGATCAAAATATTCACCAAAAATGTTCGCAAAAATATTCACAGAAATATTCAGAAAAATATTTGTCAAAATACATTTGTAAAAAATATTCACCAAAAATGTTTACAGAAATATTCGCAAAAAATCATTAAAATATCCACCAGAAACATTAAAAAATATTCATAGAAATATTCAGAAAAATATTCACATACACACACATGCATATATATATATATATATATATATATATATATACGTATAATATTTGCTGAAATATTCAGAAAAAATATTTGCAAAAATATTCACCAAAATATATCCAGAAAAATATTCACCAAAAATGTTTGCAGAAATATTCACCATAGATTCATTAACATATTCACCAAAACATATTTGTAAAAATATTCACCAATAATGTTCACAGAAATATTCACAAAAAATTCTGGAAATTCATAAAAATGTTCACCAAAATATATTCAGAAAAATATTCACATCCTGAAATGTTTGGTTTCCTGGATTCTGTCAAAAAATTAGCTATCCGTAGTAGTTACTAATTTGGCCTTATAGATTGTGGTACAGCTCAAACATGGACTCTTCTTGTAGTTTGGGAAACTTCTGTAAATCTGTGGATTCAACCAATTACGAGTCTAAAGAAAACACATAGTTACGAAATTATGAAAAACACAATATTTAAAAATGCGAAATCTCATTTCTTCATCGTGGTGCCTGTGAAATCGCACCTATGGCAGAGACTTTTTTGAGGCATGTAAGGTCTCGAAAAGAAGAAAGGCCGGTCTGTTTGAGATGTCAGGAGGCCTAACGGAGCTCAATCCCCGAGCGGGTTTGTGAAAATAGAGAGATTTGGGGCTGGAGTCGAGGCCACGGAGGGCAACAAAAGTAAAGACAAAGCATTTCTGCCAGATCCAGGCCGAGGCAGGAAATCGGCCTAGGAGAGATTTCCTTTTGGCAAGCAAACATCTCGTCACAGTCGAGCTCCTTTGTGATTTGTCAAAAAAACTCTCTCCTTTATTATTATTATTATCGTTTCATTGGTACGGACAGGAGGTGCCGTTCTGCTTCGGTTCAGCCTGGCTTTCCGGGGCTGGTTTTGTACGGACATGGTGCTCCGAGGATCCACGTGTGTTACATAATTCATATTGTCCGTTGCCCGTTGCCTCCTTTCTATGGAAATCCCCTTGAAGGATGGCTCTGAACCCAGCACACAAAGAAGGAACAGCTTGCTCTGTCCCGCGTAAGAAGGAAGCATTCAGGAGCAAGCTGGCACGGCCTCCGCCGCCTTTTCTTCTCTCTTCTTGGCTTTTCTTCCCCAAGTCAATGTTTTTCTAAGTGGGGTCAGGAAGAGACGCGTGTGCCGCAAAGAGACAGCCGAGACAGATCTCCAACAGAAACTGCTCTGGTCTTCCAAAGTCTAGTTGTGGTGTCCCTATAGATGAGAGACCTCCAAGTCAACAGACCTGCTCAAGGTCTTCAAATGTCTTGTTGACCTTGATTTATGGTATCCCCATAGATGAGAGACCTCCAAGTCAATAGAAACCAGTCAGGTCTTCCAAAGTCTACCTGACTTTGTTTTATGGTGGCCCCATAGATGGGAGACCTCCAAGTCAACAGAAACCGCTCTTCAAAGTCTAATTATGGTGTCCCTATGGATGAGAGACCTCCAAGTCAACAGAAACTGCTCTTCAAAGTCTAGTTATGGTGTCCCTATAGATGACAGATCTCCAAGTCAACAGGCCTGCTCAGATCTTCCAGTCTAGCTGACCTTGATTTATGGTATCCCAATAGATGAGAGACCTCCAAGTCAGCAGGCCTGCTCAAATCTTCCAAAGTCTAGTTATGATGTCCCTATAGATGAGAGACCTCTAAGCCAATAGAAACTGCTCAAGTCTTCCAAAATCTAGTTGACCTTGATTTATGGTATCCCCATAGATGAGAGACTTTCAAGTCAACAGAAACTGCTCAGGTCTTCCAAAGTCTAGTTATGGTGTCCCTATGGATGAGAGACCTCCAAGTCAACAGACCTGCTCAAGGTCTTCAAACGTCTTGTTGAACATGATTTATGGTATCCCCATAGATAAGAGACCTCTAAGTCAACAGAAACCGGTTAGGTCTTCCAAAGTCTAGTTATGGTGTCCCTATAGAAGAGAGACCTCAAAGTCAACAGAAACTTCTCAGGTCTTCCAAAGTCTAGTTGACCTTGACTTATGGTGTCCCCATAGATGAGGGACCTCCAAGTCAACAGAAACTGCTCAGGTCTTCCAAAGTCTAGTTATGGTGTCCCTATAAATGACAGATCTCTAAGTCAACAAACTTGCTCAGGTCTTCCAAAGTCTACCTGACTTTGTCCTATGGTGGCCCCATAGATGGGAGACCTCCAAGTCAACAGAAACTGCTCAAGTCTTCCAAAGTCTAGTTATGGTGTCCCTATAGATGACAGATCCCTAAGTCAGCAGACTTGCTCAGGTCTTCCAAAGTCTAGTTATGGTGTCCCTATAGATGATAGACCCCCAAGTCAATAGAAACTGCTCAGGTCTTGCAAAGTCTAGTTATGATGTCCCTATAGATGACAGATCTCTAAGTCAGCAGGTCTAGTTGACCTTGACTTATGGTGGCCCCATAGATGGGAGACCTCCAAGTCAACAGAAACCGCTCAGATCTTCCAAAGTCTAGTTATGGTGTCTCTATAGATGAGAGACCTCCAAGTCAACAGAAACTGCTCTTCAAAGTCTAGTTATGGTGTCCCCATAGATGAGAGACCTTCAAGTCAACAGAAACTGCTCAGGTCTTCCAAAGTCTAGTTATGGTGTCCCCATAGATGGGAGACCTCCAAGTCAGCAGAAACTGCTCAGGTCTTCCAAAGTCTAGTTATGATGTCCCTATAAATGACAGATCCCTAAGTCAGCAGACTTACTCAGGTCTTCCAAAGTCTAGTTGACCTTGACTTATGGTGGCCCCATAGATGGGAGACCTCCAAGTCAACAGAAACCGCTCAGATCTTCCAAAGTCTACTTGTTTATTTACACCCCACTTTTTCTCTCGCCGGGGAGACATCCGTTTCCAGGCTTCCCTGTTCCAAAGAGAAGACAGAGAAGGCCTTTTCCTTCCACTCGTGTGGGTCTTTCCCTCTTTGCGGGCTCCACTCGGGCCAAGTTTCTATTGTTTGTTTGTCTCCTTGACATCTCTTCCTCTGGCCGTGAACCCGTTGGAGATGAGGAGGCGGGAGAGAGAGAGAGAGAGAGAGAGAGAGAGAGACACGGTTCTGCCCCTCTTTCCCGGGGGAGAGAGAACGAGAGGGAGAGGCTGATCCGCTAAAAGCAAGCAAGCGGTGTGAGTTGTTTAATAAAGTGTAGCCTGGCCTCTCGGTGAACCCTCCAGTGACTCTCCCAATTGGGGTCATTCCGAGTTCATCCCGTGGACTTTTGACTGCCTTCTGTGTATGCGAAAACAGCCGACTGCTCCTGCCGGGATCGCTCGCTCGCTCGTTCTTTCCGAGCTGGTAACACAAAACGATTGCTCTCGGCCCCCCGCCCTCCTCCTCCTCCACGTTTCACATCAAGCATTTGTGGGTCTGGGTCAGAACCGGGACCACCGTCTCCCCTACTATTCCGTTACCCCGTTCCGGATCTTCTGGGTCGGAATCATTCGTTCGTTCCGAGCTGGTAATACAAAACTATTACCCTGCTGTTCACTTGGAGGACTCTCATCTATGGGGATACCCTAAGTCAAGGTCAACTAGATTTTGAAGACTTGAGTAGGTCTGTTGACTTGGAGGTCTCTCATCTATAGGGCCACCATAACTAGACTTTGGAAAATCTGAGTAGGTCTGGTGACTTGGAGGTCTCTCATCTTTAGGGACATCATAACTAGGTCTGAGTAGGTCTGATGATTTGGAGATCTGTCATCTATAGGGACATCATAACTAGACTTTGAAGACCAGAGCAGTTTCTGTTGACTTGGAGGTCTCTCTTCTATGGGGATACTATAAATCAAGGTCAGCTAGACTTTGGAAGACCTGAGCTGGTCTACTGACTTGGTGGTCTCATCTATAGGGCCACCATAACTAGACTTTGAAGATCTGAGTAGGTCTGTTACCTTGGAAGTCTCTCATCTGTAGAGCCACCATAACTGGACATTGGAAGATATTAGCAGGTCTGTTGACTTGGAGGTCTCTCATCCATAGGGACACCATAACTAGAGTTTGGAAGACCTGAGTAGATCTGTTGACTTGGTCTCTCAATTATAGGGGCACCATAACTAGATGTTGGAAGATATTAGCCAGGTCTGTTGACTTGAAAGTCTCTCATCTATAGGGCCACCATAACTAGACTTTGAAGACGTGAGTAGGTCTGTTGACTTGGAGGTCTCTCATCTTTAGGGCCACCATAACTAGAATTTGGAAGACTTGAGTAGGTCTGTTGACTTGGTCTCTCATCTATAGGGCCACCATAACTAAAGTTTGGAAGTCTTGAGTAGGAAGGGACAGAGGAACACAGCTCTCTCTTTGCCATCTGCTTGACATTCTCCGGCTAACTTTGCAAGCCTTTCACCTCTTGTGTGAAGAGTCGTAATCCCATGGGTTTAGCTATGACAACGTATAGATTGCATGGGGCATCCACTCTTAAGCCAGGAGAACAAAGGAGAAGCTATGCGCGGAATGGCCGATGTTCATGACGTTCTGGGAGTCCTCTGTTGCAAATATTTCGAGACACGTTCCCCACAATGCTCCTCGTTCTCCTTGACAGTTCACCGGGACGTTGTCCGACGGTTTGGGGAAGACGATGGACAACCGGCACCAGACGGAGCGGGAATACATCCGATACCACGCGGCGACCAGCGGAGAGCATTTGGTGGCCGGCATCCAAGGACTGGCACACGGTAAATAAACACCTTCAGCCCTGATTTCGTTGGGGAAGGTCCAAAATAATAATAAGACATTCTAATACTAAGGAGTCTCCTTTTCTGGGCAGGTATCCTTGGTGGCTTAACCAGCGTCATCACCTCGACGGTGGAAGGCGTGAAGACGGAAGGCGGCGTCAGTGGATTCATCTCCGGCCTCGGGAAAGGCCTCGTCGGGACCGTCACCAAGCCGGTGGCCGGCGCGCTGGACTTTGCCTCCGAGACGGCCCAGGCGGTGAGAGAGACGGCCACGCTCACCGGTCCCAGGTATTGCAAATCCCATCGTCCCTGGTTCATCCTCCCCCTAACCTCACCAGGACGTATAGGGGTCCATAGTGGGTCTGTGTCCAAAGTTTCGTCCTTATCCATGGCTGTTGGGACTATCAGTAGTCTCTGGAAGTGGGCGAAGGTACTGCAAATCCCATCGTCTGTGTCCCATCCTTCCCCAAATCTCACCAGGATGTAAAATGGTTCATAGTGGGTCTGTGTCCGAAGTTTGGTCCATATCCATGTCTCTGGGTGTGAGTGAAGGTACTACAAATCCCATCGTCCCTGGTCCATCCTCCCCCAAACCTCACCAGGACGTAAAATGGTTCATAGTGGGTCTGTGTCTGAAGTTTGGTCCATATCCATGGCCGATGGGGTTAGCAGTAGTCTCTGGAAGTGAGTGAAGATACTGCAAATCCCATCATCCGTGTCCCATCCTCCCCCAAACCTCACAAGGATGTATAGTGGTTCACGGTGGATCTGTGTGTCAAGTTTGATCCGGGTCCGTCATTCGTTGGGGTCGTAGTGGTCTCTGGAAGCGAGTGACGGTACTGCAAATCCCATCATCCATATCTCATCCTCCCCCAAACCTCGTCTGGATGTAAAGTGGGTCATGGTGGGTCTGTGTCCAAAGTTTTGTCCAAATCCATGGCTGATGGGGTTAGCAGTAGTCTCTGAAAGTGGGCAAAGGTATTGCAAATCCCATCATCCATATCTCATCCTCCCCAAACCTCGTCTGGATGTAAAGTGGTTCAAGGTGGGTCTGTGTGCCAAGTTTGGTCCAGGTCCGTCATTCATGGGGGTCTCAGTGGCCTCTGGTCCAGACAGGGCAGCAAATTGTAAACAAACGAGCGAACGGGCCGAAATCCGAAACTCGTGGTTGCGAAAGTCTTTCCCTTGTTTTGGCCGAACTCCGGATCCTCCCCTCGTTCTGGTTTCTCGTTCTGGCGACACTTATGTAAGGCTCTTAACCAGACCAGGAGGAGAACGAACAAACGGACTCAAATCCCGTCCATTCCGTTCCCTCGGAAATCCTCGTGACTCGCTTGTCGTTAAGCTTCTCAAATGCGGGATTTCGGAGTCCCGGCGGATTTTGTTGACGGGTTTTCCGCCGTCCGAGCGCCGTGAGCGCTTTCACGAGGCTCCTAATCGAACCCTAATGGGATTAGCTGTGTTTGTTTATTAATGTTGGGTTTGTTTGTGTATTTTTGCATAGCAGAATGGGGTTGGACTGGAAGGATCTGGGGCAGCGTTTCTCAACCCTAGATCTCCCCTAAATTACCATGAATTCCTCCCAGTTCCCTCCAGTATTTTCTTTCGGTCACGGGGGTTCTGGGTGGGAAGTTTTGGCCCAATCCCATCGTTGGCGGGGTTCAAGGCGCTCTTTGATTGTAGGTGAACGATAAATCCCAGCAACTACAACTCCCAAATGTCACCACGAGGTTCAGAGTCTCTGGCAAGTTGGATTAATAGTTTAATCTATGCTGACGATGGTGCCATCACTGCCCAGTAACTTCCTAAAATCTACAAAGATAAATATATGGGACTACAGCTCTGGCAAGTTGGAATAATAGTTTAATCTATGCTGACGATCGTGCCATCACTGCCCAGTAACTTCCTAAAATCTACAAAGATAAATATATGGGACTACAGCTCTGGCAAGTTGGAATAATAGTTTAATCTATGCTGACGATGGTGCCATCACTGCCCAGTAACTTCCTAAAATCTACAAAGATAAATATATGGGACTACAGCTCTGGCAAGTTGGAATAATAGTTTAATCTATGCTGACGATGGTGCCATCACTGCCCAGTAACTTCCTAAAATCTACAAAGATAAATATATGGGACTACAGCTCTGGCAAGTTGGAATAATAGTTTAATCTATGCTGACGATCGTGCCATCACTGCCCAGTAACTTCCTAAAATCTACAAAGATAAATATATGGGACTACAGCTCTGGCAAGTTGGAATAATAGTTTAATCTATGCTGACGATGGTGCCATCACTGCCCAGTAACTTCCTAAAATCTACAAAGATAAATATATGGGACTACAGCTCTGGCAAGTTGGAATAATAGTTTAATCTATGCTGACGTTGGTGCCATCACTGCCCAGTAACTTCCTAAAATCTACAAAGATAAATATATGGGACTACAGCTCTGGCAAGTTGGAATAATAGTTTAATCTATGCTGACGATCGTGCCATCACTGCCCAGTAACTTCCTAAAATCTACAAAGATAAATATATGGGACTACAGCTCTGGCAAGTTGGAATAATAGTTTAATCTATGCTGACGATGGTGCCATCACTGCCCAGTAACTTCCTAAAATCTACAAAGATAAATATATGGGACTACAGCTCTGGCAAGTTGGAATAATAGTTTAATCTATGCTGACGATCGTGCCATCACTGCCCAGTAACTTCCTAAAATCTACAAAGATAAATATATGGGACTACAGCTCTGGCAAGTTGGAATAATAGTTTAATCTATGCTGACGATCGTGCCATCACTGCCCAGTAACTTCCTAAAATCTACAAAGATAAATATATGGGACTACAGCTCTGGCAAGTTGGAATAATAGTTTAATCTATGCTGACGATCGTGCCATCACTGCCCAGTAACTTCCTAAAATCTACAAAGATAAATATATGGGACTACAGCTCTGGCAAGTTGGAATAATAGTTTAATCTATGCTGACGATCGTGCCATCACTGCCCAGTAACTTCCTAAAATCTACAAAGATAAATATATGGGACTACAGCTCTGGCAAGTTGGAATAATAGTTTAATCTATGCTGACGATCGTGCCATCACTGCCCAGTAACTTCCTAAAATCTACAAAGATAAATATATGGGACTACAGCTCTGGCAAGTTGGAATAATAGTTTAATCTATGCTGACGATCGTGCCATCACTGCCCAGTAACTTCCTAAAATCTACAAAGATAAATATATGGGACTACAGCTCTGGCAAGTTGGAATAATAGTTTCATCTATGCTGACGATCGTGCCATCACTGCCCAGTAACTTCCTAAAATCTACAAAGATAAATATATGGGACTACAGCTCTGGCAAGTTGGAATAATAGTTTCATCTATGCTGACGATCGTGCCATCACTGCCCAGTAACTTCCTAAGATCTACAAAGATAAATATATGGGACTACAGCTCTGGCAAGTTGGAATAATAGTTTAATCTATGCTGACGATCGTGCCATCACTGCCCAGTAACTTCCTAAAATCTACAAAGATAAATATATGGGACTACAGCTCTGGCAAGTTGGAATAATAGTTTCATCTATGCTGACGATGGTGCCATCACTGCCCAATAGCTTCCTAAGATCTACAAAGATAAATATATGGGACTACAGCTCTGGCAAGTTGGAATAATAGTTTAATCTATGCTGACGATCGTGCCATCACTGCCCAGTAACTTCCTAAAATCTACAAAGATAAATATATGGGACTACAGCTCTGGCAAGTTGGAATAATAGTTTAATCTATGCTGACGATGGTGCCATCACTGCCCAGTAACTTCCTAAAATCTACAAAGATAAATATATGGGACTACAGCTCTGGCAAGTTGGAATAATAGTTTAATCTATGCTGACGATCGTGCCATCACTGCCCAGTAACTTCCTAAAATCTACAAAGATAAATATATGGGACTACAGCTCTGGCAAGTTGGAATAATAGTTTAATCTATGCTGACGATCGTGCCATCACTGCCCAGTAACTTCCTAAAATCTACAAAGATAAATATATGGGACTACAGCTCTGGCAAGTTGGAATAATAGTTTAATCTATGCTGACGATCGTGCCATCACTGCCCAGTAACTTCCTAAAATCTACAAAGATAAATATATGGGACTACAGCTCTGGCAAGTTGGAATAATAGTTTCATCTATGCTGACGATCGTGCCATCACTGCCCAGTAACTTCCTAAAATCTACAAAGATAAATATATGGGACTACAGCTCTGGCAAGTTGGAATAATAGTTTCATCTATGCTGACGATCGTGCCATCACTGCCCAGTAACTTCCTAAGATCTACAAAGATAAATATATGGGACTACAGCTCTGGCAAGTTGGAATAATAGTTTCATCTATGCTGACGATGGTGCCATCACTGCCCAGTAACTTCCTAAAATCTACAAAGATAAATATATGGGACTACAGCTCTGGCAAGTTGGAATAATAGTTTAATCTATGCTGACGATCGTGCCATCACTGCCCAGTAACTTCCTAAAATCTACAAAGATAAATATATGGGACTACAGCTCTGGCAAGTTGGAATAATAGTTTAATCTATGCTGACGATCGTGCCATCACTGCCCAGTAACTTCCTAAAATCTACAAAGATAAATATATGGGACTACAGCTCTGGCAAGTTGGAATAATAGTTTAATCTATGCTGACGATCGTGCCATCACTGCCCAGTAACTTCCTAAAATCTACAAAGATAAATATATGGGACTACAGCTCTGGCAAGTTGGAATAATAGTTTAATCTATGCTGACGATCGTGCCATCACTGCCCAGTAACTTCCTAAAATCTACAAAGATAAATATATGGGACTACAGCTCTGGCAAGTTGGAATAATAGTTTAATCTATGCTGACGATGGTGCCATCACTGCCCAGTAACTTCCTAAAATCTACAAAGATAAATATATGGGACTACAGCTCTGGCAAGTTGGAATAATAGTTTAATCTATGCTGACGATGGTGCCATCACTGCCCAGTAACTTCCTAAAATCTACAAAGATAAATATATGGGACTACAGCTCTGGCAAGTTGGAATAATAGTTTAATCTATGCTGACGATCGTGCCATCACTGCCCAGTAACTTCCTAAAATCTACAAAGATAAATATATGGGACTACAGCTCTGGCAAGTTGGAATAATAGTTTAATCTATGCTGACGATCGTGCCATCACTGCCCAGTAACTTCCTAAAATCTACAAAGATAAATATATGGGACTACAGCTCTGGCAAGTTGGAATAATAGTTTAATCTATGCTGACGATGGTGCCATCACTGCCCAGTAACTTCCTAAAATCTACAAAGATAAATATATGGGACTACAGCTCTGGCAAGTTGGAATAATAGTTTAATCTATGCTGACGATCGTGCCATCACTGCCCAGTAACTTCCTAAAATCTACAAAGATAAATATATGGGACTACAGCTCTGGCAAGTTGGAATAATAGTTTCATCTATGCTGACGATCGTGCCATCACTGCCCAGTAGCTTCCTAAGATCTACAAAGATAAATATATGGGACTACAGCTCTGGCAAGTTGGAATAATAGTTTCATCTATGCTGACGATCGTGCCATCACTGCCCAGTAACTTCCTAAGATCTACAAAGATAAATATATGGGACTACAGCTCTGGCAAGTTGGAATAATAGTTTCATCTATGCTGACGATGGTGCCATCACTGCCCAGTAACTTCCTAAGATCTACAAAGATAAATATATGGGACTACAGCTCTGGCAAGTTGGAATAATAGTTTCATCTATGCTGACGATGGTGCCATCACTGCCCAGTAACTTCCTAAGATCTACAAAGATAAATATATGGGACTACAGCTCTGGCAAGTTGGAATAATAGTTTAATCTATGCTGACGATGGTGCCATCACTGCCCAGTAACTTCCTAAAATCTACAAAGATAAATATATGGGACTACAGCTCTGGCAAGTTGGAATAATAGTTTCATCTATGCTGACGATGGTGCCATCACTGCCCAGTAACTTCCTAAGATCTACAAAGATAAATATATGGGACTACAGCTCTGGCAAGTTGGAATAATAGTTTAATCTATGCTGACGATGGTGCCATCACTGCCCAGTAACTTCCTAAAATCTACAAAGATAAATATATGGGACTACAGCTCTGGCAAGTTGGAATAATAGTTTCATCTATGCTGACGATCGTGCCATCACTGCCCAGTAGCTTCCTAAGATCTACAAAGATAAATATATGGGACTACAGCTCTGGCAAGTTGGAATAATAGTTTCATCTATGCTGACGATCGTGCCATCACTGCCCAGTAACTTCCTAAGATCTACAAAGATAAATATATGGGACTACAGCTCTGGCAAGTTGGAATAATAGTTTCATCTATGCTGACGATCGTGCCATCACTGCCCAGTAACTTCCTAAGATCTACAAAGATAAATATATGGGACTACAGCTCTGGCAAGTTGGAATAATAGTTTAATCTATGCTGACGATCGTGCCATCACTGCCCAGTAGCTTCCTAAGATCTACAAAGATAAATATATGGGACTACAGCTCTGGCAAGTTGGAATAATAGTTTCATCTATGCTGACGATCGTGCCATCACTGCCCAGTAACTTCCTAAGATCTACAAAGATAAATATATGGGACTACAGCTCTGGCAAGTTGGAATAATAGTTTCATCTATGCTGACGATGGTGCCATCACTGCCCAATAGCTTCCTAAGATCTACAAAGATAAATATATGGGACTACAGCTCTGGCAAGTTGGAATAATAGTTTCATCTATGCTGACGATCGTGCCATCACTGCCCAGTAGCTTCCTAAGATCTACAAAGATAAATATATGGGACTACAGCTCTGGCAAGTTGGAATAATAGTTTCATCTATGCTGACGATCGTGCCATCACTGCCCAGTAACTTCCTAAGATCTACAAAGATAAATATATGGGACTACAGCTCTGGCAAGTTGGAATAATAGTTTCATCTATGCTGACGATCGTGCCATCACTGCCCAGTAGCTTCCTAAGATCTACAAAGATAAATATATGGGACTACAGCTCTGGCAAGTTGGAATAATAGTTTAATCTATGCTGACGATGGTGCCATCACTGCCCAATAGCTTCCTAAGATCTACAAAGATAAATATATGGGACTACAGCTCTGGCAAGTTGGAATAATAGTTTCATCTATGCTGACGATGGTGCCATCACTGCCCAGTAACTTCCTAAGATCTACAAAGATAAATATATGGGACTACAGCTCTGGCAAGTTGGAATAATAGTTTCATCTATGCTGACGATCGTGCCATCACTGCCCAGTAACTTCCTAAGATCTACAAAGATAAATATATGGGACTACAGCTCTGGCAAGTTGGAATAATAGTTTCATCTATGCTGACGATGGTGCCATCACTGCCCAATAGCTTCCTAAGATCTACAAAGATAAATATATGGGACTACAGCTCTGGCAAGTTGGAATAATAGTTTCATCTATGCTGACGATGGTGCCATCACTGCCCAATAGCTTCCTAAGATCTACAAAGATAAATATATGGGACTACAGCTCTGGCAAGTTGGAATAATAGTTTAATCTATGCTGACGATGGTGCCATCACTGCCCAGTAACTTCCTAAGATCTACAAAGATAAATATATGGGACTACAGCTCTGGCAAGTTGGAATAATAGTTTCATCTATGCTGACGATCGTGCCATCACTGCCCAGTAACTTCCTAAGATCTACAAAGATAAATATATGGGACTACAGCTCTGGCAAGTTGGAATAATAGTTTCATCTATGCTGACGATGGTGCCATCACTGCCCAATAGCTTCCTAAGATCTACAAAGATAAATATATGGGACTACAGCTCTGGCAAGTTGGAATAATAGTTTCATCTATGCTGACGATGGTGCCATCACTGCCCAGTAACTTCCTAAGATCTACAAAGATAAATATATGGGACTACAGCTCTGGCAAGTTGGAATAATAGTTTCATCTATGCTGACGATGGTGCCATCACTGCCCAGTAACTTCCTAAGATCTACAAAGATAAATATATGGGACTACAGCTCTGGCAAGTTGGAATAATAGTTTCATCTATGCTGACGATGGTGCCATCACTGCCCAGTAACTTCCTAAAATCTACAAAGATAAATATATGGGACTACAGCTCTGGCAAGTTGGAATAATAGTTTAATCTATGCTGACGATCGTGCCATCACTGCCCAGTAACTTCCTAAGATCTACAAAGATAAATATATGGGACTACAGCTCTGGCAAGTTGGAATAATAGTTTCATCTATGCTGACGATGGTGCCATCACTGCCCAGTAACTTCCTAAGATCTACAAAGATAAATATATGGGACTACAGCTCTGGCAAGTTGGAATAATAGTTTAATCTATGCTGACGATGGTGCCATCACTGCCCAGTAACTTCCTAAAATCTACAAAGATAAATATATGGGACTACAGCTCTGGCAAGTTGGAATAATAGTTTCATCTATGCTGACGATGGTGCCATCACTGCCCAATAGCTTCCTAAGATCTACAAAGATAAATATATGGGACTACAGCTCTGGCAAGTTGGAATAATAGTTTCATCTATGCTGACGATGGTGCCATCACTGCCCAGTAACTTCCTAAGATCTACAAAGATAAATATATGGGACTACAGCTCTGGCAAGTTGGAATAATAGTTTCATCTATGCTGACGATGGTGCCATCACTGCCCAGTAACTTCCTAAGATCTACAAAGATAAATATATGGGACTACAGCTCTGGCAAGTTGGAATAATAGTTTCATCTATGCTGACGATGGTGCCATCACTGCCCAATAGCTTCCTAAGATCTACAAAGATAAATATATGGGACTACAGCTCTGGCAAGTTGGAATAATAGTTTCATCTATGCTGACGATGGTGCCATCACTGCCCAGTAACTTCCTAAGATCTACAAAGATAAATATATGGGACTACAGCTCTGGCAAGTTGGAATAATAGTTTCATCTATGCTGACGATGGTGCCATCACTGCCCAGTAACTTCCTAAGATCTACAAAGATAAATATATGGGACTACAGCTCTGGCAAGTTGGAATAATAGTTTCATCTATGCTGACGATGGTGCCATCACTGCCCAGTAACTTCCTAAAATCTACAAAGATAAATATATGGGACTACAGCTCTGGCAAGTTGGAATAATAGTTTAATCTATGCTGACGATCGTGCCATCACTGCCCAGTAACTTCCTAAGATCTACAAAGATAAATATATGGGACTACAGCTCTGGCAAGTTGGAATAATAGTTTCATCTATGCTGACGATGGTGCCATCACTGCCCAGTAACTTCCTAAGATCTACAAAGATAAATATATGGGACTACAGCTCTGGCAAGTTGGAATAATAGTTTCATCTATGCTGACGATGGTGCCATCACTGCCCAGTAACTTCCTAAAATCTACAAAGATAAATATATGGGACTACAGCTCTGGCAAGTTGGAATAATAGTTTAATCTATGCTGACGATCGTGCCATCACTGCCCAGTAACTTCCTAAGATCTACAAAGATAAATATATGGGACTACAGCTCTGGCAAGTTGGAATAATAGTTTCATCTATGCTGACGATCGTGCCATCACTGCCCAGTAACTTCCTAAGATCTACAAAGATAAATATATGGGACTACAGCTCTGGCAAGTTGGAATAATAGTTTCATCTATGCTGACGATCGTGCCATCACTGCCCAGTAACTTTCTAAGATCTACAAAGATAAATATATGGGACTACAGCTCTGGCAAGTTGGAATAATAGTTTCATCTATGCTGACGATGGTGCCATCACTGCCCAGTAGCTTCCTAAGATCTGCAGAGATACTTGAGTCTCTGGCAAGTTGGAATAATAGTTTCATCTATGCTGACGATCATGCCATCACCGCCCAATAGCTTCCTAAGATCTGCAGAGATACTCGAGTCTCTGGCAAGTTGGAAGAATACTTTCATCTACGCTGACGATGGTGCCATCACCACCCAATAGCTTCCTAAGATCTGCAGAGATACTTGACTCTCTGGCAAGTTGGAATAATACTTTGCCCAATAAACGTATGGGACTACAGCTCTGGCAAGTCGGCACACTTTGTCAACACAATTCAACCACACAAAAGCAAAGTTTCTGGAGCAGGGCAACTGCTTCCGACGTAGTTGAAAAGACAAGATGGACTTTCCGAGTGTGGAGGGAATATCGGTGAGGCGGGTGGGTGTGGGAGCCGGGGTTTGCCCTGGGCCTGTCCTTTTGCCCTCCGCCTGAACTCTCTTCATTTCAGTCGTGAGCACACAGCCAGCGCCTGAACTCACAAGCACGTCCCTCCGTCCGTCCGTCCCCGTCTCGCTTACAGCCCCAAACAAAGGGAGGCCCCAGCGGCCTGCTCCCCGCCCGCCAAGGAATGCTGCGCCTTGCTTGCTTCTTCGCTCTCTTCCTCGGGCCTTCTGCTCCATAAATTTAGCCCGTTGCAACAACAACAACAACAACAACAACAACACCACGGAGGGAGGGAGGGAGGGAGGGAGGAGGAGGGGATCGGGCCCGCGTCCCCATTGATTGCGGTCTGGCGGGAGGCCAAGCCCTGGTCCTGACCGAGAGTTGAACCGTATCGCCGAGGCATGTAATACCGCTGGAGGTTTTTGTACGGCCGCCAACGAGTACATATCCAGAGGGCAAAAGTTTAGGAAATCGCAGAGGAGGAGGAGGAGGAGGAGGAGGCGGCCCGGCCCGTTTAACCCTCTCGGCCCGCTCGCCTCGCTTTTGCAGCAGCGCTAGCCCGGTTTGCAGCCCAAGCAGAAACACTTCTTTTTGTAACGCAAGGAGAAACACATTTGTCTTGGGGTCTCATCATAGAATCCTAGAGTTGGAAGAGACCTCACGGGACATCCAGTCCAACCCCGTCCTGCCAAGTTGCAGGGAAATTGCATTCAGAGCCCTCTCGACAGATGGCCATCCATCCAGCCTGTGCTTCAAAGCCTCCAAATAATAATAATAATAATAATAATAATAAAAATAATAATAATAAGAAGAATAAGAAGAAGATATTGTTGCAGGAAAATTGCATTTATATAACAACAACAAAACAACAACAATAATAATGTTGCAGGAAAATTGCATTCTACTTCAAAGCCTCCAAATAATAATAATAATAATAATAATAATAATAATAAGAAGAAGAAGAAGAAGAAGAAGAAGAAGAAGAAGAAGAAGAAGAAGAAGAAGATGTTGTTGCAGGAAAATTGCATTTATATAACAACAACAAAACAACAACAATAATAATGTTGCAGGAAAATTGCATTCTACTTCAAAGCCTCCAAATAATAATAATAATAATAATAATAAGAAGAAGAAGAAGAAGAAGAAGAAGAAGAAGATGTTGTTGCAGGAAAATTGCATTTATATAACAACAACAAAACAACAACAATAATAATGTTGCAGGAAAATTGCATTCTACTTCAAAGCCTCCAAATAATAATAATAATAATAATAAGAAGAAGAAGAAGAAGAAGAAGAAGAAGAAGAAGATGTTGTTGCAGGAAAATTGCATTTATATAACAACAACAAAACAACAACAATAATAATGTTGCAGGAAAATTGCATTCTACTTCAAAGCCTCCAAATAATAATAATAATAATAATAATAATAATAATAATAAGAAGAAGAAGAAGAAGAAGAAGATGTTGTTGCAGGAAAATTGCATTTATATAACAACAACAAAACAACAACAATAATAATGTTGCAGGAAAATTGCATTCTACTTCAAAGCCTCCAAATAATAATAATAAGAAGAAGAAGAAGAAGAAGAAGAAGAAGAAGAAGAAGAAGATGTTGTTGCAGGAAAATTGCATTTATATAAAACAACAACAAAAATAATAATAATGTTGCAGGAAAATTGCATTCTACTTCAAAGCCTCCAAATAATAATAATAATAATAATAATAATAATAATAATAATAATGTTGTAGGAAAATTGCATTCAATTTTGCAGACGGATGGCCATCCTCTGCTTCCTAGCCTCCAAATAATAATATAAAAATAATATAATAATAATAACAATAATAATAATAATGTTGCAGGAAAATTGCATTCAATTTTGCAGACAGATGGCCATCCAGCCTCTGCTTCATAGCCTCCAAATAATAATAATAATAATAATAATAATAATAATAATAATAATAAGAAGTTGCAGGAAAATTGCATTCTAATAATAATAATAATAATAAGTTGCAGGAAAATTGCATTCAATTTTGCAGACGGATGGCTATACAGCCTCTGCTTCATAGCCTCCAAATAATAATAATAATAATAATAATAATAATAATAATAATTCACATGGGGACCGAGCCCAAGAATCAATAGATAATCACAATAATAATAATAATAACAACAACAATATAATAATAGTAATAATAATAAGTTGCAGGAAAATTGCATTCATATAATAATAAGTTGCAGGAAAAACATTTTCCTGGCCCGTTTTAGCCTATTTCGGGCCCTGCGCGCTCCCTGGTGTGCCACCTGTGTGTGTTTCTTCTTTCTTCCCAGGACGCAGGCGGAGCGGGTGCGGAAGCCGCGGTGCTGCCGGGGTCCGCAGGGGCTGCTTCCCCGGTACTCGGAGAGCCAGGCCGAAGGGCAGGAGCTGCACTACAAGCTCACCGACAACGTCCAGGATGAGTTGTAAGCACTGAATAGCCTTGCAGCTTCGAAGCCTGGCTGCTTCTTACCTGCAGGGAATCCTTTCTTACCTTTCTCCCACCCTGGGCATCATTCCACAGATATATATATATATATATATATATATATATATACGAGGCTTATCCAGAAAGTAGATTACGTTTTGGAATTTAAAATAAACAAAGTATAGGAGAAAACATTTACCATATGCAGTTGAAAGCCACACCGAAATACCACTTCTCAACATAGTCGCCATTTAAATCTAGGCACTTATCATAGCGATGAATGAGCTTGGAAACTCCTTCCCCACAAAACTCTGCCACTTGCGTCCTCAACGCAGTGTTTTGGCGACGATGCGCAGCTGCGAGAAGGGGTGACCAGCTGGTTGAGGACGCAAGCGGCAGAGTTTGGTGGGGAAGGAGTTGCCAAGCTCATTCATGGCGATGATACGGGTAAGGGTGACCGGCTGGTTGAGGACGCAAGCGGCCGGGTTTTGTGGGGAAGGAGTTGCCAAGCTCATTCATGACGTCGATGTGCAGCTGCGGGAAGGAGTGACCAGCTGGTTGAGGACGCAAGTGGCAGAGTTTGGTGGGGAAGGAGTTACCAAGCTCATTCATGGCAACGATGCGCAGCTGCGGGGAGTGGAGGATGCAAGCGGCAGAGTTTGGTGGGGAAGGAATTGCCAAGCTCATTCATGGCAAAGATGTGCAGCTATGGGAAGGGGTGACTGGCTGGTTGAGGACACAAGCAGCAGAGTTTTGTGGGGAAGGAGTTGCCAAGCACATTCATGGCAACGATGCGCAGGTACAGGAAGGGGTGACTGGCTGGTTGAGGACGCAAGTGGCAGAGTTTGGTGGGGAAGGAATTGCCAAGCTCATTCATGGCAACGATGCGCAGGTAAAGGAAGGGGTGACTGGCTGGTTGAGGATGCAAGTGGCAGAGTTTTGTGGGGAAGGAGTTGCCAAGCACATTCATGGCAACGATGCGCAGCTATGGGAAGGGGTGACTGGCTGGTTGAGGACGCAAGCGGCAGAGTTTGGTGGGGAAGGAGTTGCCAAGCTCATTCATGGCGACGATACGCAGCTGCAGGGAGTGGAGGACGCAAGTGGCAGAGTTTGGTGGGGAAGGAGTTTCCAAGCTCATTCATCACTATGATAAGTGCCTAGATTTGAATGGCGACTATGTTAAGAAGTGGTATTTGGGTCTGGCTTTCAACTGTTTTCTCCTATACTTTGTTCATTTTTAATTCCAAAACGTAATCTACTTTCTGGATAAGCCTCGTGTGTGTATATATATATATACACACACATACATAAGCTTGGGTGAGTTGAAAATGCGCTTCCGCAGAATTGCGGAAAAACTGGGTTATAAAAACTGTCCCTGAACTGGTTTGAGTTAAACGCTTCCATATTTGTCTCCCTTCCCCACTGTTCCACTCCTGGAAAACATTTGTTGTGTCATTGGATGACTTCCCAATTCGGGCATCGGAATTTTTTTTGCAAATCCTCATTGCATCGGGTTGCGTTTTGACTTAAATTGGCTTTTGGGAAGAGAGGAAGGGAGGAAGGAAAGAAGGAGGGGTGGTTGGAGCTCCTCATCCTTGCGGTCAGTCGGTCATCCAAGGTTCAGGAGGTGGAGGTTTGGCAACGGGTCTCGGAGGGAGAAGCGGGATGGGAGGAACAATGGACGGTGAGTCAACACAACCACAGCCCGTTCGATACGAGTTTCCCAGACGTTAGGAAGTACACACTCTTAAGAGCTGGAGAAGGGAGATGATAGACTTTCTCAGAGCTGGAGATAGGAGAGAGTAGACTCTCACAGCTGGAGAATGGAGAAAATAGACCTCCTAACTGGAGAAGAGAGAAAGTAGACCTCAGAGTTGGAGAAGGTAGGCTTCTTCAGAGCTGGAGAAGAGAGAACGTAGTTCTCAGCTGGAGAAAGGAGAATGTAGACCCTTTCAGAGCTGGGGAAGAGAGAAACTCGGCCTCAGATCTGGAAAAAGTAGGCCTCAGGGTCTCCTTAGAGCTTAGTAGTCTGGAGATGGTAGACCTCAGAGCTGGAGCAAAGAGGAAATACACCTCAGAGCTTGAGAAAGTAGACCTCAGAGCTGGACAAGGGAGAAGGTAGGCCTCAGAGCTGGACAAGGGAGAAGGTAGGCCTCAGAGCTGGAGTAAGGAGAAAATACACCTCAGAGCTTGAGAAAGTAGACCCTCTCAGAGCTGGACAAGGGAGAAGGTAGGCCTCAGAGCTGGAGTAAGGAGAAAATACACCTCAAAGCTTGAGAAAGTAGACCCTCTCAGAGCTGGACAAGGGAGAAGGTAGGCCTCAGAGCTGGAGTAAGGAGAAAATACACCTCAAAGCTTGAGAAAGTAGACCCTCTCAGAGCTGGACAAGGGAGAAGGTAGGCCTCAGAGCTGGAGTAAGGAGAAAATACACCTCAAAGCTTGAGAAAGTAGACCCTCTCAGAGCTGGACAAGGGAGAAGGTAGGCCTCAGAGCTGGAGAAGGGAGACAGTAGATTCTCTCATAGCTGGCGAAGGGAGAAAGTACTTCTCAGCTGGAGAAAGGAGAATGTAGACCCTTTCAGAGCTGGGGAAGAGAGAAACTCGGCCTCAGATCTGGAAAAAGTAGGCCTCAGGGTCTCCTTAGAGCTTAGTAGTCTGGAGATGGTAGACCTCAGAGCTGGAGCAAAGAGGAAATACACCTCAGAGCTTGAGAAAGTAGACCTCAGAGCTGGACAAGGAAGAAGGTAGGCCTCAGAGCTGGACAAGGGAGAAGGTAGGCCTCAGAGCTGGAGTAAGGAGAAAATACACCTCAAAGCTTGAGAAAGTAGACCCTCTCAGAGCTGGACAAGGGAGAAGGTAGGCCTCAGAGCTGGAGTAAGGAGAAAATACACCTCAAAGCTTGAGAAAGTAGACCCTCTCAGAGCTGGACAAGGGAGAAGGTAGGCCTCAGAGCTGGAGTAAGGAGAAAATACACCTCAAAGCTTGAGAAAGTAGACCCTCTCAGAGCTGGACAAGGGAGAAGGTAGGCCTCAGAGCTGGAGTAAGGAGAAAATACACCTCAAAGCTTGAGAAAGTAGACCCTCTCAGAGCTGGACAAGGGAGAAGGTAGGCCTCAGAGCTGGAGTAAGGAGAAAATACACCTCAAAGCTTGAGAAAGTAGACCCTCTCAGAGCTGGACAAGGGAGAAGGTAGGCCTCAGAGCTGGAGTAAGGAGAAAATACACCTCAAAGCTTGAGAAAGTAGACCCTCTCAGAGCTGGACAAGGGAGAAGGTAGGCCTCAGAGCTGGAGAAGGGAGACAGTAGATTCTCTCATAGCTGGCGAAGGGAGAAAGTACTTCTCAGCTGGAGAAAGGAGAATGTAGACCCTTTCAGAGCTGGGGAAGAGAGAAACTCGGCCTCAGATCTGGAAAAAGTAGGCCTCAGGGTCTCCTTAGAGCTTAGTAGTCTGGAGATGGTAGACCTCAGAGCTGGAGCAAAGAGGAAATACACCTCAGAGCTTGAGAAAGTAGACCTCAGAGCTGGACAAGGGAGAAGGTAGGCCTCAGAGCTGGAGAAGGGAGAAGGTAGGCCTCAGAGCTGGAGTAAGGAGAAAATACACCTCAAAGCTTGAGAAAGTAGACCCTCTCAGAGCTGGACAAGGGAGAAGGTAGGCCTCAGAGCTGGAGAAGGGAGACAGTAGATTCTCTCATAGCTGGAGAAGGGAGAAAGTACTTCTCAGCTGGAGAAAGGAGAATGTAGACCCTTTCAGAGCTGGAGAAGACAGTCAGCCTCAGATCTGGAGAAGATAGATAGGCCTCAGAGCTGGAGAAGGGAGAAGGTAGGCCTCAGAGCTGGAGAAGGCCCTCAACCTATCATCTCCCCCTCTGTAGCTTCATCGCCGTGGAGAACATCGACAGCTACTGCGTGATCATCACGTCCAAGGCGGTCTACTTCCTCAAGAGCGGGGAGGCCATGGACCGGGAGGCCATCTTCCTGGAGGTCAAGTACGACGACCTCTACCACTGCCTGGTCTCCAAGGACCACGGCAAGGTCTACGTCCAGCTCACCAAGAAGGCCGTCAACTCCAGCAGCGGGGTCGCCATGCCCGGCCCGTCCCATCAGAAGCCTATGGTTCGTCCCTCAATCCCGTAGACGCAATGTAAGGGCTTGGGCTAAGGGTCACGTTCTTCTGGTTGAGTCCCAACAGTCCTCCCTTTTCTTCCCTCCACAGGTCCACGTCACGTCCGAGGAGCTGGCGGTGAAGTTGTCTCAGGAAATCAACTATGCAAAAAGCCTCTTCTACGAGCAGCAGCTGATGCTGAGGCCCAGCGAGCACCAAGAACAACTGGAGCTCGACGCCTGAGACGAGACGAGCATCCGGAACACATCCAGAATATTTCTCTGGGCATCCGAAATAGATCCGGAATATTTTTCAAGTGTATGGAATAGATCCGGAATATTTCTCGGCTGTCCGGATTATTTCTTGGACGTCTGGAACACATCCAGAATATTTTTTGGTTGTCCGAAATCGATCTGAATATTTTTCGGGTGTCCGTAATATTTCTTGGACATCCGGAACACATCCAGAATATTTTTTGGTTGTCCGAAATCGATCTGAATATTTCTCAGATGTCCGAAATAGATCCGGAATATTTCTCAGATGTCCGGAACACATCTGGAATATTTATCGGGTGTCCGGAATATTTCTCGGGTGTCCGAAATAGATCTGTAATATTTCTTGGACATCCGGAACACATCCGGAATATTTTTTGGTTGTCCGAAATCGATCTGAATATTTCTCGGGTGTCCGAAATAGATCCGAAATATTTCTCGGACGTCCGAAATAGATCGGAAATATTTCTTGGGCATCTGGAACACATCCGTAATATTTCTCGGGTGTCTGAAATAAATCTGGAATATTTCTCGGGCATCCGGAACACATCCGGAATAATTCTCGAGTGTCCAAAATAGATCTGGAATATTTTTTGGGCATCCAGAAGACATCCGGAATATTTCTCGGGTATCTGAAATAGATCGGAAATATTTTTCGGGCATCCTGAGTACATCCAGAATATTTCTTGGGTGTCTGGAACACATTCGGAATAATTCTCGGATATCCGAAATAGTTCCGGAATATTTCTTGAAGAGACCCCGGGTCTTGGCACTTTTTACGCTCAAGAGACTCCTTTGGTATACATTCAGCCCTGTATTTTCTTACCGTTTTTTTGTGCGTGTGTGTATATATATACATACCTATATACGTATATATCTATATATCTATACATACATGTATATGTATGTACAACCCGCGATACGTGTAAATACGGAAAAGGGCACAGCAGGGTTTTGGGCGGGAGTGTATAAAGGTCTATCCCGTGTAAAGAAATTAATAAGAGTTCTACGGAGTTTTCTATTGCACTGACGTGTTTTCCAAGACAGCACATACATACATGTATGTAAAAATAGTAAATATTATTCTGGTTTTGTACCTGAGAAGGTGCCGATCCACACTGGAAGGTTGCCCGGATGGCTTAGAAGTTGAGTTATATGCAAACCAAACAGTACAAAGTCCACCTATATATATATATAAATCGATATACACGAAAAATCGGATTTCCGATATGTTTCGTGCATCCGAGGTGCACTGGGGAGGAGGAGACGTTGCCTTGAAGCTTCGCCTTTCAACGCAAGGAAAGAAGGGGAAGCACTCGACAAAAACGCGCACAAAAAGTATTCGCCTTAAATCGTAACTCGGACCGGGGACGGGGCGGAAGATTTCGACAATCGCAGCGTCGGAAAGTTCGTAAAGTTTGGTTCTGTAGTCTGTGGGTTAATAAAATACTACTGCTGCTATTTGGTCTTATATTGTTATTGTATTGTCGAAGGCTTTCATGGGTGAAATCGTGTCATGATCGCCAATCTTTGACATCTCTGGTCGGCTGACAAAGAACAGATGCCAGCCATAAAACCTCAATTACCCTCTGGTATGTGAGAGCCCCTAAATAAATGGGCTAAAGAGAACGTTCTGGTATTCTGTACAATAAAACCTGTTGGAATCTACCAGCGAGTGTCTTGGACGGGCCAGCCATAAAACCTCAATGACCCTCTGGTATGTGAGAGCCCCTATATAAATGGGCCAAAGAGAAGGTTCTGGTATTCTGTACAATGAAACCTGTTGGAATCTACTAGCGTGTGTCTTGGACGGGCCAGGCATAAAACCTCAATTACCCTCTGGTATGTGAGAGCCCCTATATAAATGGGCCAAAGAGAAGGTTCTGGTATTCTGTACAATTAAACCTGTTGGAATCTACTAGCGTGTGTCTTGGACGGGCCAGCCATAAAACCTCAATTACCCTCTGGTATGTGAGAGCCCCTAAATAAATGGGCCAAAGAGAAGGTTCTGGTATTCTGTACAATAAAACCTGTTGGAATCTACTAGCGTGAGTCTTGGACGGGCCAGCCATAAAACCTCAATTACCCTCTGGTATGTGAGAGCCCCTATATAAATGGGCCAAAGAGAAGGTTCTGGTATTCTGTACAATAAAACCTGTTGGAATCTACCAGCGTAGATTGGTGAGAAGAGAACCCAACAAATCGCTGGGTTGCTGTGAGTCTTTCAGGCTGCCTGGCCATGTTCCAGAAGCATTCTCTCCTGACGTGTCTCCCACGTCTATGGCAGAGCTCTGGCGTACTCAATCTTGAACCAGTTTCCCAATCTGTAGTCGTCTGACCAGCTCTCGGCCCCACTTGGAGCCCCTTGACCCATTCCTTGGGGGTCTTGTTGGGCTTGGCCGGGAAGGAGCGGAGTGAGCGAGAAGAAGGAGCGGGAAGGAAGCCATCTGCCTCTGCCGGCCCATTACTCTTGTTGAGTGACACTTTAATGAGGGTACCAGGGGTCACCCCCATGCCGAGGGGCCGGTTCATGCCCCGTTTATCTCTCTCTCGCCCGCCCGCCCCAGCCCAAAATAGCCGCGCTTCACCGGCCTGTGACCCGGGAAACCTCCCATGATGGATTGAGTGGCTGAGGCAAGTTGGCAGCTAAAGTGTGGAGGAGCCGTTTCGTTCTGTCAGCACAACACAATGGATGAGCCCCTCCGTCCCTGGGCTTGCTTTCCTCGGAGGCCGAGTCGGAGGAGAACCTACTCTGGGTGGAAGGATGGATGGAGACTGGAGAACCTACTCTAGGTGGAAGGATGGATGGAGACTGGAGAACCTACTCTAGGTGGAAGGATGGATGGAGACTGGAGAACTTACACTGGGAGGAAGGATGGATGGAGACTGGAGAACCTACACCAGGTGGAAGGATGGATGGAGATACTGTGTGGAAGGATGGATGGAGACTGGAGAACTTACACTGGGAGGAAGAACGGATGGAGACTGGAGAACCTACTCTGGGTGGAAGGATGGATGGAGATTGGAGAACCTACTCTGGGTGGAAGGATGGATAGAGATACTGTGTGGAAGGATGGATGGAGACCGGAGAACTTACACTGGGTAGAAGGGTCGGTAGAGACACTGTGTGGAAAGATGGATGGAGACTGGAGAAGCTACTCTAGGTGGAAGGATGGATGGAGACACTGGATGGAAGGATGGTTAGAGACTGGAGAAGCTACTCTAGGTGGAAGGATGGATGGAGACACTGGATGGAAGGATGGATGGAGACTGGAGAACCTACTCTAGGTGGAAGGATGGATGAAGACTGGAGAACTTACACTGGGAGGAAGAACGGATGGAGACTGGAGAACCTACTCTGGGTGGAAGGATGGATGGAGACTGTGTGGAAGGATGGATGGAGACACTGTGTAGAAGGATGAATGGAGACTGGAGAAGCTACTCTAGGTGGAAGGATGGATGGAGACACTGTGTGGAAGGATGAATGGAGACTGGAGAAGCTACTCTAGGTGGAAGAACGGATGGAGACACTGGATGGAGACTGGAGAATCTACTCTGGGTAGAGGTTGGTGGAGACACTGTGGAAGGATGGATGGAGACTGGAGAAACTACTCTAGGTGGAAGAACGGATGGAGACACTGGATGGAAGGATGGATGGAGACTGGAGAACCTACTCTAGGTGGAAGGATGGATGAAGACTGTGTGAAAGGATGGATGGAGACTGGAGAAGCTACTCTAGGTGGAAGAACGGATGGAGACATTGAATGGAAGGATGGATGGACACTGGAGAACTTACTCTAGGTGGAAGGATGATTGGAGACTGGACAACACAACGCAGTCCCGTCCCTGGTTTCCCTTGGAGGCGTCCTCCACCAGCTGGACTGGAGTAGAACCTACATTGGGTGGATGGGTGGATGGAGAGGTGGATCAATAAGGAGATGATAGAAAGAAATTGGTAGTTATGTGTTGTGGAAGGTGGAGTCTGGGGAAAATAGACCTTGGCATTTGGGAGTTGTAGTTCCCCTACATCCAGAGAGCAGTGTGGACTCGGACAAGGATGGATCTGGACCAAACTTGACACGGATACTCAATAGGCCCAAATGTGAACACTGGTGGAGTTTGGAAGAAATGGATCTTGACATTTAGGAGTTGTAGTTGCTACAATAGTTCACCTACAATCAAGGAGCCTTCAGTACTCCACCAATGATGGAACTGAACAAATCTTGGCAGACAGAAAGAACTCTATAGACTCACAGAAGACATGCAGACGGCAAGGCCAAGAAGGGAGTAGGAGTTGGCCGGGCTCCTCCGGTGAAAAGTTCACCCGCAGAGGCCCACACTGCACACCACTACTACTACCACGACTATGACGCTCTCCCGGTTAATTGATCTGCTCCTTGGCTCACCTCGCTCTGAACCCGAGGCACCTCTCTTGAGAGGGTTCGTGTCAAAGCCCGAGGCGTCTGCCAAACCCGCCCTCGTTTTCGGCCGGGCCTCTGACCTTTGACGTGGGTCAGAAGATAGATTTAGGAAAGCCTGCAAGAGCTTCGTTTCCTACGCAAGCCCATTACAACAATAATATTAAAAGTATGGCTTGCTGTGAGTTTCCTGCCCTATCTGACCATGTTCCGGAAGCATTCTCTCCTGACGTTTCACCCAGGTTGCGAGGTCTGTTGGAAAATAGGAAAATAAGGAAGAACTCTTGTCTGTTGGAGGCAAGTTGTGGATGTTGCCATGAGCACTGAATAGCCTCAACGCTTCTCATGGGAAGCTAGAGCTGACAGGCGGGAGCTCACCCCCTTCTCAGCTGCCGTTCAGGTCATCTACACAGCCGGGTACTTACTACGTCTTGCCTTCCTTCCTTTCTCTCCTAGGAAAGCAATCAGCCTACAAACCCTTTGGCTCCAATCTCTTCCAGATGTGGTCGACATCTGGATACAAGATGCTGGAGCGTTCTCCTTTCTGAGGAGAGGCGAAGAAGGGCAGCCTTCGTCCCCAACGAAACAACAAAACAAAACGGGAACACGGAAATCCCTCTGAGGATTCCTCCGACACTGCTTTCCAAGCATCATATACGGCAGGTTGCACCATGTCCCAAAATTTGAAAGCATTATTTCTTATTTCATTGAAAGCACGGTAGAGTCCTGGTTATCCGACTTCCGCTCATCCGACACTCCGTATTATCCGAGAGGCTGCAAAGGCGAGAGCGGCCTTAGAAGCAGGAGCCTGGCCGCCTCCTCCAGGCTCCTCTTTCTGCCGTCACTGTCGCTTTTACAGCCTGTCCTCCTTCCCTCTCTCACTCACTCACTCACTCACCTGCCTTCTTTCTCCCTCTCCCTCCTACTCACTAAGACCCGGCTGGTGAGTGAGTGAGTGAGTGAGGGAGGGAGACTGCAAAGGTAATTGCTGCAATAGAAGCAGGAGCCTGGCTGCCTCTTCCAGGATCCTCTTTCTGCCCTCACTGTATATTTTACAGCCTGCCCTTCCTCCCTCTCTCACTCACTCATCTGTCTTCTTTCTCCCTCTACCTCCTACTCACTAAGACCCGGCCGGTGAGTGAGAGATGGAGAGCAGGCTGCAAAGGAAACCAGCATTAGAAGCAGGAGCCTGGCCGCCTCTTCCAGGCTCCTCTTCTTGCCGCTGCTGTTGCCTTTGTAGCCTGCCCTTCCTCCTTCTTTCACTCACTCACTCATCTGTCTTCTTTCTCCCTCTCCCTCCTCACTAAGACTCGGCCGGTGAGTGAGTGAGAGAGGGCGGGAGGGCAGGCTGCAAAGGCAACAGCGGCGTTAGAAGCAGGAGCCTGGCCACCTCTTCCAGGCTCCTCTTTCTGCCGCCGCTGTCGCTTTTACAGCCTGCCCTTCCTCCCTCCCTCACTCACTCACCTGCCTTCTTTCTCCCTCTACCTCCTACTCACTAAGACCCGGCCGGTGAGTGAGAGAGGGAGGGCAGGCTGCAAAGGCGACAGCGGCGTTAGAAGCAGGAGCCTGGCCGCCTCTTCCAGGCTCCTCTTCTTGCCGCCGCTGTCGCCTTTGCAGCCTGTCCTTCCTCCCTCCCTCACTCACTCACTCACTCATCTGCCTTCTTTCTCCCTCTCCATCCTACTCACTAAGACCTGGCCTGGTGAGTGAGAGAGGAAGGGAGGCTACAAAGGCGACAACGGCGTTAGAAGCAGGAGCCTGGCCGCCTCTTCCAGGCTCCTCTTCTTGCCGCTGCTGTTGCTTTTGCAGCCTGCCCTCCCTCCATCTCTCATTCACTCATGCCGACAGAACCCAGCCCAGTGAGTGAGTGAGCGAACAAGGGAGGGCAGGTGAGCGAGTGGACACTATCCCTCCCTATTATCCAACTGTTATCCGACATTGTTCCCGCCTGTTTATGTCGGATAACCGAGACCCTACTGTAGTTGATCTCTTCCAGAAACTTCGTTTTTGTGCCTGCCACAAAGTTTGTGCAGTTCTATCAACTTTCCCCATGTTTTGGTGATAGAACCAATTAGGAAATGACATGGATCACTCAGGAACAAAAACCGTGATGGACTCAGGAACAATTCCTTTCAAACCACTCTGACATTCAATACTACGTCGATCACTTTGGCTGTGACTTGCGTTTTCGGAGGAAACAAGTCGAGTCAGAGACAACGTTGGCATTGTTTGGCGAACCCTTTATATCGGCTTCAACCATCCGGCGGGTTTGTGCTTGTCGAGGAATTACATAGTAAACGGCAACAAGTGGGGAGAGCCAAACAAGCTCTGGACGTCTTTCTGGAAGGATTTATTCCTTCCCAACGATTCCCACAAATGCAACCACCCGCCAACCGCCCGTCGGAAGACAAATCTTGGGAACGCCACACTTCATATTATGTAGCATAATTTGTCGCTCCATATAAACGAGAAGGTCTCGACAACGAAAATGTCCATATTAAGCTCCTGGAAGTCGAGGTGGTAGGTTTCGGAGTACGTGAGGATGCAAGAATCAAGAATCCATTGGGCGGTTAACATTGCGACCCAATTGTCCCTGAAGGTCGCCGGACAAAGTGAGAGCTCTACAAAGCAAAGGATTGGATCCAGACTTAGAGGAGACCCATTGAAATCAAGCATGGCCCCCGTTTCAGAAGAGTCCAAAGTCAGATCCCGTAAAACGGGAGGCCGCAAAGATGAGCGGATATGGGGTGTGCGGATATGGGATGCGCGGATACGGGGTGCGCGGATACGGGGTGCGCGGATCTGGGATGCGCGGATACGGAGTCTCCCACGTGCAGAAATTAACCTTGCTGATCTTCCCAAGCTAGCGGACCAGGTAAGCCTTGAAGAAGAAAGAGAAGCAGACGTTCCCGACCTCCCGCAAAACCCGTTCACGATGAAACCCGTTTGCCGTACGTCGGGAAAACCGTCGTAAACGGAAGCGTTTGGTTCCTAAGGGATTAGACCCCAAAACGTCCCGAGCCGTTGTGTCTGTCCGCGTCGCGGAGGCTCTCGTCGTAACACAACGCGGTAACACGCTCTTCCCGAGATGCCGTTCCTGCTCGTTTGCGGCGTCTACGAGCGGCCTTTGAAAGTGTTCATGCAGGTGTAGCTCCCGGAGAACTTGTGGATTTCCTCGAGGGCGGCCTGCGGAAGGATGCTGCAAGAAGAAAGTGGAGAGAATGAGCCAAGCGTAACCCGACAACGTCATCCCGTCGGATGACAAAACCTGTCTGCACAGATACAACAAGGTCTACAGTAATGATGACATTCTGTTCCTGGTTTGAAAGTGTCTGTTCCTGTTTCGTGGTGTACCACTTGACGTGAAAGTACTTGTTGCACCCCAGGAACTTCATTTTCCTGCCAACAACTTCATGAAACAGGTGAAGGACGACGTTGCTCTTCCCAGGACAAAGTTTGTGCCTTCTACTCAAGTGTCACCTCCTTTTTAGGAACCGGCCAATCGGGAACAAATATCTAAAACCCGAACCCAGATTAAAGAATTCAGTGATTTCCGATTGCAGGTCCGGAAACAAATCCAGATTTGAAAATCCCGTAATTTCTGATTGCAGGGACATTCAGATATGTGAAGATCGGGATTTCCGGCTCAAAACCGGGATATTCCGGCACCTGGAAGTCTCGTGTTTTTTGCCTTTTGTTGCGGTTGCTTCCAAATTTACAGGGAACGGCTTCTGGCCATTGAGTAGAATATAATAATGTATAATAATATGATAATTGTGTATTATATACTACATATAATATTACTAGCAATATGGCAGTATAGTGGTATAGTACAATACTGATATCGTACTATGCTATTGTATGTATATATAATACTAGCTGTGCCCGGCCACGCGTTGCTGTGGCAAAGTGGTGGTGGTATTGGTTAAAAATTGTCGCGTAATTTTTATTTGACGTTATTTGTAATTTTTTTAATTAATTTTATTGTAAGTTATCTTTTTATTTATTATATTTTATTATTGTATTGTATTAATTTTTAGTGTCTTAAATTATTTTTTATTATTTTTTATTGGGTTGCTAGGAGACCAAGTTGGAGGAGCTTAGCCTTCTAACTGGCAGCAATTGGAGAAAAGCAATTATTCCTCTCTCTCTCTAATTAGGACTTTATTTTTCTTTTCTTTTTGTTGTATCAACCTAGAGGCGTGGATGATGGGTTGTGTTGTCAAATTTCGAGGTTGGGGGGCCTGTAGCTTTGTTGTTTTGTGGGTCGCCGTGATGCCATCACTCTTTTATATATATAGATGACTAGCTTTGCCCGGCCACGTGTTGCTGTGGCTTATGGGAATCCTTTGTTGGCCAGGTGGCATAGCAGTGAATAGCCTTGCAGTCTCAAAGCCTGGCCGTTTTCTGGAGTAGCTGGAGCTTTTTGTTGTATGAACATAGAGGTATGGATGAGGGGTTGTGCTGCCAGGTTTAGTGTTTCTGGGATGTGTAGTTTTGTTGGCCGAAATTTCATTACCCTTTTATATATATAGATAATGTGTATACATCGTAAAACCACGTCAATAACCCTTAGGAATCAGGCAAAGAGCTAGTATAGGATATCAGTGAATAGTCTTGCTAGTTTGGAGTCACCTTTCTCGGTTCGGCACGAAGGCGAGACCACAAGGACCGGGACCGGGCGACCAAAGCCTACCTTTTCAAGATGACGAGGATGTGCATCGTCCACGGAAGGAGGAGGAATGCTTGGTTCTGCCGAACGGCTTCCACCGTCCTCTGGGCCACCGTCTCCGGCTTTAAAGGAGGGAAGAGGTTGGGGAACCTGAAAGACAAACACAGCCCCTGAAAGAGAGACGAAGCGCAACGTTCTCAAAGGACATTTCCCGCCCGGGACGGATTGCGCGATCCCGCTTCGCCCTGTTCATCCCGCGCACGGAAAGGCCTCGTCTCAAAATACTTCCCATCCTCCGATCCTGTGGAACAAATGGGGGGCTAGTAATTTTACTACTATGTTATTAAGTTAATTCTTCCGCTTGACTAGTTCCGAACAGACCTCACTACCTCCGAGGAAGCCTGCCATAGATGTGGGTGAAATGTCAGGAGCATGGCCAGACAACCCAGAAAAATCACAGCAACTCATCGACCCGAGTACTTGGCAACACCAAGCCTTCATCCTATAGTTTGGTCAACCTGCCAACCCTCTGTTCCTCTCTGTCCTGCACGTGGCACCCCCCGTGTTGGCTCTGACCTGATCCGCATGCCTTGGAACATCTCCGTGCTGGTGTGGAAGGGCAGGACGGTGGTGGCGTTCACCCCAGGGCAATCCAGCAGCCCCAGCGTCAAGCTCTCCATGAAGGCAAAGGAGGAGGCTTTGGAAGTGCAGTAGTCGATGGCTCCGGGGATGGCGGACAGAGCCAGGATGGAGTTGAGGCAAACAATGTGCCCGTTCTGGAGCTCCAGCATCCGCGGCAGGAAGGCCTTTGTCGTCTGCAGGTCGGGAGACAGCAAGGAACCTGGGTGAGATCTAGCGGGACTAGGCTTCACTCCCACGAGAAACTAGTGTGACTTGGTGGTTGGCCTTCGACTCTTTGACTCAGGAAAATATGACATGAAAGCGAGGCCAGAATCTCCAATCACGGAACGCAAGGAAACATACGGGAATACCTGGAATCCCTTTGTTTATCTTTCAAACGCTGAGAAAACCTTAATTGCTTTTGCTTGGCACAATCTCGCTGTAACTGAAGACGCTGAGTGATGGGCAACAATCCAACGTCTTCCACCTCCCTCACATCTTTCCTAGGTTCATGGAGAACCTCTGGAAGCAGAGCCTCAGGCAGTATTTCATGAGAGACATCCTCACTGACAGCAGATCTATCCAGGGAAGAACTACTTTCTCTCTAAGGCACCACAGAAGTGGTGGGCTCCTGTTCAGGAGCACAAGGCCCCACCAAAGGGTTCCCCTCTTCCTCCTCAGACCGGGCCTCAACAGGAAGGACAAGTCCAAATTGAGGTCCCCAAAATTGTGGGTCCATGCTCACACCATGCTAAGCTGAGGCTATTGTACTTTGGACACATCACTATCATGGACCGAAATGATCTCCGTTTTTGGAAGCCTACAAGGACCACCAATGCATCCAAGATACTGTAGACCAGTGGTTCTCAACCTGGCCTACTCCCAGAAATCCCGGCCAGTTTACCAGCTGTTAGTATTTCTGTGAGTTGAGACACAGACATTGAGACCCACAGCTGTAGACTCAATTGGCAAAACCACCCCTGAGTCCTGAGACCCTACAACATGCATGAGGTCCCCATAAATCCACCGGTGACTTGAAGGCACAAGATCTGACCGGCCTTTCTCGTTGGAAAAGGCGAGTAAAATGCTAGGGGGAAAGTAGGGAAACGTTGTGGGAAGTAGGAGGCGGAGACTGGAACGTCTTCCTACCCAGAATTGTCCCAACGTGTTGATGTGCTGCGACTTCAGCAGAGCGTCATCGTCGCTGTCCATGAGGCTCTTGCCGTGCACCACGGCTGCGTTGTTCACAAGGATGGTGATGTCTCCCACCTGGGATGAGAAAGAAGAACGGGATATGAATACTGTAAGTAAATAAATAAACAAGGACGCCATAACATCCCCGCTTCTCCTTCCTCGACCTACCTTCTCGCGGACCGCTTTGGCCTGCCGGTAGACCTCCTCCCGGTTGCCCACGTCGCAGATGAAGTAGTGGCACTCGGTGCCCATGGCTTGGATCTCCTCGGCCGCTTCCTTCAAGCACTTCTCCGTCCGGCCCCAGAGGATGATCTGCAACGAAGGGGTCGGCCGGTTATTATAGGGATGGTTCGGGGTGTTGGTAGAACATTGGGTTGGTTTCCTATCATACTTTGGAGACCTCATGATCACCATTTTTGGAAGCCTACCTGTCATGATCTCCAATCTTTGACATCTCCGGTCGGCTGACAAAGAACAGATGCCAGCCATAAAACCTCAATTACCTCTGGTATGTGAGAGCCCCTATATAATTGGGCTAAAGAGAAGGTTCTGGTATTCTGTACAATAATGATGTCATGATCTCTGATCTTTGACATCTCTGGACACAGACCAAGTGTTGACAAAGAACAGATGCCAGCCATAAAACCTCAATTACCCTCTGGTATGTGAGAGCCCCTATATAAATGGGCCAAAGAGAAGGTTCTGGTATTCTGTACAATAAAACCTGTTGGAATCTACCAGCGTGTGTCTTGGTGCTTTCTCTGGTGAAACTGACCCACAGCACAACTGGGAGAAGAGAACCCGACAATTAGTACAGAATACCAGAACCTTCTCTTTGGCCCATTTATATAGGGGCTCTCACATACCAGAGGATAATTGAGGTTTTATAGCTGGCATCTGTTCTTTGTCAGCCGACCAGAGATGTCAAAGATTGGAGATCATGACAATGGGTCCCATCATAAGAATACGGGGAACGTTTATTCAACGGCACAAACTTTAGTTTTTTTGTAGGAAGGATATCCCGTTATAGCATTGGCTTTTCAATGAATATTAACAAATTTGTGGCAGCCGCGAAAACAACGACATTCAAAGTAAGTACCCCGCCATCCATCGAACAGGAATAACACTTCCAAACCAGGAACAGAACGTTTCTTTTTGCAGAAGTGGCTGCACAGTGTTGCCCCCGCCTTCCCCATATTGAGTGCAGGCTCCTTGGCATGACGCCCAGCCTTGCCTCCAAGACCAGCTTTCCTGCCGGCCGCGAAGCAGCAGGAAGCCCAAAAAAAAGAAGGCATTGCCAGCCCGAAGACGTCCAGCTCATTGCTGCGGTTACATAATCCTGGCGACTGAATAAACTCCACATTAAGATGGCAAGGAGAGTCCGAGACACAAAAGGACGGCCGGGATCCCGTCAATCAAAGTGTCATGATCTCCAATCTTTGACATCTCCGGTCGGCTGGCAAAGAACAGATGCCAGCCATAAAACATCAATTACCCTCTGGTATGTGAGAGCCCCTATATAAATGGGCCAAAGAGAAGGTTCTGGTATTCTGTACAAATTGTCGGGTTCTCTTCTCCCAGTTGTGCTGTGGGTCAGTCTTTCACCAGAAAGAGTCTCTTCCAGTTCTTCTAGGAATCCATCCTTCCATCCATCTGTCTGGTTATCTATCTCTTAAGGGTTGGGTTCCCTTCCAGTTCTTCTAGGAATCTATCTATTATGGGTTGGACTGGATGGCCCTTGGCATCTCTTCCAGCTCTACAAATCCATCTGGTTATCTATCTATCTCTTAAGGGTTGGACTGGATGACCCTTGGGTTCCCTTCTAGGAATTTATCTATCTATTATGGGTTGGACTGGATGGTCCTTGGGGTCTCCTCCAACTCTAGGAACCCATCCATCCAGTCATCTGGTTATCTATCTATCTATCTATCTATCTATCTATCTATCTATCTATCTCTTAAGGGTTGGACTGGATGGCCCTTTGGAATCCATCCATCCATCCTTCCATCCATCTGGCTATCTATCTATCTCTTAAGGGTTGGACTGGATGGTCCTTGGGTTCCCTTCCAGTTCTTCTAGGAATTTATCTATCTATTATGGGTTGGACCTGATAGTCCTTGGCATCTCTTCCGACTCTAGGAGTCCACCCACCCATCCATCTGGTTATTTATCTCCTAAGAGTTGGACTGGATGACCCTTGGTTCCCTTCCAGTTCTTCTAGGAATCTATCTATTATGGGTTGGACTGGATGGCCCTTGGGGTCTCCTCCAACTCTAGGAACCCATCCATCCATCCATCCATCCATCCATCCATCTGGTTTATCTATCTCTTAAGGGTTGGACTGGATGGCCCTTGGGGTCTCTTCCAACTCTAGGAATCCATCCATCCATCCATCTAGTTTATCTTTTACGGGTTGGACTGGATGGTCCTTGGGGTCTCTTCCATCTTTAGAAACCCATCCATCCATCCATCTGGTTATCTATCTATCTCTTAAGGGTTGGACTGGATGGCCCTTGGGGTCTCTTCCGACTCTTCTGACCCAGCTTCTAGGTGCAAGGTGGAGAAACCTCACTTTGTGGGAGAATCCCTCCCATCATCCCCCACCCAGCACAGCCCCAGGCGAATTCTTCAAGTTCTCCTCCTCCACTGAAGGAACTGGTGAAGTTCTGGGCGTGGGGCACGGACGCCGGATTCCCAGGACGGGTGTGGACTTGCACGTTGCCTTGTGCCCTGGAGGCTACACTCAGCAGCACACACCTTTCCCAGACCCACATGACCCACTGGTGAAGTTCAGGAGAGGGTGGACCATGGATGATGGGACTGGCAGTTCCTTCACTCCCATCCAGAGATCACTCCAAGCCCTGCCGCCCCTCGGGCTCACCTTCCGGGCTCCTCGCCTGGCGAACTCCCGGGCCAGGGCTCTGCCGATGCCTCTGCCTCCGCCGGTGATGAGGACGTGGTCGGCCCGCAGGTCCCTCCTCTTGGGGGGCAGCAGGGAGCCCACCAGGGCCTTGGCCACCAGGACCAGCGTCTGGGCCACGAAGAGCAGCCACCGCAGCAGCATCTTCCCGGGACAGGCACCAGGTTGCCTTCTTCCCAAAGGAAAAGTTGGAGAAAGTAGTTGGGAAAAGGTGAGGAAAGTTGGGGAGAAGTTGGGGAGAAGTTGGGATAAAGTTGAGAATAGTTTGGAGAAAGTAGTTGGGAGAAGTAGTTGGTGAAAGTAGTTGGGTAAAGTAGTTGAGAGGAAAAGTTGTTGGGAGAAAAGTAGTTGGGAGAAAAGGTAGGTGGAAGTAGTTGGGAGAAAAGTAGTTGGGAAAAGGTAGATAGAAGTAGTTGGTTAAAGTAGTTGGGTGAAGTAGTTGAAAGTAGTCAGGTGAAGTCGTTGAGGAACGTAGTTGAAAGTAGTTGGGTGAAAAGGTAGGTGGAAGTAGTGGGGAGAAAAGTAGTTGGGAAAAGGTAGATAGAAGTAGTTGGTTAAAGTAGTTGGGTGAAGTAGTTGAGGAACGTAGTTGAAAGTAGTTGGGTGAAGTAGTTGAGGAACGTAGTTGAAAGTAGTTGGGTGAAAAGGTAGGTGGAAGTAGTGGGGAGAAAAGTAGTTGGGAAAAGGTAGATAGAAATAGTTGGTTAAAGTAGTTGGGTGAAGTAGTTGAGGAACGTAGTTGAAAGTAGTTGGGTAAAGTAGTTGGGAAAAAGGTAGGTGGAAGTAGTTGGGAGAAAAGTAGTTGGGAAAAGGTAGATAGAAGTAGTTGGTTAAAGTAGTTGGGTGAAGTAGTTGAGGAAAGTAGTTGAAAGTAGTTGGGTGAAGTAGTTAGGGAAAAGGTAGGTGGAAGTAGTTGGGTGAAGTAGTTGAAAGTAGTTGGGGGAAAAATAGTTGGGGAAAACTTGGGGGAAAAGTTGAGGAAAGTAGTTGGGGAGGAAGTTGAGAAAAGTTTAGGAAAAGTTGAGCTCTGCAAAAGTCGCAAGAGAGAGAGAGAGAGAGAGAGAGAGAACTTTTCCTGGCTGCGAAAGGGATAGAAAAATAATATTTCCCAATTTTCGGTGAGGTCCAAAAAAAAAGAAGAAGCGAATCAATCCGAGTCTCCTTGCAAAACGAATCTCCGAGAGAGAGTGAGTGAGTGTGAGTGAGTGCTGGAAGATCCTCCTCCTCCTTGTCCTGCTCTCAGTCTCTTCTCCGGCGTCAGATCCTCGGGGTCCGTGGAGCCCAAAAGAGCCGGGGAAGGGGGCAGGAAGACCCAGCCCAGCCTGGACTCGGCTCTGGTTATATCCCCGGTTGGAGGGAAAGGGAGGAAGGAAGGAAGGGAGGAGGAGGAGGAGGGGAAAGAAGTCCTGCTCTCCTGAGTGGCTCCGGCTCCTCTCCTCCTCCTCTCCCCGCCCTTCCCTCCCTTCTTTCTTTCTTTCTTTCTTTCTTTCCTTCCTTCCTTCCTTCTCTCTCTGCCAGTCCGGGCTTGCTCGCTCTCTCCTTGGCTTGTGCTCTCCGCCTGCTTCCCAAACCAGAAATACACACACGTTGCAACTCGTAGCACAACACTAATGCTCCCTCCTCCTCCTTCTCTCTCCCTGGCTTCCCTCCAGAAGAGGTGTCAAAGTCCAGGTTGCAGCCTCCTTGGGTGCGTTGTTGTCACAAAGTGGGTCATGGGGGTCTCTGCGTCAAGTTTCATCCAAATCCGGGGCTGATGGGGCTTGGAGTAATCTCCGGATGTGAGAGACGGTACTGCCAATCTCATCATCCATGGTCCAACCTCTCCTGAACTTCACCAGCACGTAAAGTGGGTCTGTGCATCAAGTTTGGTCCAGATCCATGGCTGATGGGGCTTGGAGTTGTCTCTAGATGTGAGAGACGGTACTGCCAATCCCATCATCCATGGTCCACCCTCTCCCGAACTTCACCAGGACGTAAAGTGGATCATGGGGGGTCTGTGCACCAAGTTTGGTCCAGATCCATGGCTGATGGAGCTTGGAGTACTCTCTGGATGTGAGTGAAGGTACTGTCAATCCCATCATCCATGGTCCACCCTCTCCCGAACTTCACCAGGACCTAAAGTGGGTCATGGGGGTCTGTGGGTCAAGTTTGGTCCAGATCCATGGCTGATGGGGCTTGGAGTAATCTCTGGATGTGAGTGAAGGTACTGCCAATCCCATCATCCATGGTCCACCCTCTCCCAAACTTCACCAGGACGTAAAGTGGGTCATGGGGGTCTCTGCGTCAAGTTTGGTCCAGATCCATGGCTGATGGGGCTTGGAGTAATCTCTGGATGTGAGTGAAGGTACTGCCAATCCCATCATCCATGGTCCACCCTCTCCCGAACTTCCCCAGGACGTAAAGTGGGTCATGGGGGTCTCTGTGTCAAGTTTGGTCCAGATCCATGGCTGATGGGGCTTGGAGTAATCTCTGGATGTGAGTGAAGGTACTGTCAATCCCATCATCCATGGTCCACCCTCTCCCGAACTGCACCAGGACGTAAAGTGGGTCATGGGGGTCTCTGCGTCAAGTTTGGTCCAGATCCATGGCTGATGGGACTTGGAGTAATCTCTGGATCAGAGAGAAAGCACTGTCAATCCCATCATCCATGGTCCACCCTCTCCCGAACTTCACCAGGATGTAAAGTCGGTCATAGGAGTCTGTGCACCAAGTTTGGTCCAGATCCATGGCTGATGGAGCTTGGAGTAATCTCTGGATGTGAGTGAAGGTACTGTCAATCCCATCATCCATGGTCCACCCTCTCCCGAACTTCACCAGGACATAAAGTGGTTCACGGGGGTCTGTGCGCCAAGTTTGGCCCAGGTCCGTCATCCGTAAGCGACCAATATTCTCCAGCTGAACAGAGAGGACTTCTACATGGAAATGCTTCGGACTCTATTGACCTTCTTGTTACATTTTAACTCAAGGCTGTTTGTCCGGAGGCCAATGTTTATTTATGTCTGCTTGAATGTTTGTCGGCTGCCTAAAGTTCAAGGCCGGAGGAAAAAGGTGATACAATAACCATCTCTGAATGCAAAACATCGCAAACATTGCAACAGTCGTGGTTACTCTTCGGGTTTCTCCCTCCTTCCTCCTTAGTCTTTAGTATCAGCAGCATTGAGCTGTGATCCATACCTACGTCCTCCATACTTCCATCGCATTGAGATATGAACCCATAACTCCGTTCTCCGTGTTTCCATACTATGGAGAACAGAGTTATGGGATCACATCTCAATGGCATGGAAATATGGAGGAGTTATGATCCCATGACTCCGTTCTCCATGTTTCCATACTATGGAGAACGTAGTTATGGGATTCTACCTCAATGCTATGGAAATAGGGAGGAGTTTCGGAATCATATTTCCATAGCATTGAGAGATGATCCCATAACTCCATTCTCCATGCTTCCATCGCATTGGGATATGACCCCATAACTCCATTCTCCATGTTTCCATACTATGGAGAACATAGTTATGGGATTCTACCTCAATGCTATGAAAATATGGAAGATTTATGGTATCATACTTCCATAGCATTGAGAGATGATCCCATAACTCCATTCTCCATGTTCCATAACATTTGAGATATGACCCCATAACTCCATGTTTCCATAGTATGGAGAACGTAGTTATGGGATTCTACCTCGATGCTATGGAAATAGGAAGGAGTTACGGAATCATATTTCCATAGGATTGAGATATGACCCCATAACTCCTTTCTCCATGTTCCATAACATTTGAGATATGACCCCATAACTCCGTTCTCCATGTTTCCATAGTATGGAGAACGTAGTTATGGGATTCTACCTCGATGCTATGGAAATAGGAAGGAGTTACGGAATCATATTTCCATAGGATTGAGATATGACCCCATAACTCCTTTCTCCATGTTCCATAACATTTGAGATATGACCCCATAACTCCATTCTCCATGTTTCCATAGTATGGAGAACGTAGTTATGGGATTCTACCTCGATGCTATGGAAATAGGAAGGAGTTACGGAATCATATTTCCATAGGATTGAGATGCGATCCCATAACTACGTTCTCCATGTTCCATAACATTTGAGATATGACCCCATAACTCCGTTCTCCATGTTTCCATACTATGGAGAACGTAGTTATGGGATTCTACCTCGATGCTATGGAAATAAGGAGGAGTTGTGATCCTGTGACTCCATTCTTTATGTTTCCATAGCGTTGAGCTGCAATCCCATAAAATCCCAAAATCTCTGCCCCTGTGTTGAAGCTCTCAGCAACCGGGTTACAACACCACGGCAATTTCTTTTGCAATCCCGGGATTGTGTTGTTATTTCTGGGTGAAGGGGGAGCTGTGTTGCAATAGGTATCTATCTGTCCAGTCCTGTTTGTTTGGTTGTTGGTCGGAGTCTATCTCGGGGAGGAATCTTCCATCCTTGGAAGCCACCTCGTGGCCACGGACAACTGGTGCGGAAATCGGGAGTCCCGACAGGCGTCAGGTTATTCGGAATAATCCGAAATATTCTGACGTTTGGGTCTTGGCCAATAAGATCCAAACGTCGGAGTATTTCGGAATATTCCGAATAACGTTCCGAAATACTCCGACGTTTGGATCTTATTGGCCAAGACCCAAACGTTGGAGTATTTCAGATTATTCCGAATAACCTGACGCCTTTCGGGACTCCGATTTCCAGAGTTGAGTATTTTCTACAATGTGTTGTCCAAAGTTTTTGTGTCCGGAATCACTGGGTTTCCGAAGTGAGTTTTCCGAGCTGTTGTTCGAAACCAGTGACTGGCACTTCGTGCTCGGAATCGACATCTCCCGAGGCCTTTCGCGGCACTCTGTGTGTGTTTTCTCGCACTATTTTTAGAGCCGGGGCCACCTGGCCAAACATTTCCCGAAGCTCAGACTCAACAGACCCAACGAGGTGGGAAAACATTATACAGAAAGCCTAGTGTTTTGGTGCGGACGGAAAATTTAGGACTTTATATATATGTGTGTGTGTGTTTATGTATATATTTGTGTGTGTGTCTCTCTCTATATATATAACTCGCCTAGTTTAGAAATAGACCTCACAACCTCTGAGGATGCCTGCCATAGGTGTGGGTGAAACGTCAGGAGAGAATGCTTCTGGGACATGGCCATACAGCCCGGAAAACATACAACAACCCATATGTTATATATTGTTATTATATTTTATATGTTATTATTATATTATCATAATATTTTATATATTATTATATTGTATTATTATATATTTTATTATTATTATATTTTATTATTATATTTTTATTATTATATTTTATTATTATATATTTTATTACAATGTATAATTCCATTTTTTTATTATTATATTTTATATATTACTATATTTATTATTATATTATTATATTTATTATTATATTTTATATAGTATTATATTTATTATAATATTTTGTATATTATTAATATATTATATAGTTTTATATATTATTATAATATTTTATATTATTATATTTATTGTAATATTTTGTATAATATTAATATATTTTATATATTATTATATTATAATATTTTGTATATTACTATATTTATTACTTTATTTCATATATTATTATAATATTTTATATATTATTATAATATTTTATATTATATTTATTATAATATTTTATATAGTATTATATTTATTATAATATTTTGTATATTATTAATATATTTTATATATTATTATATTATAATATTTTGTCTATTACTATATTTATTACTTTATTTTATATATTATTATAACATTTTATATATTATTATATTTATTATTATATTTTATATATTATTATATTTATTATATATTATTTATTATTATTATATTTTATATATTATTATAATAATATTTTAGATATTATTATATTTATTATAATACTTTATATATTATTATATTTTAGATATTATTATAATTATTATTATATTTTAGATATTATTATAATAATATTTTAGATATTATTATATTTATTATAATACTTTATATATTATTATATTTTATATATTATTATAATTATTATTATATTTTATATATTATTATTATATTTTATCATATTATATTTTATTATTATAAAATCATAAAATATTATTCTGAAATGACACGGATAACCTAGTGCAATGTGTCATGTGGGTGTTGTTGGGGTTGTGACCTGCGAAATTGCTTGGAGGTGGGAAGGGATTTGACGGCAAAGTGGAGCTTATCTCGGCTCCTCCCGACTGGCGCAACCAGTTTTCCGCCAACCAAAGCGGCTCCGGAGATTCTTCATGTGAACACAACGTGCGGGCAATGCATTCCTGCAATGGCTCGGCTGTTACCCATAATGTGGGGTTACAAAGCTATGCGCCCGTACTTTGCATTTCACTTCCGCAGCGGAGCGGATCGTGGATGTTTTCGTGTCTATTAAGCCATGGATCCAACTTCACGTTGAGACCTCCGAGAGTCCCGAGACGTGGATGGCTCTGCTCTTACAAACCCAAGATCGAGACTTTCTTCACTGTCTCGTTTCGTCTCGAATGCAATCTTATTCTTCCCCGTTCTCCAGAAATATTGTCTCCCCCCCGCCAAGAAGTTGTGAAATGTCCAAAGCCAGGTATGAAAATAGTCAAGCGACAGCCATGTTCATCTACATTAGCATGAAAAGACCTCCAAGAATCCAGTCGCATCTCGTGAGACTTGTGGTCTATAGTCCACCGTGACATTTATAATAAATTTCCCAAAAATAGTTATGAATACAAATTGGTTGAAATCGGACTTGGTCCTGTTGTCCACAACGCCGTGAAGGATATTCTGGCATCCCAAGCACACTCTGGAGCATCTTCCGACTTTTACTAAATGGTCTTAACTCAGTTTAGCCCACAATACTTCCCAGAAGTCACGGGGAGAGCGAGGGGCCACCTCGAGATGAGCCGGGGTGTCAATACGTTTGCAGACGATCACTGTTTCGCCCTAAAGGACCCTGCTTCAAGTTACAGAGTCTTTGAAGTTCAGGTCCTGAGAGCGGCTGAGTTTTTCCTGTTGTTTTTCACCTGGGATGGCGACATCAATGATCCAAACCTTGTTCTTTTCCACAACTGTGATGTCTGGTGTGTTGTGTTCCAGAACTTTTTCAGTCTGGATTTGGAAGTCCCACAGTATCTCTGCGTGCTCGTTTTCCAAGACTTTTGCAGGTTTGTGATCCCACCAGTTCTTTGCTGCTGGGAGGTGGTATTTGAGGCATAAGTTCCAATGAATCATTTGGGCCACATAGTTGTGCCTCTGTTTGTAGTCTGTCTGTGCAATTTTCTTACAGCAGCTGAGGATATGATCAATGGTTTCATCGGTTTCCTTGCACAGTCTGCACTTTGGGTCATCAGCTGATTTTTCGATCCTGGCCTTGATTTGCCTTTGTCCTGATGTCTTGCTCCTGGGCTGCAAGGATCAGGCCTTCTGTCTCCTTCTTCAGGGTCCCATTCGTGAGCCAGAGCCAGGTCTTCTGTTATTATTATTATTATTATTATTATTATTATTATTATTATTATTATTAATTGCCTTTGTCCTGATGGCTTGCTCCTGGGCTACGTGAGCCAGAGCCAGGTCTTCTCCTTATCAGCTTTTCCTTCAATTTTGTCAAGGAACTTTCCATGCAGTGTTTTGTTGTGCCAGCTGTCAGCTCTAGTTTGTAGTGCAGTTTTCTTGTACTGGCTTTTTGTCTGCTGTGCTTTGAGGAGTTTCTGATTTTTGACTTCAATCAAAGCAGGTTCTTCACTTTGCTTTACATATTCTGCCAGGGCATGTTTATTTATTTATTTATTTATTTATTATTATTATTATTATTATTATTATTATTATTATATTTATTCATACCCTGCTTTAGCTCTCCCAAAGAAGATTCAAAGTGGCCAACCTCCCTTCCACAGGACACCCACTCGACCCCGTTCCTTGTGTTTTTCTGCTGTCTTTGGGCAAAGACCACCCATTGGATGCCAAACTCGAAATGCTACACTTCTCATCCTCCATTTTGTGGACTATTATTTATTTTATTTATTTAATACATTTATATCCCTTCTTACCCCGAAAAGGACTCAGAGCGGCTTACAAATTAAATTTACGTACAATATTATATTATTAGCATAGCACAATACTGGCAATAAATTACTATATTGTACTATATCTATATATTGTAATATTATTAATAATATTACGTGTAATATATAATTTATATTTAATATTATTATATTGCATTATTAGTATTATATTGTATTACTATATTATATTATATTGTATTGTATTACTATATTATATTGTATTATTATATTATATCTAATACTTATACTCATGAGTGTCACCTAGGATGGACAACTTAGCCCGGATGGGCCTTGATGGTCCTCTCCGTTGGATAGACCTTTGGTCCTGCAGGTGTTTTGGACTTCAGTGAGAAATGTTACACTTCTCATTCTTCATTTAGTTGACTAGTTGTATCTACTACTTGCTTGTACTCATGAGTGTCACCTAGGATGGACAAATTAGCCCAGATGAGCTTTGATGGTCCTCTCCGTTGGATAGACTCTACTACAGTGGTTCCCAACCTTTGGTCCTCCAGGTCTTTTGGACTTCAGCTCCCACCATTCCCAACAGATGCTAAGCTGGCTGGGATTTGTGGGAGTTGAAGTCCAAAATATCAGAAGGCCCAAAGGTTGGGAACCACTGCTAGATCTGTATTAAACCAATTCAACCCATAGCAGGTCCCATGATAGGTCCACCATAGTTGGATGACTTTTGCCATCTCCACCAAGCCACCCAAACACCTTTGTCATAGTTGGCCATCTGAATAGCAGCCTTCATGATTTCACAACGATTGTGATCCATGACTCCTCTCCTAATACATGAATAAACACCGATCGCTTTGTGTAAGAGGCGGAAATAATTTCAACAACCCGTAGGCAGTCCCAAGGAGCATGACAAGAGACAAACAACCTGGAGAAAGCTCAACAGATACTCCGGTCGAAGCAACTAGTCCGTCCTCCGTATAGGTTCCGGCGGTGGAAGGGGACATGGAACACCTGTATCCCGTCTTACTTTGGGCAGGAAGAATGGCGGCCATTGGCTTACTCGCACTAATTGCCTGGGCAATGTATTACGATCGGTCCAAGACGACAATGGACCCCAGATTTGACCATCCGTGGAAGCTCCGAACCCTTCACTGCTTGCTCATTATGACAATGACATTGGTAAGTTGGGAGGTTGCAAGAGAAAGGCGGGATGTGGTATGTTGTGAGGATACAAAATGAGCTCCGGATTGGCCAAACAGGTGGTGGTTGGTCAACCTGTCGGTGAAGTTAGTGGTATTTTGTCCAAAGATAGACATCCGATCAGGGTTGAGAACATTAATTTGGGCAGATGGTGGAGTCCAAAGAAGAACCCGTGGTCTCTTAGGATCATGGAATTGGAAGAACCATAGAGTTGGAAGAGACCTCATGAGCAAATGGTGAAGTCCAGAGAAGAACCCGTAGTCTCATAGGATCATGGAATTGGAAGAACCATAGAATCATAGAGTTGGAAGAGACCTCATGTGTAGATGGTGGAGTCCAGAGAAGGACCCGTGGTCTCATAGGATCATGGAATTGGAAGAACCATGGAATCATGGAGTTGGAAGAGACCTCATGGGTAGATGGCGAAGTCCAAAGAAGAAACCGTGGTCTCATAGGAACATGGAATTGGAAGAGACCTCATGGGTAGATGGTGGAGTCCAGAGAAGAACCTGTGGTTCGTAGGATCATGGAATTGGAAGAATCATGGAATCATGGAGTTGGAAGAGATCTCATGGGCAGAGGGCAAAGTCCAGAGAAGAACCCGTGGTCTCATAGGATCATGGAAGAACCATAGAGTTGGAAGAGACCTCATGGGCAGATGGTGAAGTCCAGAGAAGAGCCCATGGTCTCGTATGATCATGGAATTGGAAGAACCATAGAATCATGGAGACCCCAAGGGCCATCCAGTCCAGCTACAAGACCACATGGAGGACCTCAAGGAATGACAGAAGATGTAGGTTGCATCTATATGGTGGAATTAATGCAGTTTGGTTCCTCTTGAACCTCCGTTGGCTCAAAACTATGGAATGATGGGAGTCATAGCTTGGTGAGACACCAGAAGTCTTTGGCCGAGAAGTTCTGAAGACCTTGCAGAACTTTCTGGAGTAGAACAACTACGTTCCAGACCAGGAAATTTCCAAATTTTGTTACATTTGAGGACCGTCGTCCCGTTTTTCATTTGCTGTTGTTCTTCCCAAACAGGGCAAGATCCTCGAGTGGTCCGGCCTCTGCAAGCAGATCGAGTTAATCCGCTTCATGCTGAACCTCAAGAAGGCCAGGCTGCACCCCGGCCTCTCCACCGAGGACCTCTGCTTCGACGGGGTGCCCGTCCGGATCTACCGGCCGAAAGCGCCCTCTGCTGGCCGGAGGAAAGGGTTCGTGTTCTTCCACGGCGGAGCCGGGATGATGGGCAGCATCGGTAAGAGACCGGCGTGCCCTTCCCTGGGAGTAATGATGCGTCTACACTGCTGAATTAGTGCCGTTGGGTGCCATGTGAACTGCTGTGGCTTTGTGCAATGGATTCCTAGGAATTATTGTTTTACAAGGCTTTCCATGTGAAAGAGTAGAGGGGTGCAAAATGCCATAGAATTCGTTATGTTTTGGTTTTGTTCTGTTTTTGTTTTGTTCTTGTTCTGTTATTGTTCTGCTTTCATTCTGCTTTCAATCTGTTTTTGCGCTGTTTTCGTTCTGGTTTTGTTCTGTTTTGTCTTGTTCTTGTTCTGTTTTATTTTGCTTTCCTTCTGTTTTTGCACTGTTTTCGTTCTGCTCTCGTTCTGTTTTCCTCCTCATTCTGTTTTCATTTTGGTTTTGTTCTGTTTTCATTTTGATTTCTTTCTTTTATTCATTCTAGTTTTGTTCTGTTTTCGGGAAGATTCTGAATCTTGAATCCGAATCTCTTATAATCTCCCAGAATATTCCCGAAAAAAGAACAGGGGGGCTCCTGAAATCTGAAACAAAAAACAGAATGAAAACAAAACAGACATGTTCTGTTTTGGTGTTTTCATTTTTATTTTGTTCTGTTTTTGTTTTGATTTTCTTTATGTTTTCGTTCTAGTTTCGTTCTGTTTTCAGGAAGATCCCGAATCCCGAATCCGAATAGCCCCTCTCGTAATCTCCCGGAATCTTCCCAAAAACAGAACTCCTAAAATTTGAAATGAAAACAGAATGAAATCTCTTTGATTTCGTTCTGTTTTTGGGGCCTCCCCTCTTCCCCCGTTCTGTTTTCGGGAAATCTCAAATCCCGAATCTCGAATCCCGAATCCAAATAGCCCTTCTCGTAATCTCCTGGAATCTTCCTGAAAACAGAACAGGGGGCTCCTGAAATTTGAAACGAAAACAGAACGAAACCTGAACAAATTCTCACACCCCTACCCCTACACTGGTGCCTTGCCGAACTACAACTCCCAGAATTCCACAAAATGCTGCTGTGGCAGTTCGAGTGGAATTATAGTGGCAAAATCCACACCCATCCACTTTTTACGTACTTTATCATTTCGGTAAAAATTTCTTCCTTTTTGGCCACCACAACTCTGGTTTCTTCTCCCACAGATTACTACCAAGATGTTTGCTCTAAACTTGCCAAGGACAGTCAAACCGTGCTTGTGTCTGTGGGGTAAGTGAGTCCAAACAACACACACACACACACACACACACACATATATGCATGCCATGCTTATTTTATTTATACCTTGATCGATTTGCCTTCCACACCAAGCACTCAATGAATATCTATTGGAATATCACAAGAGTGAGTCACTTTTGCAAAGGACACTAATATCGTTTCCTACTCATGATGCTTCTCGTGGAACTACACATATTATTAATATTTGTTATTAAATTTATTACTACTACTAATACTACTACATAGGGACTCAAGGCAACTTAAAATCATTTTAATAATAATAATAATAATAATAATAATAATAATAATAATAATAATAATAATAATAATACAAATTAATATTAACGATATATTTGAATAGGGAAACAAAGCAACTTAAAACTAAATTTAATAATAACAAATATTAATATTATATACCTCGCAACCTCTGAGCATGCCTGCCATAGATGTGGGCAAAACGTCAGGAGAGAATGCTTCTGGAACATGGCCATACAGCCCGGAAAACACACAACAACCCTGTGATTCCGGCCTAGAAAGCCTTCGACAACACACACAGACATGGCAACCATTCAATGCCATTAGACATACGACATATATATAGACAGACACAGAGGCAAAGATACTGTAAACGACGGAAGCTACGGCTAATTGACTGCATTTACATCCTGAGGAGTCCTATAGAACTGCTCCAAGACTACAGAGGCTTTGATTTGTTTTGACTCCAAGCCAAGTTTGAGCCAATTGATTTGTACACTGATCTATTTAGTTTTACAGCATATTACATGCCATTTTGAAGAGACTGAATGTACACATACTGTATCGCTAACAAACTTTAGTTGGAGTCTTGTTGATATATGTCTATGTTCTATACTGAAAACTGCTCTGTGTAGCAATTAAATCTGGATGATTGACATCTATAAATCTTTATACTCTGTAAATTACGACTGTGTGCCACTACAGCTGACAGAATTTGATCATCAGTTGTATTATTATTGGTATTATTGTTAACATTATTATGTATATGATGCTCTAATATACATATTGTGTTCTATGTTTTGAACCTTTATTGTGGTGCGTATTTTTCAGATATTGTTTAGAATAGACAGCTGTGTTTAGTTATTATTATATATTAGCCCCCAGATGGCATAGTGGACTAAGTGACTTGAAGGTTGGGTTGCTGACCTGAAAGCTGCCAGGTTCGAATCCCACCTGGGGAGAGTGCGGATGAGCTCCCTCTATCAGCTCCAGCTCCATGCGGGGACATGAGAGAAGCCTCCCACAAGGATGGTAAAAACATCAAAACATCCGGGCGTCCCCTGGGCAACGTCCTTGCAGACGGCCAATTCTCTCACTCCAGAAGCAACTCAAGTTGCTCCTGACACGAAAAATATATCTATATATATAAAAGAGTGATGGCATCACGGCGACCCACAAAACAACAAAACTACAGGCCCCCCAACCTCGAAATTTGACAACACAACCCATCATCCACGCCTCTAGGTTCATACAACAAAAAGAAAAGAAAAATAAAGTCCTAATTAGAGAGAGAGAGAGGAATAATTGCTTTTATCCAATTGCTGCCAGTTAGAAGGCTAAGCTCCTCCAACTTGGTCTCCTAGCAATCCAAAAAAAATAAATAATAAAAAACACTAAAAAATTAATACTATAATAACAGAAAATAACTAAAAATAATACAAGAAAATAATAAAATATAATAAATAAAAATATAACTTACAATAAAATTAATAAAAAATTGCAAATAATGTCAAATAAAAATTACACAACAATTTTTAACCAATACCACCACCACTTTGCCACAGCAACGCGTGGCCGGGCACAGCTAGTATATATATATATTGCAGATGGCTACTAACCAGCTGTGCCACAGCCCGACCCGGATTCCAACATGGAGATGGTTAACTTTGTGTTTGTGTCCCGACTCTCCAGGTATCGCCTCTCTCCCGAACATCCGTACCCAACGCAGTGTGAGGACTGCTTCGCGGCGACGGTTCACTTCATGAAAAATTCTGAGGTCTTTGGGGTGGATCCGTCCCAGATCGTCATTGGCGGAGACAGCGCCGGAGGCAACTACGCCAGTGTGATTGCCCAGAAACTGGTGGAGAGACCCGATCTTCCCAGACTGAGAGCCCAAGTCCTGTTGTACGCGGGAACCCAAGCCATGGACTTCAACTTGCCTTCTTATCAACAGAACGCCACGATGCCGCTGTTGTTCCAGGACAGCGTGGTTTTCTACGGCCTGAAATATTTCGGAAAAAGCACTTCGTTGACCGAGGACCTACTGATAGGTTCCCACGTGCCAGACGAAATAAGACTGAAATGCGACAAGTGGATGCGCCCGGAAAACCTCCCGGAGAGATTTCTGCGCAGAGGCTTCCGACAAATCCCGGCAGTTCCGTGCAAGCCCGAAGTGTACGAAAAATTGCCGGAGATCCTCAGCATCTCTTTCTCCAGCCTATTCGCCGACGACGCCGTCATCCGGCAGCTCCCGGAGACGTTCGTGGTGACCTGCGAGTACGACGTGCTTCGGGACGACAGCCTCCTGTACAAGAAGCGCTTGGAGGACAACGGCGTCAAGGTCAGCTGGTTCCACTCCGAAAACGGGTTCCACGGCGTGATCAACTGCATCGACTTGTGGTTCCTCACGTTCCCCGCTGGGGTGGAAATCCTGGACCGTGCTGCGGATTTCGTCCGGAGTTTATAAATTGCTTTCGGATGAAATCGTAACTCCAGGCAAAGGATATAACGCCAGCATAGCAGCCACGGAGTTGTGTGTGTTTCGGTGCCATTTCACATACACGTTTATATATTGTGACTTGGAGATTGTGCACAACATCCAGGTAGTTTGCATCATGTATGACCTCCAAGTCATGATGGAAGGGAACAATGTTATTGGCATGCCAATCAAACCCAACAAAACCGTCCTCGTTTTCCAGAAGCGAGACTGTGGTAGGACTCCGATTTACCTGAAGGTCACAAGAGGCCACGAAATTGTGGTTTGTGAAGCCAAGTCCCAACCCAGACACCTGGACTGAGTTGTCTTCTCCTGCGTCCAATCCTTCGGGAGGATGAAAGTTGGGAAGAGAACCTCCCTGAAGCACATATCTGATAATAGATAACGTTACTGATTCCCTCCACCCTTGTCTGTGCCCTACGCCTTCCCTTCTTATCTCACTTCTAGATGGGAAAGGAAATTGTGCAGGTGGTAATCTACCTGTACGGGGTGACATAGCTTTGAATGAATCTTCTCAAGAACTTCCTGTGGGTCCTATGGGGCACCCCCATGCGATAGTTTAGGTCCCGGCCTAGTCTACTTGGAGAACCTAAAGCTAAAGGTTCTGGAAGCTTTGAGAGGAACATCTTCCAACACGTTATCTAAATTAGTGATGCTCCTCAGGCCATCTATTACGAATCCTCCAAGATCTATGTAATCCAGTTCTTAAATTTCTGGATGGTGACAATGATTACACTATAACAGTGGTCCCCAATGTGTTTTTTGACCAGGGACACTTGATCAGGGACCACTTTGAGCAGGGACACATGACCAGGGACCACTTTGAGCAGGTACACTTGACCAGGGACCTCTTTGATCAGGGACCACCTTGACCAGGGACCACTTCAACCAGGGATCACCTTGACCAGGGACAACTTTGATCAGGAACCACTTTGACCAGGGACCACTTTGACCAGGGACCACCTTGACCAGGGACCGCTTCAACCAGGGATCACCTTGACCAGGGACAACTCTGACCAGGGACTACTTTGATCAGGGACCACTTTGATCAGGGACCACTTTGACGAAGGCCACTCTCCAATATTAGTACCAAAAGGGTTATGAATCTAAAGTTGACCTAAAACCGATGTTTTTGGTCCTAATGTTGGAGAGTGGTCCCTGGTCGAGTGGCCCCTGGTCAAGAAAAGGTTGGGAACCACTGATCTAATCTAAGAAGATATCTGATGCCATTTTGCATCTCGCCCACAAATATTATTATGATGGTCATGGAGCTCTATCAGAAAAATCTGATAACTTCAGACCAGAATTCCAATCATGAATGAAGACATGAACGGTCTTTGAGATGCAAAATGGACATTGGGTGGAAGGATTCCAAGATGACGCAACCCAGCCATTCAATGAGGGCAACACATGCTTGATGAAAACGATTAGCCATACTCGGGTTGTCGTTGCGTGTGATTCATTGCTCACCTCCTTTGTTTTTGCGCTCTTATATGCATAATGTATATGTGAAATATTTTTTTATTAATAAAGTTTTATGAACATTCACCTCACGTGAAGTAGTCCATGTGTTGCGAAGCTTCGGAGTCCAATAAGGTGGAGTTCCTGCCAATTAGAGTGTGGAATGGGACACACTGGAAGAAGTAAATAAAGTTCTAGAGAACTTGAAATGAAACACTTTGAGTAGAAGAAGGAGACAAAGTTCTAGAGAACTTGAAATGGGGCACTTGGAGTGGAAGTAGATAAAATTCTAGAGAACTTGAAATGGGACACTTGGAGTGGAAGTAGACAAAGTTCTAGAGAACTTGAAATGGGACACTTGGAGTAGAAGAAGTAGACAGAGTTCTAGAGGATTTAAAATGGACACTTTGAGTAGAAGAAGTAGACAAAGTTCTAGAGAACTTGAAATGGGACACTTGGAGTGGGAGAATGTTATAGACAAAGTTCTCAACGTTAAGAAGAACATTCTGATAGTCGGAACTGTTCAACAGTGTCCATTCTCAATTTCTGGAGGTCTGGAAGGCCATCTGTTGGGAGGGCTTTGATTGGGTGTCATTTTTCAAATTTTGTTCCATCGTGCTATCAACGTTCCACCGTCTCCTCCGTTGCCACCAGGACCAACCTTCTGTTAGCTCTATGTTGTTGCTATTGTTTGTTAATGAGCAGCAACCTTGCATGTTGCACAAGAGTTTGGATGAAGGAGGCCTCACCCAGTTGGTGCATAATGTCGGGTGTGTTGACAATTTCCTAATTGATAAGCCATCTCCAGAAGAGCATCCCGGAGAAAGTGAGGCAGAGATACTTCAAGCTCGTCCACAGTGGTGCTTGTGTCGCCTGCCTTCGCTTTCCGGAGAGGAGGAAATGGAGCTCCTTCCCGTCATCTTGTGGTGGGCAGGAGGAGTTGTCGGGATCAGCTACCTCTTGATCCTCGCCTGGGCCATTGCTTATGATTTCGCCAAGACGAGGATAAACCCGGGCTTCGACCATCCGTGGAAACTCCGAGCGCTTTACTGGAACTTCATTATGCTCTTCACGACAGTAAGTTCGCTGTAACGAATTTGATCCGAAATACGAATTTGATCCGAAATACGAAATTATGCACACTATATATATATATATATATATATACACACACACACACACACACACATACATACACATATCTATATATACATACACACACACACACACACACACACACACACACACACACACACACACACACATATATATATATATATATATATATATATATATATATATATGGAGTGTGCATTATTTCATTTTTAATTCGTATTTCAGATCAAATTCATTAGGTTATCATATATATATATGTATATATATGGGGTATACATAATTTTCTATTTCGGATCACATTTATTAGGTTCATGCATACGAAACAATATTAGATTTGATATTAGCAATATTATATATATATTAGGAGTGTGTATAATTTTCTATTTTGGATCACATTCGTTAAGTTCGTGCATATGAATCGATATTAGAAATAAAGGGTGTGCATAATTTAATTTTTAATTCGTATTACGCATTAAATTTGTTAGGTTATCATATATATTAGGGATGTGCATAATTTCGTATTTCGGATCACATTCATTAGGTTCGTGCATACGAATCGATATTAGAAATATATATATATATATATATATACACATACATATACATTTTTAATCCATATTTTGGATTAAATTTGTTAGGTTATCATATATATTAGGGATGTGCATAATTTCGTATTTGGGATCACATTCGTTAGGTTCGTGCATACGAATTGAAATTAGAATCGATATTAGAAATATATATATGTGCGTGTATATATGTATATATATATATATATATAGAAAAGGTCAACAGCGCTTAGGTCAACAGCGAGCTAGGCTATTAATGGTTGGGAGCTCAACCCGACCCAAAATGTGTACGTATGGTACCTCTCAACTTCACTACAATGTTGGGAAATAAATCCCATGCCCTGCCATGTACCTGCAGACATTGTGGAAAGATGTTTTCCATTTCCATGGGACTTCTTCTCTTTCTCCAAACAGGCGAAGATTTTGGAGTGTCTGGGTGTCTGCACGCAGCTGGCCTTCGTCCGCCTCATGACGGATCTCCGGAGGCACAAGGTCCCTCCCAACCTCTACACCAAAGACCTGGATTTCGACGGCGTCGCCGTCCGGATTTACCTCCACAAAACACCGAGTCCTGTCGGAAGGAAGGGATTCGTTTTCTTCCACGGAGGGGCTGGGCTTGCCGGAAGCATCTGTAAGTGCGTAGGGTTGGTGTCCTATATTTGTTTACAATATTGCTGTGGAAATATCCCAGCGGAAGTTGTAGACATATTATTATTATTAATATTATTATTATTGCTGCAGAAAACCTAGCCATTCCATAAAGCGGTACCTAAATTTCCTACTTGACAGATGCCACTGTCTTTCGAGCTGCTTAGGTCAACAGCGAGCTAGGCTATTAATGGTCGGGAGCTCAACCCGACCCGAAATGTTCCAAAGTTGGCAACATCGATCCCGCCAAACTCACAGGGTGCTGTGGAGTAACCAAGAGTGCTACTAAGGTTGTTGCTGTTCTCCACCCTTGAATGAATCGTGCTGTGTGTTGAAGACTATGAGAATAAGTGATTTCGAAGCGCTTACCTCGGAATAGCTTTAGTCTCACACTGAATTCTTACGTTGTTGTTTTTTTTTCCTCCTTAACTAGCTTCCTATCAAAACATTTGCAATAGACTTGCCAACGAGAGCGGCTCGGTAGTGGTATCTGTCGGGTAAGTGAATTCCATTAGATTCCATTAGATTGTTGTCACCACAAATGTTTGTCGTGTTTGTTAACTTACTTGGTTACTCAGTTTGTTAACTGACTTACCCGGGAAAGAGAAAGTCCAAAACCAAAGTGTACATAAGTCACTCTCGTTCAACGGGACGGACTGCTCCTAGTTATAAACCAATTACAACATGTAATAACAACAACAGTTGTATAGCTGTTTTAGAATAACAGTACGAACCCATGGTACTGATACCTAATTTTGATCAAACAAGGCCTCTCTTACAATATAATTCTATGATATTCTTGGGCCGGATGTCCTTCATCTCTCTGGGTATTATCAAGGTCCTCCCACACCCTTATAGTATTCGTGACAGGATGTCCTTCATTTCAATATGGCCTCTTTGGAGATCCTGAGATCCTCCCACATGCGGATGTTTCATTCTTAGACCGGATGTCCTTCATTTCAATAGGGCTTGGTATCATCCATAGCTTTGCATCTCCACACAGTGTCCTATGATATGCCTCCTAACCTTTTTATCTATTGCCTTCATCATGTTTCTCGATGCTATGAAGTTCTGAGAGTTGTAGTTGGGTGAGGGACCAGCCCTCTTTCCTCTGAGATGCCTCCTAACCTGTCTATCTGTCGCCTTCAACACATTTCTTGAAAGCGACTCAATACTATGAAGTTCTGGGAGTTGTAGTTGGGTGAGGAACCGTCCCTCTCTCCAGAGAAGGCTACAGACATGGTAGAACTCCAGCTTCCATGATTCCATAATTTTCAGGTCATAAAGTCCTCTTGAACCTTTCTTCCTACTTCCACCTTCCTCGGTTGCTTATCTAAGGCTCCTGCTGTGCTTTGTTCTGTCTCGCAGAGACTGGGAGAATGAGTTTAGATTCTCTTCTCAACTCCTCTGGAAATCTCCTCCTCTTCCATCTCTACTTTTATTGCTCCTCCTTCATTCTTATCTCCTTATTGGTCCAGGTGTGGAGTAAAGTTTCTGGAATGTTCTCTCTGGGATCCTATCTATCAACTAGCTTACAATGCGTTTAATACCTGGTAGTATCCCTCATTATTATTATTTTATTATTTACAGTATTTACATTCTACCCTTGATGGAGTACTTCCTCACTCTTTTCCACACACTGCTGGAAGTTTTTATGGTGTCGTAAATTAGTTAAATTAGCCTCTTTCCATAAAGTGGTACCTAAATTTCCTACTTGACAGATGCAACTGTCTTTCGAGCTGCTTAGGTCAACAGCGAGCTAGGCTATTGAATGGTCGGGAGCTCAATCCGACCCGGGCTTCGATCTCAAGACCTCTCGGTCAGTAGTGATTTATTGCAGCTGGCTACTAACCAGCCCTTGCCGAGACTGAGTGTGGGATCTACTCTTGCCCAGACAGAGTTTGACCTATGTGTTATTGCGGGATGGGGGCGTGAAACGAGTTATAGTTTCCAAATCACAACTTCACCGAGGTAGATAACAAGTATCCCAGAAACAAGCAAAATACAGCAGAGTCCTTTCACAACAACAACAAAAGAACACACTTCCAAAATATCCAAAATATTGGGGGGGGGGGGGGGTTAATTGCAATATGTACAAATGTAAAACCATTCGTACTTGTAAACAATCAGAGTCATCGAATAGTCACGTACAGAATAGACAGATACTCAGAAAGAGTCACACAGGAGAGAGTAAGATGGATTTCATCTCCACCGTTGCAATATATACAAATGTAAAACCAGGATACGCAGATCCACTTTCCTCGTACTTGCAAACAATCAGAGTCATCAAATACTCATGTGCAGAATAGACAGATACTCAGAAAGAGTCACAGAGGAGAGAGGAAGGTGGATTCAATTGCAGTTGGCTACTAACCAGCGACACCAAATGCTTAACGTTTCCTGTCTCTCCAGGTATCGTCTCTCTCCCGAATATCCGTTTCCCGCACAGTCCGAGGACTGCCACGCCGCGACGGTGCATTTCATGAAGAACGCCGAGGTCTACGGGGTGGATCCCTCCCAGATCGTCATCGGCGGAGACAGCGCCGGAGGCAACTTCGCCACCATGATCGCCCAGAAACTGGCGGGGAGATCGGACCTTCCGAAGCTGCGGGCTCAAGTCCTGATCTACGCGGGCGTCCAAGCCATGGACTTCACTCTACCTTCCTACCAACAGAATGCTCGAATGCCGTTCTTGTTCCGCGAGAACCTCGCTTACTACGGGTTGCAGGCTTTGGGGAAGGACCCTTCTCTGTCGGGCGACATGCTGCGGGGGTCTCACGTTCCGCACGAGATGAGGCTGAAATACGAGAAATACGTGAGTCCGGACAACCTCCCGGAGCGGTTCAAGCGCCGGGGCTACCGACCCGTCCCGCCGTCTCCGTTCAAGCCGGAAGCGTACGAGCAATTGTCCGACATCCTCGACGCCTCTTTCTCCACCCTTTTCGCCGACGACGCCGTCATCCGACAACTCCCGGAGACGTTCATCGTGAGCTGCGAGTACGACATCTTGCGGGACGACAGCCTCCTGTACAAGAAGCGCCTGGAGGACAACGGCGTCAAAGTGGGGTGGTTCCACGCCGAGAACGGCTTCCACGGCGTGATCAACTTTTTCGACTTGGGCTTTTTCTCGTTCCCACTCGGGATCGAAATACTGAGTCGCGTCGCCGAGTTTGTCAAGCATTTATGAGATGCGTTCTCCCCGAGACGGTGGTATAAAATGGATAATATTGATAATAAAATTAAATACAATACAATATAAATATTAATATTTAATATTATACTATGTATAATGATATAAATATTATTAAATATAATATTAAATATAATATATAATATAAATATTATTAAATACAATATAATAATAATAATAATAATAATAATAATAATAATAACAACAACAACAACAACAACAACAACAACAACATCACACAGTCCTAGACACTTGGGAAGTGTTCGACTTGTGATTTTGTGATATGAAATCCAGCATATCTGTCTTGTTTGCTGTGTCATACAATAAAATAATAATAATAATATCCAAATATACATATCACACTCCCAAATGTATAACATTGATAATAATATTAAAATGTAATACAATATAATAATAATAATAATAATAATAATAATAATAATAATAATAATAATAATGTCCAAAAATACATCACTTGGGAAGTATTCGACTTGTGATTTTGTGATACGAAATCCAGCATATAGATCTCGTTTGCTGCGTCATACTCTCTCTTATAATAATAATAATAATAATAATAATAATAATAATAATAATAATAATAATATCAAAAAATACAACACTTGGGAAGTGTTCGACTTGTGATTTTGTGATACGAAATCCAGCATATAGATCTCGTTTACTGTGTCATACAATGTCTTTGTGTCAATAATAATAATAATAATAATAATAATAATAATACACAGTTATAATAGTATATTATATATTATATGTCATATTACTAATAATATTGCAGTATAGGAGTATAGTACAATATAGTAATATATCATGTTTATATTGTGCTAGATGGTCTCATAGGACCATAGGTAAGTCATGGGACCCCCAAAGGCCATCTAGATGTTCTCCTAATATTATAGATAAGGGAAGGGAACTCCAAAGGCCATCTAGATGATCTCATAGGACCATAGGTAAGGAAAGAGGTCCTCAAAGGCCATCTAGATGGTCTCCTCATATTATAGATAGGGAAAGGAACCCGCAAAAGCCATCTAGACAGTCTCATATGGCCATTGGTAAGGCAAGGGACCACCAAAGATCATCAAGATGGTCTCATAAGACCATAGATAAGGAAAGAGACCCCAGAAGGCCAACAAGACGGTCTCATAAGACCATAGGTAAGTCAAGGGACCCCCCAAAGGCCATCTAGATGGTCTCATAAGACCATAGATAAAGAAAGAGACCCCAGAAGGCCAACTAGATGGTCTCATAAGACCATAGATAAGGAAAGAGACCCCCAAGGAGCATCTAGTAGATGAATTGTTGTCCTCCTCGTTGGACCAAACTCAATCTACGGTGCCGCTGATGTGTAGGAGGAGCTCCTTGACGTTAGTAGTGTCCATATCTGATGGTCAATCTAATTGCCTTTAATTGTAAATGAAATCATAAACAATAACAATGGTAAGAGAGAGGAAGGCAGGAGTTGCTCTCTCTTCCTTACTCAAGGGAGCCTTTTCTGGTCTTTGGCGCCCCCTGGTGGCCATAGAGGAAACTTCAGGCTTTCTTCCAACCAGGTCTGATGATCAGTCCTGGATCCATATCTGACAGGGTGGGCCGGATTCGGCCCGTGGGCCTTGGGTTTGGAAATTCCAGTGCCACATACAATGGATAGCTCGTGAGAGACTGTTGTACAATGGGCTTAGTGTGAGTAGAATGGGGTCACATAGAAAGACGTGGTGGGCCAGATTTGGCCCACGGGCCATGAGTTGGGAAATCCCAGCACCACGTACAATTGATAACTCATGAGAAGCAATTGTATAATAGGGATGAATAGAGTGAGTAGAGTTGGGACATGGAAGGACGTGGTGGGCCGGATTCGGACCGCGGGCCATGAGCTTAACACATGTGTTTGGAAATACGAGTACGGCTTATGAGAGGCAATTGTGCAATGGGGATGAATAGAGTGAGTAGAGTTGGGACATGGAAGGACGTGGTGGGCCGGATTCGGACCGCAGACCTTGAATTTGGAAATTCCAGCACCACGTACAACTGACACCTCATAAGAACCAATTGTACAATGGGGATGAGTAGAAAGGGGCCACATAGAAGGACGTGGTGGGCCGGATTCGGACCGTGGGCCATGAGTAGAGCTGGGACAATAAGGCCTTGAGCTTAACACATGTGTTTGGAAATTCTAGCACCACGTACAACTGAAACCTCATGAGAACCAATTGTACAATGGTGATGAGTAGAGTGGGGCCACATAGAAGGACGTGGTGGGCCGGATTCGGACTGTGGGCCATGAGTAGAGCTGGGACAATAAGGCCTTGAGCTTAACACATGTGTTTGGAAATTCTAGCACCACGTACAACTGAAACCTCATGAGAACCAATTGTACAATGGTGATGAGTAGAGTGGGGCCACATAGAAGGACGTGGTGGGCCGGATTCGGACTGTGGGCCATGAGTAGAGCTGGGACAATAAGGCCTTGAGCTTAACACATGTGTTTGGAAATTCCACCACCACGTACAACTGATACCTCACGAGAACCAATTGTACAATGGTGATGAGTAGAGTGGGGCCACATAGAAGGACGTGGTGGGCCGGATTCAGACTGCGGGCCATGAGTAGAGCTGGGACAGTAAGGCCTTGAGCTTAACACATGTGTTTGGAAATTCCACCACCACGTACAACTGACACCTCATGAGAACCAATTGTACAATGGTGATGAGTAGAGTGGGGCCACATAGAAGGACGTGGTGGGCCGGATTCGGACTGCGGGCCGTGAGTAGAGCTGGGACAATAATTCCGACCATGAAAGCCTTTGACAATCCGAGTCCTGCCTTCCTTGCAATTGGGAAACCTGCCAGGAGAGCAGGCTGTGGGCGTGTTATGGAGCCAAGCCAGGAGAACGTCAACGAACCATCTCAAAGCCACCCCGCGATGCTCTTCCAGGCAATGAGGCTCTTTACTCAACCGCCCCGCCTCCAGAAACAGCAATCGTGGTTGGTAGAAGCGCCTCTCCTGGAATATCTGGTTGCCTCCATGCAGCCGAGCCGCAATTGAGTCCTTGTCTTGCGACGTTCTCAAGATGTTCCTCCTGGCTCTCTTGTCGCAGGCGGCCAGCCTGGTGGCCACGCTGTTCATCCTGCTTCTCTTGTGGGCCCTTGTCTACCACGTCTCCACCACACAAATGCCTGCCGGGATTGGTCAACCTCTGAAGGTCCGGATCCTGCACGTTTGTAGCATCATGGTCTACTGCCTGGTGAGTTTCTCCTTGAGGTTCTTGATTTAGTCAATAAGGAACCGGGAAAGAAGGTATTTCCATGTGTGGAGATTCAAGACCTCAACAACGTTGCTTGCCTGCCTTGTCCTTCCCACGTCCTCTCCTCGCTTCGCCTTTCTCCTCCCGGAGAACTGGAATGTCACGTCTTTCCCTTCTCGTTGTGACACATCATCGGGTTTTCCTCGCCCTCGGGCGAGAAGATATAGTCGATTTCTGCACCGTAGAACGAAAGCACGTTGATACTATTTCAACAGCCCCGGATTCATGCAATGGTTTGATTCCTGGGAGTTGTAGATCGACCACATCGTAGCATTGAGTTGCGGTGGTTAACGGGGTGTTGATGTCAACCTCGGAGTTGTAGCTCGACTACGTCGTTGGCCTCCTCTACCAAAGAGTGACAGTGCCTTGTCAAGCTACAACTCCCGGGGATTCCACAGAAGTGAGTCGTGGTGTGTTAACCACCAATGAGGAGAGAGTAAGTAAGAAACACAACGATTATAATTTCATGGTTTAGATGCGTAGCTTCACATAGTAAACAATCACATAGTAAACGATCCCCAGATGAAGTAGGTTGTAATAAGAAATAGGCCTTGTTTGTTTGTTTTGATTTTACGAGTGGTCCCATCCTAGGATACACACAGGTCTTTGGATGTGGGAAGACTACAATGCCCATCATCCTGGGCCAAGTTGGTTATAATGGGTCCAAGTCTCGAGTTTGGTTTGGATCTATGCTGGGTGGGATTCGCAGTGCTCTCTGGATTAAGGTGGACTACAACTCCCATCATCCCTATTCCTCCCAGGATTTAGAGTTGATTACGGTGGGTCTGTGTGGTCCAGATCCATGAGTGGGATCATTGTGTTATATACATAATATTATATTTGCATTATAATATATTATCATATTTAATTATCCATATCATGCACCCCGGTGGCGCAGTGGATTTAAACCCTTATGCTGACCACCAAGTCGGCGGTTCGAATCCGGGGAGAGCGGGTGAGCTCCCTCTGTCAGCTCCAGCTCCCCACAAGGATGGGCATCTGGGCATTCCCTAGACAATCAAAGTCGCTTCTGAGACGGAAAAAAAATCAATATTATAATATCTATATATATAAAAGGGTAATGAAATTTCGGCCTAGGACAAAACAACAAAACTACACATCCCGGAAACACTAAACTTGGCAGCACAACCCCTCATCCATGCCTCTACGTTCATACAACAAAAAGCTCCAGCTACTCCAGAAAACGGCCAGGCTTTGAGACTGCAAGGCTATTCACTGCTATTCCACCTGGCCAACAAAGGATTCCCATAAGCCATAGCAACATGTGGCCGGGCAAAGCTAGTTTTATTATAGTATATATTTAATATTTAATATAATATTTAATATTAATATTTAATTTAATATTTAATATTTAATAATATTTAATTATAGCATCTATTTAAGCTGTAGTATATATTATAATAAAATATAACATTTAATTGCATTATAAAATCCGTATTGCACAACGCAGAGCATCGATTGAGCACAAGCTTGTCCTTGTTGGGCAAGACCCAGCTCAACGTAAATTTTCCTATGCGTATCCTTAAATACGCCTGGGAGCATCGAATTGCAATGTTGGTTCACATACGCAACTCCAAAGTGTATGCACACACATGTGGAGTGAGCACCCGTAGAGTAAACGGTCATGGTTCACAGTCTTGAGTTGAACGTGGATGTTCTTCATTGACCAAAATGCTGAACGATGGTCTTTACCACCGAGTTGACCTCTGTCTTTGCTTCCCCTGTGACTGTAAACAGGGCTACGTTTTATGGCAACTAGGCCTCTGTGGTCGGTTTGCTGTCCTCCGGATGCTCGTCGACGGATTCCCGTCAAGGAAAGACCCGTCGCTCTTCGTTAAGGACACCTACTTCAACACCGTACCGGTGCGGGTCTACCAACCCAAAGTATCTCCTTCCGGACCAAGGAAAGGAGTCCTCTTCTTTCATGGAGGAGGTGGCACCTTTGGAAGCATCGGTAAGAGAAGCATGGGGACCATTTCTCAGGGAACAATGTTTGGCCCCAGCCAACTCCAACTCAAACACGGGCCTTGTAAGTTCTTTGTAGGCCAACTCCAACTCAAACATGGGCCGTATAAGTCTTTGTAGGCCAACTCCAACTCAAACACTGGCTGTGTAAGTCTTTGTTGGCCAACTCCAACTCAAACACGGGCCGTATAAGTCTTTGTTGGCCAACTCCAACTCAGACACGGGCCGTATAAGTCTTTGTTGGCCAACTCCAACTCAGACACGGGCCGTATAAGTCTTTGTTGGCCAACTCCAACTCAAACACGGGCCGTATAAGTCTTTGTTGGCCAACTCCAACTCAAACACGGGCCGTATAAGTCTTTGTTGGCCAACTCCAACTCAGACACGGGCCTCGTAAGTCTTTGTTGGCCAACTCCAACTCAAACACTGGCTGTATAAGTCTTTATTGGCCAACTCCAACTCAAGCAGGGGTCTTGTAAGTTCTTTGCAGGCCAACTCCAACTCAAACACGGGCTGTATAAGTCTTTGTTGGCCAACTCCAACTCAGACACGGGCCTCGTAAGTCTTTGTTGGCCAACTCCAACTCAAACACTGGCTGTATAAGTCTTTATTGGCCAACTCCAACTCAAGCAGGGGTCTTGTAAGTTCTTTGCAGGTCAACTCCAACTCAAACACAGGCCGTATAAGTCTTTGTTGGCCAACTGCAACTCAAACACGGGCCTCGTAAGTCTTTGTTGGCCAACTTCAACTCAAACACAGGCCGTATAAGTCTGTGTTGGCCAACTCCAACTCAAACAGGGGTCTTGGTAAGTCTTTGTTGGCCAATTCCAACTTAAACGGGTCATGCAAGTCTTTGTAGGCCAACTAAAACTCAAATACAGTCCATACAAGTCTTTGTAGGCCAACTCCAATTAAAACACAGGTCTTGTAAGTTTTTCTTGGCCAATTCCAACTCAAACACAGGCCGTATAAGTCTGTGTTGGCCAACTCCAACTCAAACAGGGGTCTTGGTAAGTCTTTGTTGGCCATTTCCAACTTAAACAGGTCATGCAAGTCTTTGTAGGCCAACTAAAACTCAAATACAGTCCATATAAGTCTTTGTAGGCCAACTCCAATTAAAACACAGGTCTTGTAAGTTTTTCTTGGCCAATTCCAACTCAAACACAGGCCGTATAAGTCTTTGTTGGCCAACTCCAATTCAAACATGGGCCTCGTAAGTCTTTGTTGGCCAATTCCAACTCAAACAGGGGTCTTGCAAGTCTTTGTTGGCCAACTCCAATTCAAACATGGGCCTCGTAAGTCTTTGTTGGCCAATTCCAACTCAAACAGGGGTCTTCCAAGTCTTTGTAGGCCAACTCCAATTCAAACATGGGCCGTATAAGTCTTTGTTGGCCAACTCTAACTCAAACATAACCCACAAAAGCTATGGAAATAATAAAATACCAATTTATTTTCCAGATTCCTATGAAAGTGTGTGCTCCTACATGGCCCGGGAAAGTGATGCGGTGGTCGTATCTGTTGGGTAAGTAATAGACGTGTGTGAAATGCCAAAAATTCTGCTTAGTTTGTATTTACGAAATTTGAATAACCCAATTTTGATTCTAAAGTGTTTTAAAAAATTTGTAAGGGGGTCCGTGTTGTATCTAATACGAAGTTCCGAAAACTTTGTTAGCTTTTCATTTTGTTATATGTCCATTTGTGCCAATGGGAACACTTCCAGGGCTCCTCTGCCCCTCATTTTTAGGACTATTGGGATGAAACTTGCTGCAATTGTAGCACATATTGACCACTGTAAGTCCCCCAAGTTTCGGATCATTTTGCTCACCCTCTGATTTTTGGGAAATATTTAAAGTTTTATTTGAAGAATTATTATGATTCCTATTATTATTATCATAATTGTCACCCTCATTTATTTATATGGCGCCATCACTTTACATGATGCCGAAATTTCCTAACCCTTGTTTTAAGAAATACTAGACAGAGTAGCTTTATTGTCGTTGTACTTCAAATAAATTAAATGCCATCCTTAATCACATTATATATGTACAGTTGCGAAATGAAACACTCATCCATATGGAAATGCTTGTTGTTGGTAGTGGTACCATGGGATGAAGCATCTCGGGACAACACTCAAGGTGATTTGAAGAGCTTTTTGTTCTCTCCTTTGGACGGATCGAGGTTCAAAGGGTCACTAAGCCCATAGACCCCCAAACCGATGGTCAAGGGAGGTGACTCCAAGACCCGGACGAGGGGTGCAATATGGTGCAACTACAAGAGCAACCAAAACGTCTGCCAGTTGACCATACAATCATGCTGGAGATCTAGGGAAAACGCATAATAATAATAATAATATTATAATAATAAGATCCTCCTGGTATACTTCATATTAATATTAATGGCAGGTAATTAAAAAATAGGGTTCCAGAATGTATGCGGAAAATTGTATTCCCGAAAGGGTAATATGAGGAACTAATTGTTGTGGTCCAACCTGATGTTGACGAAGGGTTTGTGGTGTCAGGGCCTGTGAGACTGGGAGATGCAGTTTCAGAGCCAGGGAGAATACTGGGATCAGATCCAGCCAGGACTGGGGTTCAGGAGGCGTTGTTAGAACCAAATCCTGCTTCTGCGTTACCGTGTGAAAGTACTGATGTTTTGTTCAGTAATATCCAATCTTTTATCCATGTCATAGCACATGCATCGTGGTATGCATCAAAGTCTGGGAGGCCCAAACCACCTCTATTTTTCTTATCAATCAAATTATCATGTTTTATTCTTGGTCTTCCTCCGGCCCATATAAATTTTAGAATTTCTTTTCTCCGTTTTATAAAAAGTGATTGACTTCTAATTATCGGGAGGTTTTGAAAAAGAAACATCAATTTCGGTAGTACACTAGAGTCTCACTTATCCAACATAAACGGGCCGGCAGAATGTTGGATAAGCGAATACGTTGGATAACAAGGAGAGATTAAGGAGAAGCCTATTAAACATCAAATTAGGTTATGATTTTACAAATTAAGCACCAAAACTTCATGTTATACAACAAATTTGATAGAAAAAGTAGTTCAATACGCAGTAATGTTATGTAGTAATTACTGTATTTACGAATTTAGCACCAAAATATCACGATATATTGAAAACATTGACTACAAAAATGCGTTGGATAATCCAGAATGTTGGATAAGCGAGTGTTGGATAAGTGAGACTCTACTGTATATTCATCTTAACTAATGATATGCGGCCTAATAGTGACAACTTCAAATAAGTCCATTTTTGTAAAATCCTTCTGTATTTTTTTCCAGGTTTCTTCATAATTATTCTTTAACAATTGTCCATTTTTAGTCCTTATCCATACTCCTAAGTACTTAAATTTCTTAACTATTTCCAGGCCTGTTTGTTCTTTAATCATGTCCTGATTTTTCTTCTCTATATTCTTCATTAGTAATTTCGTTTTTGACTGATTAACTTTAAATCCTGCAACTGCTCCAAATTCTTTTATTTTCTGCATCCATCTTATTATATTTTTACTTGGGTCTTCCATTATCCCAAGTACATCGTCTGCGAAGGCTCTTATCTTATATTCATATTTACCAACTTTAGATCCCTACTTTTCTATACCTTGGTTGATCTCACTCTTTCGATGTAGTATAAAAAATTTAATAAAATTCTTTTTTAAAAAGAAGAAGAAAGTACTGATGTTTTGGAATCCAGCAGTCAGGGAGGTCACCTCTCACCTAGTAATTGCAGCCGAGATACCATAAGCAATGACTTCAAAGTTGCAAAGGCTTTTGGTGACGGCCCTCCAGTCTGTATGAAGTTATGTTTATACAGGTGCGTTCTTTTTTTTTTAAAGAATTTTATTAAATTTTTTATACTCCATCGAAAGAGTGAGAACAAACAAGGTATAGAAAATTAGGGAAGAGAGAGAAAGATAAAAGTCTACAATCTACAAAAATATACCCACACACAAAAAAAGCAAAAATAAATAAATAATAATAACAAAATAAAAATGACTTCCAGTCCACCTTCTTGGATAATATTTTCTTATTATTCAATAATATTTTTTCTTGGAGAAAAAAAATAGCAAAATTGTCTCTCGTAATCTTCGTTTTCTCAAATTATTCAGATAGTCCTGAAGATCATCATCATCATTTAATTACTTATGAATCGCCCTCCATCCACGATGCTCTAGGCGATTTACAAGATAAAATTGTAAAGGATAAAAATATATACATACAAATATTGATAAAATTAACATAGATTAAAAGCTGTAGTAAAGAGCCAGGTCTTGAGTGCGAGGGTCAAAGGCCAGATCGTCCCAATTCGTTCTTTTCATTATCTTGCCGGTATTTTTCTGCAATAAAAAAAGTCAATTCGTCCATATCCTTTATTTCTCTTATCTTCTCCACCCACTCCTCAATGGGTGGGACTGATTCCTGTTTCCATTCTCTAGCGAAAACAATTCTAGCGGAAGTCGTAATATACGTAAAAAGTTTATTTTCTTGTTCCATCAATTGTAAGTCTAAATCTGTAAATCCTAGTCGATAATACTCTGGTTTTCTTATAAATGTTCTTTTTAAAACCTTTTGTGATTCTTCATGAATCTTCAACAGGTGCGTTCTTTTCAACGTGTAATGTCGGCAGGTTTTTGAGTAATTACATTGGACTACCGCCGATTTCTGAGCCTGAATATATTGCACAAGATTTCCCTAGTCTAAAATGATACATTTTAATATATTGGGTTTATGGTTCCCGTCCCCTTGATCAGGTCATGTAAGTGTGATTTATTGTTATAATTGTATTATTTTACTTTGTTTAATAATGTGTATTATGTTGTTATGTAATGTTTGTGTTGCTTTTATGACTGTAAACCGCCCTGAGTCCCATCCGGGAGATAGGGCGGTATATAAATAAAGTTTTATTGTTATTATTGACACAACGACGTTGTATGACTCAGCAAACAAGATAGATGTGCTGGATTTCGTATCACAAAACCACAAGTCGAACACTTCCCAAGTGTCTAGGACTGTGTGATGTATTTTCGGATGATGCGTGCAGATCCCAACAGGGTGGCCTTTTGCAGTTGGCAGATCGTAATTTTGTCAATGTCTATTGTTTCCAAATGCTGACTGAGATCTTTCGGCACGGCACCCAGTGTGCCCATCACCACCGGGACCACCTGTACTGGTTTCTGCCAGAGTCTTTGAAGTTCCATCTTGAGGTCCTGAGAGCGGCTGAGTTTTTCCTGTTGTTTTTCATCTATGCGACTGTCACCTGGGATGGCGACATCAATGATCCAAACCTTGTTCTTTTCCACAACTGTGATGTCTGGTGTGTTGTGTTCCAGAACTTTGTCAGTCTGGATTCGGAAGTCCCACAGTATCTTTGCGTGCTCATTTTCCAAGACTTTTGCAGGTTTGTGATCCCACCAGTTCTTTGCTGCTGGGAGGTGGTACTTGAGGCATAAGTTCCAATGAATCATTTGGGCCACACAGTTGTGCCTCTGTTTGTAGTCTGTCGGTGCAATTTTCTTACAGCAGCTGAGGATATGATCAATGGTTTCGTCAGCTTCCTTGCACAGTCTGCATTTTGGGTCATCAACTGATTTTTCGATCTTGGCTTTATTATTATTATTATTATTATTATTATTATTATTATTATTATTATTATTAATGATGATTGGCCTTGGCTTCACAGGTACCGCCTCGCTCCGGAGCACCACTATCCCGCCCAGTGGAACGACTGCACCACGGCTGCCGAGTATTTCTTGAAGAACGCCGAAGGCTTTGGAGTCGACCCCACTTGTATTGTCCTGAGCGGTGATTCCATCGGAGGAGTGATGACCGCGTTCCTGGCCCAAGAACTGTCAAAGAGGAAGGACCTCCCCAAACCACGGGCTCAGGTCCTGGTGAGCCCGTTCCTCCAGGGCCTGGATTTCAACTTGCTTTCGTATCAAGAAAACCGGTGGGTCCCCTTTGTTTCCCAGAGCGATTTCCTGCACTTGCTGTTCATCTACATCAGCAAAAACATGTCGGCCGTGGAGATCGCTTTGGCGGAATCCCACATTCCCGAGGAGAAGAGAACCAAGTACCAGCGGTGGCTCAACGCGGACAACGTCCCCAAAGAACTGAAAGCGAAAGGGTTCTACCAGGAGTTCCAGCTCTCCAGTTGTCCCCTGGACAATATCCACACCTTGATTAAAACAATCACGGGGACCAATATCTCCCCGCTTATCGCCGACGACGCCGTCATTCAGCAGCTTCCGGACACCTTCATCTTAACCTGTGAATATGACGTCCTGAGAGACGACGGCCTCTTGTACAAGAAGCGGCTGGAGGACAACGGGGTGAAGGTCTCGTGGTGCCACCTCAAAGAGGGCTTCCACGGGGTCTTCCTCCTTTTCAATCGCTTGTTCCTCAATTTCGCCTTCTGCCAAAGAGGATTAGACAGCGTAGTGAGCTACATCAACGGCTTGTAGGCATGCAGTTGCCCAGGTTGATGTCAGGTTAGAAGCCTTCTTCTTTTGGGATATGTGCCGGTCATATTGAGTGATGAGTATTGAGTCCTCCTCCACCCTGAGTGCCCTTGGGGAGATAGGACGGAATATTAATAAAGTATTATTATTATTATTATTATTATTATTATTTACTTTTTAAAACCTTATACATGTTGTTTTATTCTGTTTTCAGTGAGACAGAGCGTAGTCACCTTGCAGAGAAACAGACACAGACTCTATATAACTACGAGGGTTATCCAGAAAGTAGATTCCGTTTTGGAATTAAAAATGAACAAAGTATAGGAGAAAACATTTACCATACGCAGTTGAAAGCCACACCCAAATACCACTTCTCAACATAGTCGCCATTCAAATCTAGCCACTTACCATAGCGATGAATGAGCTTGGCAACTCCTTCCCCACAAAACTCTGCCGCTTGCGTCCTCAACGCAACATTTTGGCAACGAATGAGCTTTGCAGCTCCTTCCCCACAAAACTCTGCCGCTTGCGTCCTCAACGCAGCGTTTTGGCGATGAATGAGCTTTGCAGCTCCTTCCCCACAAAACTCTGCAGCTTGTGTCTTCAACGCAGCGTTTTGGCAACGAATGAGCTTTGCAGCTCCTTCCCCACAAAACTCTGCTGCTTGCGTCCTCAAAGCAGCATTTTGGTGTCGAATGAGCTTGGCAACTCCTTCCCCACAAAACTCTGCCGCTTGCGTCCTCAACGCAACATTTTGGCAACGAATGAGCTTTGCAGCTCCTTCCCCACAAAACTCTGCCGCTTGCGTCCTCAACGCAGCGTTTTGGTGACGAATGAGCTTTGTAACTCCTCCACAAAACTCTACCGCTTGTGTCCTCAACCAGCCGGTCACCCCTTCCCGCAGCTGTGCATTGTCACCAAAACGCTGCGTTGAGGACACAACCTCTTGGTCAGTAGTGATTTATTGCAGCTGGCTACTAACTAGCTGCGCCACAGCCCGGTGTTGCTATTGTTCCCTTTGCTTAGCCATTTTCTTTTGTTGCCTAACTCTAGAAGTCTTCCATTTCAATAGGGTTCTCTATTGGCCATAGTTTTTACGTGTCCATCTGAAGTCTAAGACGATATCCCTCCATTGATACGGGAGACATGCTCTATGTAAGAACACAACACACTCTGGGTTGCTGCGAGTTTTCTGGGTTGTCTCCAAACTTTCTCCGAACCTGAATATCGTCATGGGGAAATATAAAGTCTGAGTCAACAAAGCCAGTGCGAGATCGGACGGCAGAAGAACCAAAAAGTCAAAGAGGAGCAAAGTTAATATCGGACCCAAATTTTCCTTCCTCCCGGCACATACAGAACGGCTTACAAAAAACAAATGAATTCAGTAAATGATATAATAAAGACGATAAACACATATCACTCAATACAATAAAATAACTCAATAACATAAACATTAATTAAAAACGAATTAAAAAATCCAAAGTTCTCCTCTGGGTGGGATGAATTAAAAATAAATAAAGACAAGCTGCACGGAATGAATGACGTGGTAGGGGAACGAGCGTTCTTAGGCGCAAGACTCCGATTAGGAAAGTTGAGATCCGAAAATCTTTTTTTTGCCTGACCTACAGGATTCCAGACTTGTAAGCATTACGAGGTCAATGGATTTGATTGTCAACACAATGTTAGGACAGGCTGGCGGACTCCTTTATTAATAGATTCAGCACATCTTCGGCTTTGAAAGGGAGATGAGCACCACCCCTCAGAGTTGGACTCGACTAGACTTAAGGGCGAAACAAATATTCCCATGGCGGAATAGCCCCATGGCGTCCAACATAGCAATTTGATGGTCTGAAATACCAAATGAGTTATGCAAAGAAGATCTGGGCCACCTGCCCATTGGTTGCAAGACGTCTGATGATATTTGAATAGGCCCATTATAAAAATAATTAGTCGTCAATTACTTTCAGAAAGCCATGGCGAGTTCCATACTAATAAACAATGAGACGGAAAGGCAGATTGCAGAATTAGTGCAAAATCAATATTATATTAATACGATAATTAGTATTAATACACAAATGCTTGAAATTAATTATCAATTCAGAAGGCATTACCGCCCATTTTTGATTCCATCTTACTAAACTCGGGGCTATGTCTGTTTTTATTGTTGTTTTTATTGTTATTTTAAAGCTAAGTGTATTGTTTTAATCTATTTCTGTAAACCGCTCCGAGCCAAACTGAGAGTAGCGGTATACAAGTCTAATAAATAAATAAATAATAGTAATAATCGTAATAATGAATATCCCAAATAGGCCCGGGATGGGAGTGGGACTGAGAAAATGCCTTCTATCAGGTGAGAAAACTCGAGCAGATCTGTAAATTCAAGCAGGGTCTTATAGGGCGAAACAGCCATCATCCGCAAATATATTGACGCCCGCGCTCATTTCGAGGTGGCCCCTCGCTCTCCCCATGACGTTTCTCCACCTCTGGGAAGGATTGTGGGTTAAACCGAGTTAAGACAGTTCATCCTTGCCTTAGTAAAACTCGTGTGCTCGGGATCCCAGAATAATTTATGGAGAGCCGTCCTCATTGTGATTCATGAAAGTATCTAAATACAGTCCTGCCTCCATCGTCTGAACCATCCTCATTCATAAACGCATGGGCGACAGTTTTCTAATTGCGGAGGAAGGAGGAGGAGAAGAACTCGTTTGGATAAACCTCATTACCTAATTGTCCCGGGGCTAAAATAAAGGGGCCGGGGCAGGAACGAGCACGTTGCTAAACACTCCCAGGTTTTTCTGGAAGCGCTCCTCGCTCGCATCGGGCTCCGGCTCTGCAAATGGGATGGATGTTCTGTGGACTCTCTCGGCCGCCGTGGTGGAGCTCCTGCTCCTCTTCATGCTCCTCCACCTGGCGTGGGTCGTCCACCACTACCTCTGCAAAGTCGAGATCCCGCACGGCATATCGGAACCTCGGAAGCTGAAGCTTGCGGTATTCTTGTTTATATGGCTGGTGTCGATGGTAGGTTCGTCGCCCCGGACCTCGTTCCCGGTTTGAAAGTCTTATTCCTGCTTAATTGTGTGGCCCTGACTTGTGTCTTCCTGTCTCGTCTCAAAACAGGATTACGTTCTGAAGAAAATCGGCATCTTCAAGCACGAGATGGTCCTGGTGAACCTCTTACTGGACGCGTCTCCTAGGGTCAAAGGTCCGTCCCTCTCCACCAGCGACACCCACATCGAGGGCGTCCCGGTGAGGTTGTATCGGCCCAAACCACACCGGCTGTCGCAGAGAGGGATCGTCTTCATCCACGGAGGAGGAGGCACCAGCGGAAGCATCGGTAAGCGTGGAGACGGGGCCACCAAGGGATCCGTGGAAGATTCCCTCTCAAGGAATGCCATACTTCAAATATGCATTCTTTCCTCCCTTCTTCCTTCTCTCCTTCCTTCCTTCCTTCCTTCCTTCCTTCCTTCCTTCCTTCCTTCCTTCCTTCCTTCCTTCCTTCCTTCCTTCCCTTCTTCCTTTCCTCTCTCACTTTTTCCTTCTTCCATTCTTCTTTCCTCCTTCCTTCCTTCCTTCCTTCCTTCCTTCCTTCCCTTCTTTCCTTCCTTCCTTCCTTCCTTCCTTCCTTCCTTCCTTCCTTCCTTCCTTCCTTCCCTTCTTTCCTTCCTTCCTTCCCTCCTTCCTTCCTTCCTTCCTTCCTTCCCTCCTTCCTTCCTTCCTTCCTTCCTTCCTTCCTTCCTTCCTTCCTTCCTTCCTTCCTTTCCTTCCTTCCTTCCTTCCTTCCTTCCTTCCTTCCTTCCTTCCTTCCTTCCCTTCCTTCCTTCCTTCCTTCCCTTCTTTCTTTCCTTCCTTCCTTCCTTCCTGCCTTCTCTTCCCTTCTTCCTTCCTTCCTTCCTTCCTTCCTTCCCTCCTTCCCTCCCTCCCTTCTTCCTTTCCTCTCTCCCTTCTTCCTTCTTCCATCCTATTTTCCTTCCTTTTTTCCTTCCTTTTTTCCTTCCTTCCTTCCTTCCTTCCTTCCTTCCTTCCTTCCTTCCCTCCCACCTTCCTTCCTTCCCTCCCACCTTCCTTCCTTCCTTCTTTCCTTCTCCGTTCTTTCCTTCCTTCCTTCCTTCCTTCCTTCCTTCCTTCCTTCCTTCCTTCCTTCCTTCCCTCCTTCCCTCCTTCCTCTCTCTCTCTCTCTCTCTCTCTCTCTCTCTCTCTCTCTCAATATTCAAATGAGCTTGGGATCCTGTTCAGACATCTATAGCTTCCGTCCAAGGTCTAGTCATGTAACTCGGGGTTGTTCCACACCATACAACGTAGTCTTATGATAAAATACCACGTCTGCGTCCTATGGAATTCCAGGGGGTTGTATTCTGGGGAGGCAAAAATCCCAGGATCCCACAGTGGCAGTTAAAGTGGAATGGAAGTGCTATAACTTTGTAGTGTGGAAGGTTCCCCAACTATTAATAGCTTACCAGTTTATCATCAGACGTATCTAGGAAGCTGGTTCTTATGCGACGTGGGTGCATCCGTACTGTAGGATTAACATAGTTTGGCATCTCTTTAGCTGCCGTGGCTCAATGTTGTGGTTATAACTACGATGGTCCTGCCTGTCCTCATCTCGTAAACAAGACTCAAGGCAGAGTCGTATCTCGGTGAGACTCTTTGGATGAAGAACGGGAGAAGCATTTTCAGTAATGAAAGCTATTTTCTTTTCTAGTTTCTTACGACGTCTTTTGCAGCTATCTCTCCAAAGAAAGTGACTCGGTGGTTTTGTCCGTTGGGTAAGTAAAGATACTACAATGTCTCGTATATCACCAAGACCCTAGAACAATGATGGGCAACCTTTTGCGCTTGGTGTGTCAAAATTCACCAAAAAACCTAGCATGGCTTGGGTGGTGTGTCACTTCGAGAAGAAAAAAAAACATAATTTTGCAATATGTATAGTTTAAATAATGTATAATTGTAATATATAACTGTATTTAATAAATCAAAAACTATTGACTACCATTATTTCCATGGACAACAATCTATGGTACCTCTTGCGGTTTCCACACTAATTTCTCTCTATTCTAGTTTCAATGTAGTCATGAATAATGAATAATACAATAATATAATGGTAATAATATGATAATATACTACAATAATAATAGAATAATAATAGAATGATATAATATATATATATATATAAACTAGCTGTGCCCGGCCACGTGTTGCTGTGGCGAAGTCTGGTGGTCTGGGAAATAAAGTATTGAGGAATTGGTGGTAGTTAGGGTCAAGGGTAAAGGTTTTACCTTACATTAAGTCCATTATAAATGGGTTATATAGCTGTGTGGAAGGGCCTTGAGTCTACACTGCCATATAATCCAGTTCAAATCAGAAAATATAAAATTATAAATGGGTTATATAGCTGTGTGGAAGGGCCTTGAGTCTACACTGCCATATAATCCAGTTCAAATCAGATATTCTGTATTTTATAGGCAGTGTGGAAGAGGCCTAAGTGAGGCCTAACTCTGCCTGTCCCCTGGGCTGAGAGCGTTGCTAGGAGACCAAGTGGGCGGAGCTTAGCTTTCTAACTGGCAGCAATTGGATAAAAACAATTATTCCTCTCCCTCTCATTAGGACTTTATTTTTGTTTTCTTTTTGTTGTATGAACGTAGAGGCATGGATGAGGGGTTGTGCTGCCAAGTTTAGTGTTTCTGGGATGTGTAGTTTTGTTGTTTTGTCCGAGGCCGAAATTTCATTACCCTTTTATATATAGAGATGTAATGTGCATAATTCCCATGGAGTAAACAACAAAACCACTGGACCAAATCACACCAAATTTGGCCACAAAATACATAGTCATCCAATCAATCTGCATGCGGCAGCGTGTCAGCAAAAATGGCTAGGCGTGTCAGTGCTGACACGCGTGTCATAAGTTGGCCATCACTGCCCTAGAAGATCTAATCCAGGCCCACGTAGATCAGGACTTGATCCCACAGTGTCGGAAGGTCCGATCTCTCCACCAGTTTCTGGGTGATCATGGTGGTGTAGTTATCCCTGGTGCTGTCTCCGCTGATCTGACCCCGTAGACCTTGGATATGGATATTCAGGAGAGAGATGATACATGGAGAGCCGGAACACACGAGCAGGAAACGTTAAGCATTTGGTGTTGCTGGTTAGTAGCCAGCTGTAATAAATGACTACTGACCGAGAGTTTGAAGGCCGGGTCGGATTGAGTGCCCAACCATCAAATAGCCTAGCTCATTGTTTACCAAAGCAACCCGAAAGACAGTTGCATCTGTCAAGTAGGAAATTTAGGGACCGCTTTATGCGGGGAGGCTAATTTAACTAATTTACGTCACCCTAAAAATGTCCAGCAGCGTGCAAAAAAATGAGGAAGTACTTCCATCAAGGACAGAGTCGGGGACGGAGACAGGGACGGGGACAGGGAAGCGGTACCTAAGTTTCCTACTCAAAAGATGGAACTGTCTTTTGAGCTCCTTCGGTCAACAACGAGCTAGGCTATTAAGGCTTGGGAGCTCAATCCGACCCGGGTTTCGATTGTCAGTAGTGATTTATTGCAGCTGGCCACTAACCAGCTGCGCCACAGCCCGGATATTGCGACCATAACACTCTGTAACAGCAAAATTTGATTTTTTTTTCCTGTTGAAAGGGTTATTTCCCACTTTATTGTGCTGTACTTACTTTGAAAGTAGTTGTTACACTCGAGAAACATCATTTTTGTGGTTGCCACAAGCTAGCTAGAATAGGTTGAAACTCGAAGAGATATTCATTGCAAAACTAGAGCAAATCTGAACCAAGAGGGCCGAATCCTATTGTCAATTCTTGTTGCGACTGACGATAAGATTCGGACCTCTTGGTTGGGATTTGTAGCACCGCCAGGCAGATGTGAACCCCTATTTTCTCGTTTCCATAGGTATCATCTGGTTCCTTACCAGCCCTATCCGAAGCAGTACTACCAGTGTCTGGATGTTGCCGTGCATTTTATGAAACACGCCGAAGAGTATGGCGTTGATCCCGGCCGGGTGATCGTCTGCGGGGACAGCTTCGGAGGGCTGCTGGCGGCGTCTGTTTGCCAGATGCTCGTCCAGAAGGACGACGTCCCCAAACCACGTGCCCAGATGTTGGTCTACCCCTTTCTTCAGTCCGTCAAGCACAGCCTGCCTTCCTATATGCAAAATGCCCATACCCCGCCCTTAGGCAGGAAGGAACTGGTGACGGCCGCCTTGAAGTACATCCAGAAAAACTTCTCCCTCCTGGAGGTGATCATCCAAGGAGACCACATCTCCAGGGAGGTGAAGGCCAAATACGACAAATGGCTGAGCAAGGAGAATCTCCCGGAAGAATTTAGGAGGAGGGAAAGCAAACCTAGAACGCCAAACGGTTTCTCCTTTGGGGAAATACAGGAGCTCATCGACCAGTTGTGTGGGCCACTCCTCTCCCCGCTCTTGGTCGATGACGCCGTCATCCGGCAGCTTCCAGACACTTTTATTTTGACCTGTCAGTTTGATGTCTTGAGAGACGACGGGGTTTTGTACAAGAAGCGCCTGGAGGACAACGGGGTCCCGGTCACCTGGTGCCACTTCGAGGACGCCTTCCACGGATTTTTGGGCTTTCTCAACCAGAGGTTTTTGACATTTTCGAATAGCAAACAAGGAGCGGACAGCATGGTCGACTACATCAGACGTTTCTAAAATAATAATAATTATTATTATTAATAATAATAATTATTATTATTAAAAATCAGCTGTTGACCCAAAATGCAGACTGTGCAAGGAAACCAACGAAACCATGGATCACATCCTCAGCTGCTGTAAGAAAATTGCACAGACAGACTACAAACAGAGGCACAACTATGTGGCCCAAGGGATTCATTGGAACTTATGCCTCAAGTACCACCTGCCAGCAGGAAAGAACTGGTGGGATCACAAACCTGCAAAAGTATTGGAAAATGAGCACGCAAAGATACGGTGGGACTTCCGAATCCAGACTGACAAAGTTCTGGAACACAACACACCAGACATCACAGTTGTGGAAAAGAAAAAGGTTTGGATCATTGATGTCGCCATCCCAGGTGACAGTCACATTGATGAAAAACAACAGGAAAAACTCAGCCGCTCTCAGGACCTCAAGATTGAACTTCAAAGACTCTGGCAGAAATCAGTGCAGGTGGTCCCGGTGGTGATGGGCACATTGGGTGCCGTGCCAAAAGATCTCAGCCGGCATTTGGAAACAATAGACATTGACAAAATTACGATCTGCCAACTGCAAAAGGCCACCCGACTGGGAAAATACATCATACAGTCCTAGACACTTGGGAAGTGTTCGACTTGTGATTTTGTGATACGAAATCCAGCATATCTATCTTGTTTGCTGTGTCATAATATAATAATAATAATAATAATAATAATAATAATAATAATAATAATAATTTATTTGTATTCTGCCCTATCTCCCCAAGGAAACTCAGGGCGGAGTCCAGGATACACAAACATTCAATGCCTAGAAATGTTTTGAATGGCTAGGTCCTCCGTGGTGAAGACTGTACGATCAACTTAAACATTAAATTCGCTCTCTCTCTAGGAATCCTCAGACCAACATTGAGTGGATGCTCGGGAGAACGTATTAATCGAATCTGTGAATAACACTATGTTGCACGAGTTTTGTTCCTGGGTGATAAATGTCGTTTCCTAATTAGTTCTAATTTTTTCCATCTTAGGTCTCCGGGAACAGGGACGGGGAAGGGGAAGTGGAAGGAGATGAGGAAGGGGAAGGAAGAGTAGTAGTAGTAGTAGGAGTAGGAGTATTTGTAATTTGTGCAATTACAAATCTGCCTTAGCACTTTGTGCTTTAATTCCCTTCAATAACGGTTCCGAGCCTTTGCTAGTTTTTGACACTAGTACGGTGTCATTTGTGTAGCTGAAATTACACTACCCTGTTTCCCCGAAAATAAGACATCCCCAGAAAATAAGACCTAGTAGAGGTTTTGCTGAATGGCTAAATATAAGGCCTCCCCCAAAAGTAAGACCTAGCAAAGTTTTTGTTTGGAAGCATGCAGGATCGGTAAGTGTACATACCATAGATCGTTGTACATGGAAATAAAGGTAGTAACAACAACAACAATAATAATAACTTTATTTTTATACCCTGCCCCATCTCCCCGAAGGGACTCGGGGCGGCTTACATGGGGCCTTGCCTGATAAAACAATCAAATATCAAAACACAGCAATAAAACAGTTATCAAATAAAAACATCAATTACAGTAAACACAATCGTTAAAATTGACATAAAACATACAATATTAACACTGGAGACTAATTCATAGAACCTAGGCAAAGTGCAACAAGAAATAATAATAATAATAATAATAATAATAATAATAATAATAATAATAATAATAATAATAACTTTATTCTTGTATCCCACCTCCCTCTCCCAGAAGGGACTCAGGGCAGCTCACACAGGGATAAGCCCAGCAACAACATAAATTTACATACAAACAGAAATTTAAAACAGTCATTTTAAAACAGTATAGCAATCAAATATAATATAGAAAATCTTGAAAGTAAGTAAGTAAGTAAGTAAGTAAAAGTTTATTTGTATACCGCCCTCTCTCCCGAAAGGGACTCAGGGCGGTTTCCAATATAAAATCAGCATAAAACATTGTACAATAAAACACTGAAAACACTATAAAATGCTATAAGAATTAGAAACAAAAACAAAACATAACAATTGACTAAAACGATCACATGAACAAAAGGAATATAATCACTCAAATAACATATGAATCTGAAAAGAAAAAAAGAAAAAAGACCACTGGGATGGAGGAAAGGATTCACAGTTTGGTTATGTTGTTTTGCGATGACAACTACTGTACAGTAGATAATAAATTTTCATTTTTAAAAATTCAACCATAAATGTGGAAAAATAAGACATCCCCTGAAAATAAGACCTAGCGCATCTTTGGGAGCAAAAATTAATATAAGACACTGTCTTATTTTCGGGGAAATGGGGTATGTTACACGTTTTTCGTTCCTGGCTCATAAATGCCGTTTCCTAAATGGTTCTATCATTTTAAAAAAATGGGAAAGGTTTATTAAAATGCAACAAAAACTTTGTTGCATTTTAAGGGGGCCGGGGAAAGAAGAGAAGGAGGAAGTGGAGCAGGAAGAAGAGAAGGGAAAGGAAGGAGAAGGAAGAGAAGGGGAGGCGAAGGAAGAAGATGAGCAACAAAAGGAGGAAGAGGAGGAGAGGGGGAAGGAAGGAAAAGCAGCAGGAGGAGAACAATGAAGGAGAGAAAGAGGTGAAGTAAAAAAGGATGAAACTGTCATTCGACCACTACTAATTCGACAACACCCGCCCCACACATGTCATCTTTGTTGGAGGGCGATGGTGAGACTCTGTTTGCCGTTCAGGGTGGGTTCCAAAATCATCATCCTGGTCTCACTGATCCCTCCTTCTCCAGGCTGCCTTCTCATACGGAGAATCAGCACTGGTAAACAAAACGCCGGCAGTCGAATATTCAGTTGAATTCAACGGTACTTAATCTTTATTTACATTGCTATGTACAGTAGCACTCATTAGCAATAAGTCCTAGACACATGGCAGTGTCTCCTCGGCCACGGAGCTGCTGCAAATACATTCTCCGTCCATCTTACATGAACGCTCTCGCCGACAGAAGACACTCCCTTGCATTCCACAGATCATGAAGGAAGTCCCGGTCAATCAGACTTGACCCCATTGGCCCATTGGTTCTGTGTTACATCAATCAAAGCAGGCTTCTTTTAACTCCTCCACTGCTGAAATGCCTTGCCGAAACTCATACAGAAAAACATTCCTAACAGCCAAGATTGATTTTAACATTTCACACAATTCACAATACCCTGACAATCTTGACCCCAAAGGGATTTCCCCCATCTTCTGTCTCTGCCCACAAGTAGGATTGAGACGGAGAACTGTATGAAGTGATTTGCTCATTGCTTTCAAGGAGGATCAACGGAATTAGTTGGGCAAAATTGGGCAAGGCGCGATTTCCTTCACACAGATTCTGAAAAGGCAGGACAGTAATGGGCGGGACCTTCACCTCAAGTGTCGGATCCTGAATAGTCTTGACGTACAGTGTGGAACACAAAGCAAACAACCAAAACTAATCACACCCAGGACCTGAACTTTGAGGCTGGTCTTTCAACCCTTTATCAGATTCAAGTTCTTGGCGAGAGGCGATCCCATAGATTTTATGAGAGGAACACCTACTCGGAGAAGGAAGGGATTAGGTTTCCTAAGAGGGCTTTCTCAACGGGTTGGCCCTCATCCTGCCCATCGACGAGATCTAATTATGGGTTTCTCCTTCCTAAGCGAGCCCAACATGGTTCCAGATAAGAGGGAGTTAAACACGTCTTCATCCCACAAACAGGGAAGGATTATTATCCATGGTGCAATTGGAACAAAACACTCAGGTTTTTTGTTTTTTCCTATGATGTTGTTGTTTGCCATCACATTTGCTTAACATCCAGCTACCCTTCGAATATAAGAGACTTCTAAGAGCCTCGGTCTTTTACCCCATTAGTGGAATAATAACAACACATTAGATATTATATATTGTACTAGCTATGCCCGGCCACTCGTTGCTGTGGCAAGGACTTAATTTTTCTTTACTTTTTGTTGTATGAACGTAGAGGCATGGATGAGAGGTTGTGCTGTCAATTTTCAAGGTTGTGGGGCGTTTAGTTTAGTTGTTTTGTCCGGTGCCATGATTCCATTACCCTTTATTATATATAGATAGCTATGCCTGGCCACACGTTGCTGTGGCAAGGACTTAATTTTTCTTTTCTTTTTGTTGTATGAACGTAGAGGCGTGGATGAGAGGTTGTGCTGTCAATTTTCAAGGTTGTGGGGCGTTTAGTTTAGTTCTCACCCCGAAGGGGACTCAGAGTGGATTACAATGTACATATACATGACAGACATTCAATGCCATTATTAGACATACAACATATATAGACAGACACAGAGGCAATTTTGACATTTTCCAGCTTCCTGAGGGTATGCTCGATTCCGGCCACAAGGGGGAGCTGTTGCTTCATCGTCTCTGCTCGATTCCGGCCACAAGGGGGAGCTGATGCTTCATTGTCCACATGTGACACCGAGCCCTTGATGGTAGTACTTCCTCATTCCTTTCCTGGAAGTTATTATGGTGTCGTAAATTAGTTAAATTAGCAGTACCTAAATTTCCTACTTGACAGATGCAACTGTCTTTCAGGCTGCTTAGGTGGGCAGCGAGCCAAGCTATTAATGATCGGGAGCTCAATCCGATCTGGTCTTCGATTCCATGACCTCTCGGTCAGTAGTCATTTATTGCAGTTGGCTACTAACTAGCTACTAACCTGGCCCCTGCTGTGCTTGATGTCACGACAGCTCTCCCTTGAACTTCTCAGATAGTCTCCCATTCTTCAAGAGGAAGAGGAAGGCCAGGATCAAAGTCTTGCCTCAGCTTTGAACCCAAATTGCTCCGTCCTTACTTGAATTTTTGGTCGAGGACTCCACCTAAACCAACGATAATTTGAGATGCGTGAGTTTTCCTGATGGACCTGAAGATTAAGGCCAAGTTTCCATAATATGACTAACATGTGGCACGACAGGCTTTTTGTCATTTTATCGCATGTAAATAAAACAGCAGAGTCCTCCCGAAACAAAAATCCCAGGGAGAGGCGAATAGATGGATTGGCTCTGGGCTCTCGCGGTGTCGTGGACCGTCTTCTGCATCGGCCTCTCGCTGCTCTTCATATGGGCCGTTTCTTTCCACCTCGCCGTCACAGACATCCCTCCCGGCATCGCTCAACCCTTCAGGCTCAGAGTTTTGCACTGTCTGTTGATCATGCTATTCGGTCTGGTAAGTTAATATATTCCTACTAGACATGTCCAAAAAATCGTTTTGAATTGTATATCGGAATTATTTCGGATTGTTCTCGCTTTTTGATACGCATTCCGAGACATTGTCTCACAGCGCAACCAGCAATGTAATTCGAACCATTTGTTGGACCATTCTCTAATTGTCTCTTAATGTTTCGTTAATTTTTTTCCCCCATAAAAATTTTTAAAATATATATTTTTAAATATTAAAAAAAATTGTTTCTGCAACCTATCTTGAACGGGAGCTTAGAGCAGCCTAACATGGCTGCCGCTCCCCGGCCAATCAGAAGCTTCTACGATGGACGCAAAGGTGGGGGCTAATGTCCTCTGCGTCCACATGGAAGATTGCCATACAAGCCCAGTGTGTAGCGATTGCGCATGCGCGTCCGCCATTTTAGAAACATTTAGAATCATTACGAATTTCCGGAAATATCTGAAATTTTTGGGTGAAAAAATCGGAAATACTTTCTATATCGAAGCGCCAGCGCCCCCTACTTTAGAAACGAGAATTGAAACATTTTTTTCATCGATCGGACATGTCTAATTCCTACCTTGTTTCGAAGTGATTGTCTTTCAGGAACGCGGACTCGTACAATTTTGTAGAGTTGTGCAACCAAGTCTACAATATTTTCGGAGAATTTCAAATACATAGATAGACATCCCTATCTTGTTTCCTTATACAAATCTATAGAAATGATTGTCTTTCTGGAAAGTGGACACGTACAATGATTGTAGAGTTGTGCAACCACTTCCACAATACTTTCGGAGACTTTCAAATAGATAATTTCATGCAATTTTTTAGTCGTCTTGTGACATTTCTTTCCAACGTTGACGTTCTGTGCTGGAAATAATGTTTTCTATCTGCGTTATCATCATCGGTGTCATCTGATATCTATGTTAATTTGATTCTATGGTTAAGTCCATTTAGCTCAGTTTTCTCAACCTGGGGGTCAGGACCCTGGGAGGGGTCATGAGGGGGTCTCAGAGGGGTCACCAAAGACCATCAGGAAACACAGTATTTTCTATGGGTCATGGGGTGTCTGTGTGAGAACTATGGCCCAATTCTATCATTGGTAGGATTCAGGATGCTCTTTGATTTATAGGTGAACTATAAATCCCAGCAACTACAACTCCCAAATGACAAAATCAATCCCTCCCCCAACCCCACCAGTATTCAAATTTGGGTGGATCGGGTCTTGGTCCAGTGAATGAAAATCCATACTGCATATCAGATATTTACATGATGATTCTTAACAATAGCAAAATTACAGTTATGAAGTACCAACAGAAGTAATTTTATGGTTGGGGGTCAACACAATATGATGAAGTGCATTAAGGGGTCACAGCATCAGGAAGGTTGATTTAGCTGACTTTGATCGTCTTTGCCCACAGATCTCTATCTTAAGGAAAATGCGTCTCTCTAACGGCTACGGACTTCTACGGTTAGCCATGGATGGCATACCAGCCCGGGAAGATCCCCATCTGTCCATCAAGGATTTGGTTTTGGATGGAGTCCCCGTGAGGATGTATCAGCCGAGAAGACCCTTTGGTGGGAAAAGGAGAGGAATCTTGTACTTTCATGGTGGAATCGGGCAATTTGGAAGCGTGGGTAAGAAAATGATACAATAATACAAAATTAGATCCTAGGTGATCGTACAATCCTAGGTGCATATCATCTGCGAAGCGAATGAAAAATGGAAAAATATCTCGATTGATTTTTCAAGGTCCTGTGAGTTATTTATCTGGGTGCCTTAAACAAAAAGACACACAGATAGTGCTTTTGGAAGCTCTACTAGTTGCATCTTTGTCACAAAACGCATCTTATGTGTAGGCGTCTGGACAAACGTATTATTTGGGAATATAGGAAGTGGTTGAAGAACCTGAACCTGTTGGTTTACAAAACATATTTCAACAATACCATCCATTTCTCTCCTAGCGGCCTATGACAGACTGTGCCGGCGCATTGCAAAGGACAGCGATTCCATCGTGATCTCAGTTGAGTAAGTAAAAATGTTTTCATGTGATAACATCAGCCGGGATGATCTAGAGACATACTTCTCATAGTGAGCCGTCATAAGGAAAGGCAATGCTACATGAATGGATAAGGAAAGGCGACAACAAACGGGAAAAGAAAGACAAAGATATAACCATCAAAGAACTTATAGTGTGGTGAAGCCAGGGAAATATTTCCTTCCTCGAAAACTGTTAGGAATTCTGTTACTCTAGGAATCTGTGAGTCTATGATTCTATAAGTCTGAGTCTATATGAGTCTACGAGTCTGTAAGTCTATGAGTCTATATGAGTCTATGAGTCTGTAAGTCTATGAGTCTATATGAGTCTATGAGTCTATAACTCTATACGTCTATATGAGTCTATGATTCTATGACTCTATAAGTCTAGGAGTCTATATGATTGTATGAGTCTATCTCTATGAGTCTATGACTCCATAAGTCTATGAGTCTGAATAAGTCTAGGAGTCTATGACTATATAAGTCTATGATTCTATATGAGTCTATGAGTTTATGACTCTATAAGTCTATGAGTCTATGACTCTATAAGTCTATGAGTCTATATGAGTCTATGAGTTTATGATTCTATAAGTCTATGATTCTATGAGTCTATGAGCCTATGATTCTATAACTCTATGAGTCTATGATTCTATGTGTCTATATGAGTCTGTGAGCCTATGACTCTATAAGTCTACAAGTCTATATGAGTGTATGACTCTATGATTCTATAACTTTGTGAGTCTATGATTCTATGCGTCTATATGAGTCTGTGAGCCTATGACTCTATAAGTCTATATGAGTGTATGACTCTATGATTCTATAACTCTATGAGTCTATGAATCTATGCGTCTATATGAGTCTGTGAGCCTATGGCTCTATAAGTCTACAAGTCTATATGAGTGTATGACTCTATGATTCTATAACTATGAGTCTATGATTCTATGCGTCTATATGAGTCTGTGAGCCTATGACTCTATAAGTCTACAAGTCTATATGAGTGTATGACTCTATGATTCTATAACTCTATGAGTCTATGATTCTATGTGTCTATATGAGTCTGTGAGCCTATGACTCTATAAGTCTACAAGTCTATATGAGTGTATGACTCTATGATTCTATAACTCTATGAGTCTATGATTCTATGCGTCTATATGAGTCTGTGAGCCTATGGCTCTATAAGTCTACAAGTCTATATGAGTGTATGACTCTATGATTCTATAACTCTATGAGTCTATGATTCTATGCGTCTATATGAGTCTGTGAGCCTATGGCTCTATAAGTCTACAAGTCTATATGAGTGTATGAGTCTATACGTCTATGACTCCATAAGTCTATGAGTCTATAACTCTATAATTTATGAGCCTATGAGCCTTTGAATGTATGGACGTTGTCCCACCAGCGTTATAGAACAGAGACCAATTGTCTAATCTTCTCCTGCAGAATTCTGGGAAACGTAGTTTAAGGAAACTGAGAATTCCAAAAGCTCTGCCCTGGACTATATTTTCCAGAAATTCGCAGGAGCAACTCGGACGATCAGTAGATGATAACACTGGTGGGAAAACGTCCTATGAGTCTATGGGTCCATGATGACTATGTAGGACATACCTGCTCCAAATGAGTAATTAAGAAGCATCTGAGATGCCCCTGGAACTGATGGTTGTGCCGTTCCTTTAGGTATCGTTTGGCTCCTGAGAATCCATATCCAACCCAGTTCTTGGACTGTCTGAAGGCCACCGTACATTTCCTGAAGAACGTGGAAGACTATGGAGTGGACCCTGCCTCGGTCATAATTTCAGGAGATAGCATTGGAGGCACGCTAGCTTCTGCGGTTTGCCAGGGCCTGGTGAACAGACCGGACCTCCCCAAAGTCCGCGCCCAGGTTCTGATCTACCCCTTCCTCCAGGCCGTGGACTTCAACTTGCCCTCCTATCAGAAGAACCGCCACATGCCCCTCTTCAGCCAGAGACTCGTGGTGGAGTTTGGCCTTCAGTACCTTCAGAAGGATTTGGCGTTGACGGAGGGGGCGCTGAAAGGTTTCCACGTGCCCAAGGAGAAGAAGCGGAAATATGGCCGATGGCTTTGGCCGGAGAAGAGCGCCGAGGAGTTTGAAGGCGAGGACGACGCGCTGACGTGGCCGAAGGGAACGGTGGACGAGATCTTCGAGACAACCTTTTCTCCTCTCCTCGCTGAAGATTCCGTGATCCGACAACTTCCCGAGGCGTATATCTTGACCTGTACGTCTGACGTGTTTATGGACGATGGGCACTTGTATAAGAAACGGCTGGAGGACAATGGCCGTAAAGTGACCTGGTACCAACTCGATGATGGCTTCCACGGAGTCCTGTATTTCGTTGACCATTGGCTTTTCTCCTTTTCAGGTTCTCAGATATGCTTAGACAGCATAGTAGGCTTCCTAAGAAGTTTGTAAGTACCAAGTATGATAGCTAATACGCACATATTGTAGCTGTTGGTTGAGATCTTGGGCCGAAGAGGTGGAACATAACTCAGAAAACCTCAGCGGGTTTCCATGACCAAGCAGGAACTTGATCCTTGGTCCACATATTGATCCTTGGTCCACATAGTTGTATCCTTGGTCCATATATTGATCCTTGGTCCACATAGTTGTATCCTTGGTCCACATATTGATCCTTGGTCCACATAGTTGTATCCTTGGTCCACATATTGATCCTTGGTCCACATAGTTGTATCCTTGGTCCACATATTGATCCTTGGTCCACATAGTTGTATCCTTGGTCCACATATTGATCCTTGGTCCACATAGTTGTAGCCCAATGCTCAAACACTATACCACAATTCCCCAAAAGCAATAGAAAGGGTGCTCTGCAATAGCAGTAGTCCAAGACACAACGATCAGTAGTCCAAGGTAGGAAGGTACTAATAATCCATGAAGACAAGGAACATGAAATCCATGAAGACAAGGAACATGAAATCCATGAAGTCAGGAGCATAAAACCACAAATCCATAAGTGTGAGTCAAGAACATAGACAATAATTAATCCATAGGTATGAAAGCAGGAACATAGGTAACTTGGGAGAGAATCGGCTGTTTACAGAGACATTGCTCGGATGTGTTACCATTCTGTGGGAGGCTTCTCTCATGTCCCTGCATGGGAAGCTGGGGCTGACAGATGGGAGCTTGCCCCATCTCACGGATTCAAACCACCAATCTTCAGATCTTCAGCACAGAGGTTTACCCCATTGTGCATCCTTCGCTCTTCAGATTAAAATACAATAAATACACAGAATACACTCAAAATAGTGTGTAACTTGCCACCTAGTGGTTGTTTTCGGCATGAACGTGTATACAGGAGGACCAAGGAGACCCAGAAAAGTGTACTCTTCCTCTTGAGCTTGCCAACCAAACCTGCCAGCACAACATTAAAAATGTTGGAAATACTCTACACCCTGCAATATGAAATATTCAGCCAGGATGAAATTCTCCACGCAGAAATAAACAAGCATCTCATTAATATGCAAATTTGTTCCAATCTTTAATACATGGTAAAATGATATGCATACCAAAGAATTGTTTTGAAATAAATCTTTGTTGTGATGAGTTATCAGGAAATGTTTGGCTTGTGTTATATACCTGGAGTCACCTAGAAAAGTTTAGGAACCCTATATACATACATACATACATATGTGTGTGTGTATACTAGGCATGTGTGATCGATAAAAAATGTTTCAAAAGTCATTACGAAATTTTTCTGCTTTCCCCTATTGAGTCAGTTTCGATTCTTAGGTTTTTGGTGCATGTCGGATATCGCGTCGTAAGCACGAATGTAATGAATTTTATACGACTTACGATGAATAACGAAAAATTGCACAACCCTAATATATACCTTGTGCGTATCCTTCCCAATATTGAAATATGGCTCTCGTGTCCCTGATCCAGCACTTGCAAATCAGGGAAGTTATTTCCGACTCGAATGTCCACGTAATTTAGCAAGGGGGAATATAATGTAATTACACATTCTTTGGGAGGCTTCTGAGGTTTACAAAAATGCACACAAAAAGTGTTGAGTAAGTTTCGATCCTTAAGCTTTTGGCTCATGTCAGATATCGCCTTGTAAGCACGAATTTAACGAATTTTATACGACAAGTTTCGATCCTTAAGTTTTTGGTGCATGTCGGATATCGCCTTGTAAGCACGAATTTAACTAATTTTATACGACAAGTTTCGATTCTTAAGCTTTTGGCACATGTCGGATATTGCCTCGTAAGCACGAATTTAACAAATTTTATACAACAAGTTTCGATCCTTAAGTTTTTGGTGCATGTCGGATATCGCCTCGTAAGCACGAATTTAACTAATTTTATACGACAAGTTTCGATTCTTAAGCTTTTGGCGCATGTCGGATATTGCCTCGTAAGCACAAATTTAACAAATTTTAAACGACAAGTTTTGATTCTTAAGCTTTTGGAGCGTGTCTGATACCGCCTCGTAAGCATGAATTTAACTAATTTTATATGACAAGTTTCGATTCTTAAGCTTTTGGCGCATGTCGGATATTGCCTCGTAAGCACAAATTTAACGAATTTTATATGACATACGAAAAATTGCACAACCCTAATATATACCTTGTACGTATCCTTCCCAACATTGAAACATGGCTCTCGTGTACCTTCCAATCAACCTTCTCTTCTCCAAGCTCAGAAGGATTCGTCTTTCCCATTTCTTTGACCATTGTGACTGACACTTCCCAGCTTTTCTATATCCTAATTGCCGTGTCCAGAACCACAGGTGAGGTCTATCTCATTCCTGGCAATTCTGCGGACAAAGAAACATGATCGTTTTGGAAGAGAGGAGGCCCCTTTTCCAACAAGAAGCTTCAGAGGAACTTGAGAATCCGGTTTGGGCAAGATGTCGAGAGACGTGTTGTGTGAGCGAAGGGAAGGCGAAACGCCTTTCCCTGATCCGGCACTTGTGAATCAGGGAAGTTATTACCGTCGTCCACATAATTTAGAGTCAACAAAGGGAAATAAAATGTAATTAGCATTATGCATTCTTTAGGAGCGAGCGTCATGATTGAAAAATCAAGTGTAGCACACAACCACGGACTCCATCAGCTGACATCCTAATTAAGAGCCTTCCAAAACTTATCCCATACAAAGTGGAGAGGCCGGTGTGACACAGAACGTCGGACAAACGAGAGTCCTTTCGCGCCTGTTCGTCAAGAGAATGGTGTTTCTTGCGACTCTCGGGATGCTTGCGTTATATGCCGGCCTCCTCATAACAGTCTTCGCGATCGCCTGGGGGATTTATTACGATCAGAAGAGGATACACATCCCGCCGGGAATCAAACACCCTGGAAAACTACGGCTTTATCATTTCATTATCCAGTTTTTAGGGTTTCTGGTAAGTCCTCCTGATCTTAACATGCCTTCTTTGTGTATGTTTTATATGGCATCGTCATCTGGAAACTCTCTTTCGCTGGGGGTCGAACATGGAAAGGGATGATTCTTTTTGAGGATAGATTGGTTTCCAGTTTGTAGATGAAGTTCTAGTTCTCAGTTTTGGAAGCATCCAGGTCAAAAGAAATAATTTCACCCAGAGTAATATTGTTATTAAAATATTATTAATAATACCCGTTGGTACACATCAGCTGTCATGGGGAGGCAGACCTCTCTCAGACTCAGCTTAGGGTCCCAAAATAACTATTGTTATTAATATTAATATTATTATTAACACACATTGGCACACATCAGCTGTCATGGGGAAGGAGCCCTCTCTCAGACCCAGCTTAGGGTCCCAGAATAACTATTGTTATTAATATTAATATAATTATTAACACCCATTGATACACATCAGCTGTCATGGGGAGGCAGACCTCTCTCAGACCCAGCTTAGGGTCCCAGAATAACTATTGTTATTAGTATTAATATTAATATTAATATTATTATTAACACCCATTTATACACATCAGATGTCATGGGGAAGGAGCCCTCTCTCAGACTCAGCTTAGGGTCCCAGAATAACTATTGTTGTTGTTGTTGTTGTTGTTGTTGTTGTTGTTATTATTATTATTATTAACACCCATTGGCACACATCAGCTGTAATGGGGAGGCAAACCTCTCTCAGACCCAGCTTAGGGTCCCAGAATAACTATTGTTATTAATATTAATATTATTATTAGCACCCATTGGGGCCCCAGGGAAACTATTGTTATTAATATTAATATTAATATTAGCACCCATTGGGGTCCCAGAATGACTATTGTTATTAATATTAATATTATTATTAACACCCACTGGTACGCATCAGCTGTCATGGAGAACCAGCCTTCTGTCAGTACTGGCTTATTATTACGCAGCCCGAAACAAAAGGAAAATAAAGCAAGTGTGGTGACCGTGCAGCTTTCTCTTTCGTGTCGCCTTTCGTTTTGTCCGAAAATTGCATCTTTCGTTTCGTGCATCCGAATGGACGATACTAAATGAATAGACGAATGAAAGAGATGAAGCAAATACCATGGACATCACTATCGTACAAAGAGGAATAATAACGCTTTCAGACAGGAACAGAAAATCTTTCACTTTTGTTACTCAGTGTTACTTAATGTTCATCTGTCTCACCCTATGACTATCATTCCTTGCGTCTAAGTCTTAGATGAATTCTTCCTTGTCCTTGTCTTGTCCTAAATAGGCCATCATCAGCGAAAAGCTTGGCATTTGCCACAAGTATAAAGCCCTGGCCGGTTTCTATAGAACAATGCCTTTGAGGAAGAGCTCGTTGTTGATTATCAAGAGCCTGCATTTCGAAGACATTCCGGTGAGAGTGTATTGGCCCAAAGTGGCTTCTTCTGGGAAGAGGAAAGGAGTGGTGGTCATTTCTGGAGGTGCCGGCCTTTTCGGAAACATTTGTAAGTTCCCCGAATGGAGCCCGCGAGATTCCGTTGAATAGCCGTAGAAATGATGGAGAAACGGGCCTCGAAATTTCCCCCATGGCTGCGAAGGGAACAAATCTTACGAAGTTTCTGAGATTCGGAATACGAAACGAGATGGGACCCGTCCAAACGAAGCGGGGGTCATCCATATCTCCGAAACGAATTACTAATTGGATTTCAGCCGCTTTGTACACCTCTCGTAACTTGGGATCCCTTTGTTGTCGTGGGCAAATAATTAGATTTGAAATGTTCCAACTGTCGCATATTTTTAAATCAATGTTTAATGCATTTAATTTTTAACTGATTGAATTGCCTGTAATATTTTTATACTGTGTTTTAATATAAGCTGCCCTGAGTCCCCTATGGGTGAGAAGGGCGGGATATAAGTATTGTAATAAATAAATAAATAAGTACAGTAGGGTATCAGTTATCCAACATAAACGGGCAGGTACAATGTTGGATGAGCAAAACTGTTGGATAATAGGGAGGGATAGGCCTCCCCTCGCTCGGCTGCCTGCCCTCACTCACTGACTCACTCAGCCGGGTCCTGGTTCTGCCACCACTGTTGCCTTTGTAGCCTGCCCTCCCTCCCTCTCTCACTCACCGGGCCGGATCTTAGCGAGGAGGAGGGCGAGAGAGAAAGAAGGCAGGTGAAAGAGAGAGAGAGAGAGAGAGAGAGAGAGAGAGAGAGAGAGAGAAGGGCCTGCCTCCCTTCCTCCTCCCACACGTCGGATAATCTGGAGTGTCGGATGAGCGGAAGTCGGAAAAACCGGAGTGTCGGATGAGCGGAAGTCAGATAGCCGGGACTCTACTGTATACTGATTTGCATATATCAAATAAGCCTCTGATATGCTTCCTGAAATAGTTGAGTATCACTGAAAATGAACCATTCAATGTAGACGTGGACCCAGATCCACACTTTTAATCCGCTAATAGACCCATTTTACTCTGAATATAGTTATGTCAGCCTTTGTTGCTTCGTAATTTTTCCAGGAAACAAAATTCAGTGGGCACCCTAGTGGGGAGTATAGTATCTTTCTAAATAGTCCTGAAACCCATCAGTAATCTCCCTTGAAACATTATGTGTTCATCAGATATGTCTGACCAGCTATGCTGCTACATTGCCGAGAAAACCGATTCAGTCGTTGTCTGCATTGGGTAAGTGTCTTCCTACTCGTCCTGGTTGTATCGGTAAGTTTGTTCTCAAAACGATGTCCTACCGAGAGCGCTCTCCCACCTGATTCAATCAATTCTGTATACAATAGTTTCCCAAAATACTCGTCCCTTTCGCAGTCAATGATCTTCCTACTGGGGAAACCAACAACCAAAAGAAGGGGTGTTCCTTAGTCCAAAGGGCATGACTTGTTTCGATATGCACCGGGAGGCCGAGAACACTACTTCTCGAAAAACTTATTTGTGAAGTTGACGAAATTTACTGTTGCATTATTCATGTCTGAAGTTAATGTCTAAAGGAAAATTATTCACTGAGGACACCCATTAAGAAAACGCCTTTTATTTAAATGAATGCAAAGGAATGATGAGAGTTGGGTGTCATCTGCATATACGTAGCGTCATACTTCAAAACCTCAGAGGACCTCTCCCAGCAGTTTCATCTATATGTTGCATAGTATGTGGGATAAAACAGAGCTCCAAGGGACCTACACATTCTAGGAAGGATGTCCTCTCTGTGCATTTCCATGTCCTTCAAGATGATTCCATGGTATGCCAGAGGTTGACGATACCTAGAAGTATTAGAAGAGTTGTTCTCTTTTGGCATTGTCTAGGTCCTCCAACATAATTCTGTCCTTTGATTCCAACATAAGGTTGTTCTGGAGTACCTACCTATTTTTTTTTTTGCCGGAAGTTGTTCATTTCACTACGGTTTGATTTCACATTGCTAGAATGCATCGAGTAGATTTACGGATTCAAACCACGTCTCATTTCTGCTTCAGGTTTCGTTTGGCTCCAGAGCACCCGTTCCCGATCCCGGTTATGGATTGCTGCACGGCTACCACGCACTTCTTGAAAAACGCTGCGGAATACGGAGTGGACCCAAATTGCATCGCTGTCTACGGAGAAAGTAGCGGAGGGACATTTGCGACGGCTGTTTGTCAACATCTGGCAACCAAGAAGGGACTCCCAAAGCTCCGAGGGCAGGTCCTCGTGCATCCCTTCCTCCAGGCATTCGATTTCAACTTGCCTTCTTATCAGCAGAACCATTCGGTCCCCATTCTGTTCAAGAAAAGGGCCTTGAAGATGGGCATGGTGTATCTGACCGGGAAGAGGATCGACGTGGACGGCTTAATGAACAACGCTCACATTCCCAGGCATCTGTGGGAGAAATACAGAAAATGGGTCAATCCCGACTTCATCCCAGAACAATTCAAGGCCAGGGGCTACGTGCCCGTGGAGAAGGCTCCGTTTTCCCCAGAACTTTATGAACTCTGCAAAACAGGCGATAACCCAATGTTCTCCCCGCTTTTAGCGGAAGACGACATCATCCGCCAGCTCCCCGAGACCTTCCTAATAACCTGCGAATATGATACCGTCCGAGACGATGGGATCTTGTACAAGAAACGGCTGGAGGACAATGGCGTCCCAGTGACGTGGCATCACATCGAGGATGGCTTCCACGGAATAACGTACGGCTTTGGCAACCGGCTACTGGAATACCCGACTATGAAAAGCCATTTCCAACACGTGATTAATTTCCTTAACAGTTTATAAAAACACTTCATCCATTTCCTTCAACACTTACCCGTTCCTCTAATAATTCGGCTGATGTGAACATTGGGTTGACCGTTGAGAAACACGTTCCTCGTAGTTCCCCAGATGTTGAGATACACTTAGGTACAGATAGTATTACATAGAAAATTGGGTTGACCGTTGAGGAACACGTTCCTCATCGTCCCCCAGATGTTGAGATACACTCATGAAGAGCTAGTATTACATAGAACATTGGGTTGAGTGTTGAGGAACACGTTCCTCATCGTCCCCCAGATGTTGAGATACACTCATGAAGAGCTAGTATTACATAGAAAATTGGGTTGACCGTTGAGGAACACGTTCCTCATCGTCCCCCAGATGTTGAGATACACTCATGAAGAGCTAGTATTACATAGAACATTGGGTTGAGTGTTGAGGAACACGTTCCTCATCGTCCCCCAGATGTTGAGATACACTCATGAAGAGCTAGTATTACATAGAACATTGGGTTGAGTGTTGAGGAACACGTTCCTCATTGTCCCCCAGATGTTGAGATACACTCATGAAGAGCTAGTATTACATAGAACATTGGGTTGAGTGTTGAGGAACACGTTCCTCATCGTCCTCCAGATGTTGAGATACACTCATGAAGAGCTAGTATTACATAGAACATTGGGTTGAGTGTTGAGGAACACGTTCCTCATTGTCCCCCAGATGTTGAGATACACTCATGAAGAGCTAGCGTTACATAGAACATTGGGTTGACTGTAGAGAAACGTGTTCTTCATCATTTCCCAGATGTTGAGATACAATTAGGTAGTTGTGAGTCTTCCGGGCTGTATGGCCATGTTGTAGAAGCATTGTCTCCTGACGTTTTGCCCACATTTATGGCAGACCCCTCAACCTCTGAGGATGCCTGCCATAGATGTGGGCGAAACATCAGGAGAGAATGCTCCTAGAATATGGCCATCCAATCCGGAAAACTCACAACAACCCAGTGATCCGGGCCATGAAAACCTTCGACAACACATCCAATATGAATCCATTGCTTTTGCTCCAGACCCCAGAACAGGAGAGAATGAACTCGCCCACTCCTCAATATGATATCCTTCAAATATATGGGTATCGCGTTCTCTTCCTCTTTCTCTCTCTCTTTCTTCCATGAATAAATCCTACTTTGAAAAAACCTGATTATCTGACAAATCTTTGACACGGCTGTTAAAAAAACTTCAGCTCCCATCATGCCCCGGGAGGGAGCGCAGAGGCTCCTTCCATGCTTGTGCCACACAAAGTGCTACTGGGAAAGCGAGTTCCCATTTGGCTGATTTGTGAGGCCACTCACATGCAAGTAGAGTGCCACTCAACCCCATTCGCACCCTTTATTAGCTCTCATGAGCCGGAAAAATCTGCCTGTTATGATCCATGTCGGCTAAGGCTTTGGCTGCCCCACATCGGGCTTGTTTGCATGTATTTGGTAGTCGGAACGTCCGAATCACCGAATATGGTATCCTAAAATGATATCATGCACACCCCTACTGTGGATTTGCCCACACGCCATGGACTCTGCCTCAATTAGAGTGCCGCTACTATTATTTGTATTGGGTAGGACTTTTCCTGCCCTGCAGTGGGCTCGTGTTCGTAGTTCTAATAAAACTCTAAGACATCCTTCAACTTTGTCTGAAGTTGGGAAGCCTAGAATAACTCAAGATGCCCAATGGAAGTCCAAGAATGTCCTGATACAAGTCATGGTGGGATTCCATATCCACGTCGAATTGCTCTTCGTTCTTGTTGAAGAAATGTCCAAAAGAGATCCGTCCTTTGGACTCTTCCTTCTTCACTTCCGAGCTCTGCCCTCACCGCCCACGTGACGAGTCTCTTTTGGACATTAATTAAGGGCAATTCGACATGGATATGAAAACCCACCATGTTCTGCACCTTGCCCTTTTCAGTGAAAGAACTCTGATTTGACAACAAACTGCACATCCCAAGATCCTGTAGAACCTAGCCATGGTGTTGTAGTGATCTCATGGTCTCGGAGAGGACACAGATCCTTCTAGAAGTTTCCAACCAGCACGTTTGGGAAGAACAGTTCTCTCTGAAGAGAACGTCAGGAGAGAGCAATATGATCCCTGAAACAAATGGGTCTGGATTTGGTACAACATGACCCCTTATTTTAACCCCATCCAACTGGGCGCTTCCAAAACTGAGAACTAGAACCATGTTGGCAGGCTGGAAATCTGAGCCGAAGCTTCAAAACCATCCGTCCCCATGAGCTGAGTCAAAGCCACCCATGCCCTTCAGAAGGCCCGTGCCGTGGGGTGACACTGAGCGAAAGGAAGCATCCAGACTATGACACCGCTGAAACATGTACACAAAGAGGGGCGTTAAGATCAAGAGGACTTACCAGGAACCCTCCAAACTTGAATAAGGTGTGCCAAAGTTGTAGCCTTGTGGGGTATTTGATTCCCGGGGGAATGTCTAGCCTTCTTTGATCCAGATAAACGACCCATGCGATCACTAAGAAGAGAGCCAGAAGGCTAGCAGACAACACAGGCATCCGCAGAGTGGTAAGGAATCCCATCCTCTTGACTAACAAGCGCGGAAGAACTCTCCTTTCTCCTTGGTGGTTTCTGAGGTTCTGCACCCCTTGGGTCTCCCCATTTAATAAGGAACTAATTACCAAATGCCACCCCATGCCCAGACAGCCATTAATTAATTAGGGAGTGCCTGATTATACCCGATGTATTCCGCCCTTACCATTTATGCCACGATGCCTTATGTCAAGGAATACATTATGTGTATTCAGTGGGCACCCTAGCGGGGAGTATAGTATCTTTCTAAATAGTCCTGAAACCTGTCAGTAATCTCTCTTGAAACATTATGGGTTCATCAGATATGTCTGACCAACAATGCTGCTACATTGCCGAGAAAACTGATTCAGTCGTTGTGTGCGTTGTGCAAGTGTCTTCATACTCGTTCTGGTTGTATTGGTGAGTTTGTTCTAGAAGCGATGTCCTACCAATACTGCTGTCCCACCCGATTCAATCGATTCCATTTACAATAGTTTCCCATAATACTCGTCCCTTTCTCAGTCAATGATCTTCCTACTGGCTAAACCAACAAGCACAAAAGGGGCGTTCCTCAGCCCAAAGGGCATTGACTTGTTTCGATATGCACCGGGAGGAATACGGAAAACGTATTCATGCAGTTGATGAAATTTCCCAATGCATTATTCATGTCTGAAGTTAATGTCTAAGGGAAATTTATTCGCTGAATACACCTATTAAGGAAATGTCTTTTAATTAAATGAATGCAAAAGAATGATGAGAGTTGGGTGTCATCTGCATATACATGGAATCATACTTCAAATCTCCAGATGACCTCTCCCAGCACTTTCATGTATGTGAGGGACCCCACAGGCCAGATTCGGTTTGGGACCTGCCTACCTTAGAGACTGCATTTCCCCCTATGAACCTGCACGATCTCTTCGCTCGTCGGGGGAGGCCCTCCTCTCGCTCCCACAACCCTCGCAGGCGCGGTTGGTGGGGACAAGAGAGAGGGCCTTCTCTGTCGTGGCCCCCCAGCTTTGGAACCTGCTCCCTAGGGAGATTAGGCTGGCCCCCACCCTCCTCTCCTTCCGGACAAATCTGAAAACCTGGCTTTTCCGGAAAGCCTTTGATGAGTGACTTTTGTTGGTTTAAGATGCCTGCCTATGTAATAATAGACCCACTGATCTGCCCTTTTATTGTCACTATTGTCATTTATAGTACTTTATTGACTATGTCAATTATGTAACTATCTCCTCCCGATTTGACACATTCACCTTTCGGCCCCGACTTGTGTTTGATATACCTGTTTTAACATTTTATCTTGTAAGATTGTCCTTTTGATTGTTTTACCGATATTGTTGATTTATTGTTATAAATTTGTGTTTTTGTTTTGATTTTATATTGTGATGTTGGGCAAGACCCCATGTGAACCGCCCTGAGTCCCTTCGGGGAGATGGGGCGGGGTACAATAATAAAATATTATTATTATTATTATTATTATTATTATTATTATTATTATTATTATTCGACCATTTAAGTCTACCATCTAAGAAATAGCCAAGTTAACTCCATATACTATATGCTCTTTAATAACTGTGAAATAAGCCGACTTCCGGTGGGAGAAGCTGGTTGTGATCCGTATTGGGTAAGCCTTTGACTGCCCTGCACTGGGTTTGATTTTGCGCATTGGGTAGTCGGAATGTCCGAATCACCGAATATGGTATCCTCAAACGATATCATGCACATCCCTACTCTGGATTGATGTGTTCTAGCTCAGGCTGGATCTACACTGCCATATCATACTAATTATTAAAGCAGATAATACACATTATATGAGTCTACATTGCGATATAACCTGGTTCAAGGCAGACAATCTGGATTTTATATGGGAGTGTAGAAGCTGTCACTTGCCCGTGGGATGTGAAAGAGCCAAAGGTTGTCTTCTCCTCTCTCAAGTGGTGAGGTGTGTGTGTGTGTGTACCTAAAAGCCAGTCGTCTATATACTGGAACCTCATTTTGTACTATTTGCTTAGGCAAGCAACCTTCAGGGGCGGTAGGAATGCTAAACAACAAAATTAAGCAACAAATCCAAGTAATGCCCACCTGTTGCAAACAAACATGAACCCGTCTCGCCACTCAAAGCGAGTCATTCGGGGGGAAACAATTGTACAATATTGTTGTGGAAGAAGAAGGAGAGATGTTGTGTCGTGTTGATTTTCCACCTGACAGGATTTGTGTGTTCCTGTGCAATACCAAATAAAGTGCGCTCGGGAAGATATGACATATAAGGTAGACATATTGATCAATAGTCAAGAAAGAGCTGTCATAGCAAATCTATTGACTTGACTAGTTTTCCACTAGTTAATAGATACACGAGTACAAGAGTATGTCTTCCTACTCACTAAGCTGCCTTCTCCATCTCCTTGATGCTTATCCTCATGGGATTTATCTCCTTCCTCTGAAAGCCTGTCCCTATAAGGTTGACCTCCTTCTTCTTGATCGTTGTCCCCACAGGGTTTGGGCTGAGTATTTGATCTTGCAGGGTGTATCACATGCAACATAAGCAGATACACTGAGTCACACAGGAGAGAGGAAGTGTGTATAGATTTATAGTATATATATCTACTGTAATTGAGGCAATCAGTCTACTTGCTCCATCTATCTAAAGTGGAACTTAGCATTTGGGAAAGCAACAAAGGAGAGAATTTTTCTGGAACGTGACCCTACAGCCCGAAAAACTCACAGAAAGCAAAAATAGAAGATGTGTCTTATATTCTGTTAATGAAATCAGTTACACGTCGGAAATGGATTTGCAGAGTTGGGAATTCCAGGAATGGATTGTGAAAGCCGTGGAATCCGTCCTCGACATGATACCACGTCACTGGGACTCCGTTGTCCTCCAGTCGCTTCTTGTACAAGAGCCCGTCGTCTCGGAAAACATCGTACTCGCAGGTCAGAATGAAAGTCTTGGGGAGCTGTCGGATCATGTCATCCTCTGCTAACAGCGGGGAAAACATGGGGTTGGTTGATTCTTTGCATTGTTCGTAAAGTTCTGGGATAAACTGAGGCCACTCCATGGGCACGTAACCCTGGCCCTTGAATTTTTCCGGGATGAGGTCGGGACTGACCCACTTCTTGTATTTCATCCAGACGTGTTTGGGTAGGTGAGCGTTCCTCATGACACCTTCCACGTTGAACTTCTTCCCCGTCAGATACATCATGCCCATCTTCAAGGCCCTTTTCTTGAACAATATGGGGACTCTCTGGTTCTGCTGATATGAAGGCAAGTTGAAATCGACAGCCTGGAAATAGGGATAGATTAAGACCTGAGCACAAGGCTTTGGGAGATCCGTCCTGGCCGCCAACTGTTGACAAACGACGGTAGCAAATGTCCCTCCGCTACATTCTCCGTAGAGAGCTATGCGATTCGGGTCCACTCCGAATTCCGCAGCATTTTTCAAGAAGTGTGCGGTAGCCGTGCAGCAATCCATGACTGGGATCGGGAAGGGATGCTCTGGCGCCAAACGAAACCTGAAGCAGAAGCAAGAAACCGTCTGAATATGTAACTCTACAGGATAACGTTCTCTGGATTTTAGGATGTTTCCCCCCCTCCATTGTCAGTTTTATATGCTTCACATATTACGGATTACATGGGTAGAAGTTCGGTCAACATCAGGCTAATGGGGGCTAATGGGGATGAGGACAGTGAACAGTCTTAAAGGGAAACCCAGCGTAGAATGTGTAGGACCTTGTCATCAATATCTGGTGGAAGCACACCATGGAATCGAGCTGGAAGTCATAGGAAATGCGTCAAGAGAGACATTCCCTGGAATATCTAGCTCCTCCAGGATGGCCATAGGGTCAACTTGTGGTGGAATCACACCATAGAACCGAGTTGGAGGAGAGGGAAAAGGCTTAAGGAGAACACACTCCTCCCTGGGTTGGTGGCTCCTCCAATGGGAAGACGGCTAGTTGAGGAATGGATCATGGAGACAAGTCTCTTGGAAAGGGAATGGATTGAATAGTGTGGGAGAACGTATATCCTATACGACCAGAATGAGGGTGAAGTCACTTACGCAATGTTCACAGTGACGGAATCAGTCTCCTGGGAAATGTAGCGGCATAATGAGTCTCCCATCCCTGAAAAACACATCATGTTTCAAGAGAGATTATTACTGATGAGATTCATGACTGTGTACATAGAAAGATCCTATATACTCCACCCGAACCCTGTTTCCAGGAGAACTTACATATATTTCCGACAATGGCACCACCTGCAGGAATGACAACCACTCCTCTTCTCATCCCAGAAGGAGTCGTTTTGGGCCAATACACTCTGACCGGAACGCCATCAAAAACAAAGTCCTTGATTGTCAGTGTTGAGCTCCTCTTGGATAGCATTAGGCTAGCGGCCCTATCCAAAAATCTATCCTTATTCTGGATGCCAAGTTTTTCTAAAATGAATCCCTGTTTATAGAAAAATATAAAGGTGAAATTGATGTCACCAGGACCTGTTGACTTATGCAGCTTGAAAGATAATACATCTCTTGAGTAGAAAATTTAGGAAACGCTGATAAGGAATCACCAGATCAGAACAAAGGAAGTATGTATGAAATAACTTGCGTGTCCATGCTTAAAACCTTTGACTATAAAACCCACCGGAGCTGCGTCCTCAGTGTGTGGCACTTGCTCACCCGAAAGAAGGATTCATTCAACTAAACCTATTGTACCCGATCTCCTCGCTACTTTGTGTCTAAATGGATAGAGAACCTTGGAGTTTCAGGTTGCCTTTTTGGAAGAGACACCTTGTCTGAAGTTGGGAAGAGCGGGTTCAATGAAGAATAACTCAAGATGCTCAATGGAAGTCCAAGAATGTCCTGATACAAGTCATGGTGGGATTCCATATCCACGTCAAATTGCTCTTAGTTCTTGTTGAAGGGAAGTCCAAAGAGACCCGTCCCTTCGACTGTTGGTTCCACACTTCCGAGCTCTGCCCTCACCGCCCACGTGACAGGTCTCTTTTGGACATTTCCTTCCCCAAGAACTAAGGAAAATTCTTCCTGGATATGAAAACCCACCATGTTCTGCACCTTGCCCTTTTCAGTGGAAGGACTCTGATTCGACAACACACTGCAAATCCCAGGATTCCATAGGGAATATCCATGGTGTCGGAGTGCTCTCACGGTCTCGGAGAGGACACAGATCCCTCTAGAAGTTTCCAACTAGAACTAGAACCACTTTGGCAGGCTGGAAATCCAAGCCGAAGCTTCGAAACCATCCGTCTTCATGAGCTGAGTCAAAGCTGCCCATGCCCTTCAGAAGGCCCTTGTCTTGGTGGGACGCTGAGCGAAAGGAAGCATCCATACGATGACACCGCCAAAACGTGGACACAAAGTCACATAGAAGGGCATTAAAATCAGGAAGACTTACCATGGCCCCTCCATATCTGAATATGCCGTGCAAAACCCGTAGCCTTACGGGGTATTTGATTCCGGCGGGAATATCTAGCCTCCTCTGATCCTGATAAAGGGCCCACGCGATCACCAAGAGGAGAACCAGAAGGCTGGCATACAACACAACCATCCCCAGAGAGACAAGGAAGGCCATCCTCTTGACCAACAAGCACGGAAGAACTCTCCTTTCTCCTTGGTGGTTTCTGAGGTTCTGCACACCTTAGGTGTCCCCATTTAATAGGGAACTAATTAAGTCATGCCATCCCCTGCCCACACAACCATTCATTGAATCGGAAGTGGCTGATTATGTCCGATGGATGCTGCCCTTACAATTTATACCACGGTGACCCGTGTGAAGGAATACATTGTTGTGAATGACATGATGGGTTAATCTAGCACAGCGGTTCTTCTGCACTTCACTTCGCTTCACTTTATTTCTTAATTAGTCGCTCTCCACCAGAGTGCTCCGAGCGACTTACAATTTAAAATATCATTCCACAATATAAAAACATTCAACATAAAAACATTCAACAATGACTATTTGGCAAATTAGATCTGATTTACTTAAATGCACAACCAAACAGCCAAGTCTTGAGCGCTTTTACAAAAGGCCGCAACTCCGACATTGCTCTAACATATGGAGGCCATGAGTTCCACAGAATTGGAGCATCGGTCGAAAAGGCTCTACTAGGCCTTGTAGCTTCCAGGTGTACCTCCCTAGGGCCCGGTACGTGTAGGAGATTTTCCTGGGAGGATCGAGGTGACCACGGATGGAAAAAAGGAATGAGATATAATGGTCCTTGGCCATTTCGAGCTCTAAATGTCAGGACCAGTATCTTGTAAAAGATCCAGGTAACCAATGCAGTTGTTTCAGAATCGGTGTAATATGGGATCTTATAGATGATCCCGCTAGCAGCCTGGCCGCCGCATTTTGGACGATTAGGATCTTCTGGGTTTTTATCTTCGGAAGGCCGGCGTATAAGGCGTCACAATAATCCAACCTAGTGGTGACAGTTGCATGGATTACCGTTGCCAATGCTTCTGTCGAAAGGTAGGATGCCATTTTCCTTGCCTGACGAAGATGAAAAGAGGCCAGTGATCTGGGCCTCCGTTGTCAGCAATGAGTCCAACACAACCCCAAGGCTTTTAACAGTAGCAGACGGAACCAGAACTTCCCCATCGAGATCAGGCAGTGACTGGATTAACTCTGGTGGCTGGCTGGGACAGAGTATCTCAGTTTTCGCGGGATTCACTTGTAGTCTACTCGCTCGCAGCCAACTCAACACTGCTTCCAAACACAGCTTAAAGTTCTCAGGAATCGTGGTTGTCCCAGGTTCGAGACGCAAGAGTAGCTGGGTATCATCGCATAGCTCTATGCCAAAGCTCCGCACTAGTCCAGCAAGTGGTCGGACGTAGGTGTTGAATCGAAAGGATAGCACCCTGGGGAACTCCACAACCAAGGCAGGAGCTCTCAGAGCTTTGGCCTAGCCACTCCACCCTCTGTCTCCGGTCCCGGAGAAACGAACCATTGAGAAGCTAAACCTGGTACACCAGACATAGCCAATCAATGGATCAGCAAGTCATGGTACACGGTGTTGAATCTTTCTAAATCGTTCTGAAACCCATCAGCAATCTCTCTTGAAACATTATGTGTTCATCAGATATGACTGACCAACAATGCTGCTACATTGCCGAAAAAACCAATTCAGTCGTTGTGTGAGTTGGGCAAGTTTCTTCCTAGTCGTCCTGGTTGTATTGGTAAGTTTGTTCTAAAAGCGATGTCCTACCGAGAGCGCTCTCCCACCCAATTCAATCAATTCTGTATACAATAGTTTCCCAGAATACTCGTCCCTTTCTCAGTCAATGATCTTCCTACTGGGGAAACCAACAACCAAAAGGGGCATTCCTCAGCCCAAAGGGCATGACTTGTTTCGATATGCACCAAGAGGCCCAGAACATTAGTTCTCGAAAAAAATTATTGGTGCAGTTGATTAAATTTCGTGTTGCATTATTCATGGCTGAAGTTAATGTCTAAGGGAAAATTATTTGCTGAAGACACTCATTAAAAGAAATACCTTTTAATTAAATGAATGCAAAGGAATGATAAGAGTTGGGTGTCATCTGTATATACGTGGCATCGTAATCCAAAACTTCAAGGAAGCTCTCCCAATGGTTCCATCTATATGTTGATAGGATGCGGAATAAAACAGAGCCTCGAGGGAACCCACAGGCCAGATTCAACCATTTAAGTTTACCATCTAAGAAGAAACACCCAAGTTAACTCCATATACGATATGCTCTTTAATAATAGTAAAAGAAGCTACTCATGGGGCTATTTACCTCAAAAAAAGAATCCTACAATCTGACCAGTCAAAACAAAACTAAAATAAAATGTATGGTCCCGATCTCTGCAGTCCCTCATCCATGTTGGAGAAATTATTACTATTATTATTATTATTATTATTATTATTATTATTACTATTATTATTATTATTATTATTATTATTATTATTATTTTATGACACAGCAAACAAGATAGATACGCTGGATTTCATATCACAAAATCACAAGTCAAACACTTCCCAATAATAATAATAATAATAATAATAATATCAAGATTGAACTGCAAAGACTCTGGCAGAAACCAGTGCAGGTGGTCCCGGTGGTGATGGGCACACTGGGTGCCGTGCCGAAAGATCTCAGCCGGCATTTGGAAACAATAGACATTGACAAAATCACGATCTGCCAACTGCAAAAGGCCACCCTGCTGGGATCTGCACGCATCATCCGAAAATACATCACACAGTCCTAGACACTTGGGAAGTGTTCGACTTGTGATTTTGTGATACGAAACCCAGCATATCTATCTTGTTTGCTGTGTCATACAACGTCGTTGTGTCAATAATAATAATAATAATAATAATAATTACTCCAACTTAGATGAGAAACTGCAGAGATCGGGACTATACATTTTATTTTAGTTGTGTTTTGACTGGTCAGATTGTAGGATTATTTTTTTGAGGTAGAAGCATACCATAGAATCATGTTGGAGGACATGGATACCCCACAATCTCCGAGGATGCCTGCCATAGATGTGGACGAAACCCTATTATTATTATTATTATTATTATTATTATTATTATTATTATTATTATTATTGGGAAGTGTTTGACTTGTGATTTTGTGATACGAAATCCAGTATATCTATCTTGTTTGCTGTGTCATAATAAAATAATAATAATAATAATAATAATAATAATAATAATAATAATAATAATAGTAATAGTAATTTCTCCAAGTTAGATGAGAAACTGCAGAGATTGGGACAATATATTTTATTTTAGTTGTGTTTTGACTGGTCAGATTGTAGGATTATTTTTTTGAGGTAGAAAGCCCCATGAGTAGCTTCTTTCACTGTTATTATAGAGCATATCGTATATGGAGTTAACTTGGGTGTTTCTTCTTAGATGGTTACCTTAAATGGTTGAATCTGACCTGTGGGGTCCCTGGAGGCTCTGTTTTATTCCGCATCCTATCAACATATAGATGGAACCATTGGGAGAGCTTCCTTGAAGTTTTGGATTACGAGGCCACGTATATTTATTTATTTACAGTATTTATATTCCGTCCTTCTCACCCCGAAGGGGACTCATATGCAGATGACACCCAATTCTTATTTAATTAAAAGGCATTTCTTTTAATGAGTGTCTTCAGCAAATAATTTTCCCTTAGACATTAACTTCAGCCATGAATAATGCAACGGGAAATTTAATCAACTGCACAAATAAGTTTTTTGAGAATCATTGTTCTGGGCCTCCCGGTGCATATCGAAACAAGTCATGCCCTTTGGGCTGAGGAACGCCCCTTTTGTGCTTGTTTGTTTAGCCAGTAGGAAGATCATTGACCAAGAAAGGGACGAGTATTTTGGAAACTATTGTATACAGAATTGATTGAATCGGGTGGGAGAGCGCTCTCGGTAGGACATCGCTTCTAGAACAAACTCACAAATACAACCAATCCGAGTAGGAAGACACCCAACGCACAGAACGACTGAATTGTTTTTCTCATCAGTGTAGCAGCATTGTTGGTCAGTCATATCTGATGAACACATAATGTTTCAAGAGAGATTACTCATGGGTTTCAGAACGATTTAGAAAGATACTATACTCTTCACTAGGGGAGGAGGCTGATATAACTATATTCAAACTAATTCTTTTGGCTTCCTAAAATGGATCGCGGGTTGAAAGGGTGGACCTGGGTACACGTCTACATGGAATGGTTCATTTTCAGGGATACTCAGCTATTTCAGGAAGCATATTAGAGGCTTATTTGATATATGCAAATCAGTGTAAGTAGAGCCCCGGCTATCCGACTTCTGCTCATCCGACACTCCGGTTTATCCGACTTCCGCTCATCCGACACTCCGGATTATCCGACGTGTGGGAGGAGGGAGGGAGGCAGGCTGCAAAATGCGACAGCTAGAAGGAGGAGCCTGCCGCACTGTCGCCTTTGCAGCCTGCCCTCCCTCCCTTTCTCATTCACTCACTCACTCACTCACCTGCCTTCTTTCTCCCTCTCCCACCTTCTCACTAAGACCCGGCTGGTGAGTGAGAGAGGGAGGGAAGGTGTGCCTGCTACTCATAGCCAAGAAGCTAAGTGTGGAAAGAGTTAATTGCCAAGAAGCCATGATGTCCTTGATGTGTGGCTGGAACTAGGGAGTATCCAGACACAAGAGTTTGTGCATAATTGATTGCGTCAGTTCAGTTGAGTTCTGTCTGCCTAGAGTTCAAGTCAAGATCCGTTGGAGAACAAAACAGTCCTGTGTTTGTCTGTTTGTGTTGATTACTGCTGCATACAGTAAAACTTTGTAAATAGTCTTACCAACGTCTCTGAGTGTCTCTTCGTTCTGCGCTCCACTCCTTCCATCCAACTACTGCTGTGCTGCACATACTCTGACACGCCTTCCACTTGGAAACCAATGTCCTCAATGCGGGAGAACATGTGGGTCAAGAATAGGTCTCTTCAGCCCCTGCACTGGTCTCGTTTTCATGCATTCGGTAGTCGGAACATCTGAATCACCACATATGGTATCCTCAAACGATATCATGCACATCCCTACTCTAGATGGATGCGCTCTAGCTTTGGTTGGACCTACACTGCCATATTATACTAATTATCAAAGCAGTTAATCCATGTTTTATGAGTCTACATTGCTATGTAACCCAGTTCAAGGCAGACAATCTGGATTCTATATGGGAGGGTAGAAGCTGTCACTTGCCCGTGGATGGGAAAGAGCCAAAGGTTGTCTTCTCCTCGCTCTAGTGGTGAGCCAGTCGTCTATATATTGGAACCTCATTTGATACTACAGTAGAGTCTCACTTATCCAAGACTCACTTATCCAAGGTTCTGGATTATCCAAGGCATTTTTGTAGTCAATGTTTTCAATATATCGTGATATTTTGGTGCTAAATTCGTAAATACAGCCATTACAAGATAAAATTACTGCATATTGAACTACTTTTTCTGTCAAATTTGTTGTATTTCTTTTGGTGCTTAATTTGTAAAATCATAACCTAATTTGATGTTTAATAGGCTTTTCCTTAATCCCTCCTTATTATCCAAGATATTTGCTTATCTCATATTTCATGTTGTGAGTATATTGCACATTTAATACAAACATTCACACCTACATGTCATTTATCTCTTATCACATTTCTCCATCCTCTTCCCTTCTATATTGTCTACTCACATATCTAATATATCATCATTCTATTCATTCTATTCCCCCCTTTCTCTATCTTAAACCATTTATCTCTTTTCTCTCTCATATTTTCGAATAATGGTTTTATCTGGAACGCTTCATAATATAGTTCTAAATTTGGGATGCCCCACCCCAGATCTTCCTGGTGTGTAAAGTATATCTTATTTGGTAGTCTAGATTTCTTTTCTCCTAAGATCCATTTCTTGATAATCCTATTCCAAATATTTAATTGTCCTTGTTTAATTTCCAGTGGAAGAACTTGGAATAAGTATAATAATTTAGGTATCAGGAACATTTTAGTTGCTTTTTTTCCCCCCTAAGGTGCTCAGATTTTTGTTTTTCCAATTTTCCATATTGTTAGAAATTTTCTTCCATGCCTGTTTATAATTAATCTCCACCATCTTTCCCATATTCTTATGTATAATCACTCCCAAATATTTTATTTTCTTCTTACCCATACCCATTTCTGTTATATTATCTATTTCTCTCTTTTTTTGTTTACATCTAAATACATAATTTTTGATTTCTTTATGTTTACCCCCAATCCTTTTCAGATTTTTCAAAATCTGTTAGTATAATTTTTAATTCTCTAATTCCTATTAAAGGATGGGATAAAATTATCATAATGTCATCTGCATAAGTATTCAGCCTAATTTCCACACCATCAAATTTAAAGCCTTCTATCCTTACATTTCCTATTCCAAATTTAATCATTGTCTCCCGTAGAAATTCATGATTTATTGTATCAAATGCTTTGTATATATCCAATTTTAAAAATGCTAATTTCTTTCCTTGATGCTTATCCTCACCGGATTGATCCTCCACCTATGAAGTTGATAGAATTGTATTGGTGGTTGTTTGAGATTATTATTGTTGTATTAACTCATGGTTATTACCTTTATTGTGTTTTCACTTGTGTATATTGTGCAAATGTATTTATGTCGTTAATTCTGTGAATTATGTTGTCCCATGTGAGCCGCCCCATGGTGGCGGGGTATAAATAAGGTTTTGTTATTATTTATTATTATTGATCGACTTCCTCTGAAAGCCTGTCCCTATAAGGTTGACCTCCTTCTTCCTGATCGTTGTCCCCACAGGGTTTGGGCTGAGTATTTGATCTTGCAGGGTGTATCACATACAACATAAGCAGATACTCACACTGAGTCACACAGGAGAGAGGAAGTGTTTGTGGATATACAGTATATATATTTACCGTAATTGAGACAATCAGTCTACTTACTCCATCTATCTAAAGCGGAAGTTAACATTTGGGAAAGCAACAAAGGAGAGAATTTTGCTGGAACGTGACCCTACAGCCCGAAAAACTCACAGAAAGCAAAAATAGAACATGTGCCTTATATACTGTTAATGAAATCAGTCACATGTCGTAAATGGATTTTCTGAGTTGGGTATTCCAGGAGCGGAATGCCACTGACAGCCGTTATGCTGTGGAATCCGTCCTCAATGTGATACCACGTCACTGGGACGCCGTTGTCCTCCAGCCGCTTCTTGTACAAGAGCCCGTCGTCTCGGAAAACATCGTACTCGCAGGTCAGAAGGAAAGTCTTGGGGAGCTGTCGGATCATGTCATCCTCTGCCAACAGCGGGGAAAACATGGGGTTGGTTACTTCTTTGCATTGTTCGTAAAGTTCTGGGATAAACTCAGGCCACTCCATGGGCACATAACCCCGGCCCTTGAATCTCTCTGGGATGAGGTCGGGACTGACCCACTTCCTGTATTTCATCCAGACGTGTTTGGGGAGGTGAGCGTTCCTCATGACGTCCTCCACGTTGAACCTCTTTCCCGTCAAATACAATGTGCCGAGCTGCAAGGCCCTTTTCTTGAACAACATGGGGACTCTCTGGTTCTGCTGATATGAAGGCAAGTTGAAATCAATGGCCTGGAAATAGGAATAGATTAGGACCTGAGCACAAAGCTTTGGGAGATCCGGCCTGGCCGCCAACTGTTGACAAACGACGGTAGCAAATGTCCCTCCGCTACATTCTCCCAAGATAGTGATGCGATTCGGGTCCACTCCGAATTCTGCGGCATTTTTCAAGAAGTGCGCGGTAGCCTTGCAGCAATCCATGACTGGGATCGGGAAGGGATGCTCTGGGGCCAAACGAAACCTGAAGCAGAAGCAAGAAACCGTCTGAATATGTAACTCTACAGGATAACGTTCTCTGGATTTTAGGATGTTTCCCCCCCTCCATTGTCAGTTTTATATGCTTCACATATTACGGATTACATGGGTACAAGTTCGGTCAACATCAGGCTAATGGGGGCTAATGGGGTTGAGGACAGTGAACAGTCTTAAAGGGAAACCCATCATAGAATGTGTAGGACCTTGTCATCAATATCTAGTGGAAGCACACCATGGAACTGAGTTGGAAATCATAGGAAATGCGTCAAGAAAACCATTCCCTAGAATATCTAGGTCCTCCAGGATGACCATATGGTCAACTTCTTTTGGGAGCACACCATGGAACCGAGTTGGAGGAGAGGGAAAAGGCTTAAGGAGAACACACTCCTCCCTGGGTTGGTGGCTCCTCCAATGGGAAGACGGCTAATTGAGGAAGGGAACACTTCTTTGGAAATATGGAGTCAAGTCTCTTGGAAAGGGAATGGATCGAATAGTGTGGGAGAACGTATATTCTATACAAGCAGAATGAGGGTGAAGTCACTTACGCAATGTTCACAGTGACGGAATCAGTCTCCTGGGAAATTAAGCGGCATAGTGGTTCTTCTATCCCTGAAAAACACATCATGTTTCAAGAGAGATTATTACTGATGGGATTCATGACGGTGTACATAGAAAGATCCTATATACTCCACCTGAACTCTGTTTCCAGGAGAACTTACATATATTTCCGATAATGGCAGCACCTCCAGGAATGACAACCACTCCTCTTCTCTTCCCAGAAGGAGTCGTTTTGGGCCAATACACTCTGACCGGAACGCCATCAAAATCAAAGTCCTTGATCGTCAGTGTTGAGCTCCTCTTGGATAGCATTAGGCTAGCGACCCTGTGCAAGAATCTGTACTTATTCTGGATGCCAAGTTTTTCTAAAATGGATCCCTGTTTACAGAAAAATATAAAGGTGAAATTAATATCACCAGGACCTGTTGACCTATGCAGCTTGAAAGATAATACATCTCTTGAGTAGAAAATTTAGGAAACGCTTTATGCCTCATGGCTACTGCCAATTGCTGATAAGGAGTCACCAGATCAGAACAAAGGGAAAGGGAAGTATGTATGAAATACCTTGTGTGTCCATGGTTAAAACCTTTGACTATAAAACACCCGGAGCTGCATCCTCAGTGTGTGGCACTTGCCCACCCGACAGAGGGGTTTGTTCCCTACTACCTTTGCCTTCACTTCACTGGTGCCTCTTTCAATAATAATAATAATAATAATAATAATAATAATAATAATAATAAATCTCACAAAATATCGCATCTGATGTACGTGGATGACCTGAAGCTGTATGGGAAAACGGAAACTGAAATCCAGTCTCTGACTAACACTGTCCGAATTTTTAGCACTGATATCAGTACAACCACACTACAAACTAGAGCTGACAGTTGGCACAACAAAACATTGCATGGAAAGTTCCTTGACAAAATTGAAGGAAAAGCTGATAAGGAGAAGACCTGGCTCTGGCTCACGAATGGGACCCTGAAGAAGGAGAAACAAGGCCTGATCCTTGCAGCCCAGGAGCAAGCCATCAGAAGAAAGGCAATTAAGGCCAAGATTGAAAAATCAGCTGATGACGCAAAATGCAGACTGTGCAAGGAAACCGACGAAACCATGGATCATATCCTCAGCTGCTGTAAGAAAATTGCACAGACAGACTACAAACAGAGGCACAACTATGTGGCCCAAATGATTCATTGGAACTTATGCCTCAAGTCCCACCTCCCAGCAGCAAAGAACTGGTGGGATCACAAACCTGCAAAAGTATTGGAAAACGAGCACGCAAAGATACTGTGGGACTTCCGAATCCAGACTGGCAAAGTTCTGGAACACAACACACCAGACCTCACAGTTGTGGAAAAGAAAAAGGTTTGGATCATTGATGTTGCCATCCCAGGTGACAGTCGCATTGACGAAAAACAACAGGAAAAACTCAGCCGCTCTCAGGACCTCAAGATTGAACTTCAAAGACTCTGGCAGAAACCAGTGCAGGTGGTCCCGGTGGTGATGGGCACACTGGGTGCTGTGCCAAAAGATCTCAGCCGGCATTTGGAAACAATAGGCATTGACAAAATCTTGATCTGCCAACTGCAAAAGGCCACCCGACTGGGACCTGCACGCATCATCCGAAAATACATCACACAGTCCTAGACACTTGGGAAGTGTTCGACTTGTGGTTTTGTGAAACGAAATCCAGCATGTCTATCTTGTTTGCTGTGTCATAATAATAATAATAATAATAATAATAATAATAATAATAGTTCACATGGGGACCGAGCCCAAGAATCAACAGATAATCACAATGTCTTATTGGGACACCGATCAGGACCAGCTGCTTACACAGTGCTCTATAGACAGCTGGGATCAGCAACAACGGCAACACGCATAGGATCCATTCCCTTTCCTCCTGGGCTGGTGTACGGTTCAGACAGAGAACAAGTTCAACTAGCACCCATTCCAGCTGTCCAGATGACCCCAAAACGGGAGCTCCCAGCAAACCCAAGACATCTCCCAACCTTGTCTGAAGTTGGGAAGAGCGGGTTCAATGAAGAAGAACTCAAGATGCTCAATGGAAGTCCAAGAATGTCCTGATACAAGTCATGGTGGGGTTCCATATCCACGTCGAATTGCTCTTAGTTCTTGTTGAAGGGAAGTCCAAAGAGACCCGTCTCTTGGACTGTTCCTTCCACACTTCCAAGCTCTGCCCTCACCGCCCACGTGATGAGTCTCTTTTGGACGTTTCTTTCAACAAGAACTAAGGCCAATTCGACGTGGATATGAAAACCCACCATGTTCTGCACCTTGCCCTTTTCAGTGGAAGGACTCTGATTCGACAATACACTGCAAATCCCAGGATTCCGTAGGAAATGTCCATGGTGTCGGAGTGCTCTCATGGTCTCGGAGAGGACACAGATCCCTCTAGAAGTTTCCAACTAGAACTAGAACCACTTTGGCAGGCTGGAAATCCAAGCCGAAGCTTCGAAACCATCCGTCTTCATGAGCTGAGTCAAAGCTGCCCATGCCCTTCAGAAGGCCCTTGTCTTGGTGGGACGCTGAGCGAAAGGAAGCATCTATCCGATGACACCGCCAAAACGTGGACACAAAGTCACAGAAAGGGGCGTTAAAATCAAGAAGACTTACCAGATATGCTCCACATTTGGGAAAGCTGTGCAAAACCCGTAGCCTTACGGGGTATTTGATTCCCGGGGGAATGTCTAGCCTCCTCTGATCCTGATAAACAACCCACACGATCACCAAGAGGAGAACCAGAAGGCTGGCATACAACACAGGCATCCCCAGAGAGACAAGGAAGCCCATCCTCTTGACCAACAAGCGCAGAAGAACTCTCCTTTCTCCTTGGTGGTTTCTGAGGTTCTGCACACCTTAGGTGTCCCCATTTAATAGGGAACTAATTAGGTCATGCCATCCCCTGCCCACACAACCATTCATTGAATCGGAAGTGGCTGATTATGTCCGATGGATGCTGCCCTTACAATTTATACCATGGTGACCCGTGTGAAGGAATACATTATGTGAATGACATGGTGGGTTAATCTAGCACAGCGTCTCTTCTGCACTTCACTTCGCTTCACTTTATTTCTTAATTAGTCGCTCTCCACCAGAGTGCTCCGAGCGACTTACAATTTAAAATATCATTCCACAATATAAAAACATTCAACATAAAAACATTCAACAATGACTATTCGGCAAATTAGATCTGATTTACTTAAATGCACAACCAAACAGCCAAGTTTGCCATTTTCCTTGCCTGACGAAGATGAAAAGAGGCCAGTGATCTGGGCCTCCGTTGTCAGCAATGAGTCCAACACAACCCCAAGGCTTTTAACAGTAGCAGACGGAACCAGAACTTCCCCATCGAGATCAGGCAGTGACTGGATTAACTCTGGTGGCTGGCTGGGACAGAGTATCTCAGTTTTCGCGGGATTCACTTTTAGTCTACGCGCGCGCAGCCAACTCAACACTGCTTCCAAACACAGCTTAAAGTTCTCAGGAATCGTGGTTGTCCCAGGTTCGAGACGCAAGAGTAGCTGGGTATCATCGCATAGCTCTATGCCAAAGCTCCGCACTAGTCCAGCAAGTGGTCGGACGTAGGTGTTGAATCGAAAGGATAGCACCCTGGGGAACTCCACAACCAAGGCAGGAGCTCTCAGAGCTTTGGCCTAGCCACTCCACCCTCTGTCTCCGGTCCCGGAGAAACGAACCATTGAGAAGCTAAACCTGGTACACCAGACATAGCCAATCAATGGATCAGCAAGTCATAGTACACGGTGTTGAATCTTTCTAAATCGTTCTGAAACCCATCAGCAATCTCTCTTGAAACATTATGTATTCATCAGATATGACTGACCAACAATGCTGCTACATTGCCGAGAAAACCAATTCAGTCGTTGTGTGAGTTGGGTAAGTTTCTTCCTAGTCATCCTGGTTGTATTGGTAAGTTTGTTCTAAAAGCGATGTCCTACCGAGAGCGCTCTCCCACCCAATTCAATCAATTCTGTATACAATAGTTTCCCAGAATACTCGTCCCTTTCTCAGTCAATGATCTTCCTACTGGGGAAACCAACAACCAAAAGGGGCATTCCTCAGCCCAAAGGGCATGACTTGTTTCGATATGCACCAAGAGGCCCAGAACACTAGTTCTCGAAAAAAATTATTGGTGCAGTTGATTAAATTTCCTGTTGCATTATTCATGGCTGAAGTTAATGTCTAAGGGAAAATTATTTGCTGAAGACACTCATTAAAAGAAATACCTTTTAATTAAATGAATGCAAAGGAATGATAAGAGTTGGGTGTCATCTGTATATATATATATATATTTATTTATTTATTTATTTACAGTATTTATATTCCGTCCTTCTCACCCCGAAGGGGACTCATATGCAGATGACACCCAATTCTTATTTAATTAAAAGGCATTTCTTTTAATGAGTGTCTTCAGCAAATAATTTTCCCTTAGACATTAACTTCAGCCATGAATAATGCAACGGGAAATTTAATCAACTGCGCTAATAAGTTTTTTGAGAAGCAGTGTTCTGGGCCTCCCGGTGCATATTGAAACAAGTCATGCCCTTTGGGCTGAGGAACGCCCCATTGGGCTTGTTTGTTTAGCCAGTAGGAAGATCATTGACCGAGAAAGGGACGAGATTTTTGGGAAGCGATTTTAAAGAGGAATCGATTTAATTCGGTGGGAGAGCGCTCTCGGTAGGACATCGCTTTTAGAACAAACTTACCGATACAACCAGGACGAGTAGGAAGAAACTTACCCAACGACTGAGTTGTTTTTCTCGTCAATGTAGCAGCATTGTTGGTCTGATATATCTGATGAACACATAATGTTTCAAGAGAGATTACTGATGGGTTTCAGAACGATTTAGAAAGATACTATACTCTTCACTAGGGGAGGAGGTTGATATAACTATATTCAAACTAATTCTTTTAGCTTCCTAAAATGGATCCATTCGCGGATTAAAAGGGTGGACCTGGGTACACGTCCACATGGAATGGTTCATTTTCAGTGATAGCTGAGTATTTCAGGAAGGATAGCTATTTCAGGAAGCATATTAGAGGCTTATTTGATATATGCAAATCAGTATACAGTAGAGTCCCGGCTATCCGACTTCCGCTCATCCGACACTCCGGATTATCTGACTTCCGCTCATCCGACACTCCGGATTATCCGACGTGTGGGAGGAGGGAGGGAGGCAGGCTGCAAAATGCGACAGCTAGAAGGAGGAGCCTGCCGCACTGTCGCCTTTGCAGCCTGCCCTCCCTCCCTTTCTCATTCACTCACTCACTCACTCACCTGCCTTCTTTCTCCCTCTCCCACCTTCTCACTAAGACCCGGCTGGTGAGTGAGAGAGGGAGGGAAGGTGTGCCTGCTACTCATAGCCAAGAAGCTAAGTGTGGAAAGAGTTAATTGCCAAGAAGCTATGATGTCCTTGATGTGTGACTGGAACTAGGGAGTATCCAGACACAAGAGTTTGTGCATAATTGATTGCGTCAGTTCAGTTGAGTTCTGTCTGCCTAGAGTTCAAGTCAAGATCTGTTGGAGAACAAAACAGTCCTGTGTTTGTCTGTTTGTGTTGATTACTGCTGCATACAGTAAAACTTTGTAAATAGTCTTACCAACGTCTCTGAGTGTCTCTTCGTTCTGCGCTCCACTCCTTCCATCCAACTACTGCTGTGCTGCACATACTCTGACACGCCTTCCACTTGGAAACCAATGTCCTCAATGCGGGAGAACACGTGGATCAAGAATAGGTCTCTTCAGCCCCTGCACTGGTCTCGTTTTCATGCATTCGGTAGTCGGAACATCTGAATCACCACATATGGTATCCTCAAACGATATCATACACATCCCTACTCTAGATGGATGCGCTCTAGCTCAGGCTGGACCTACACTGCCATATTATACTAATTATCAAAGCAGTTAATCCATGTTTTATGAGTCTACATTGCTATGTAACCCAGTTCAAGGCAGACAATCTGGATTCTATATGGGAGGGTAGAAGCTGTCACTTGCCCGTGGATGGGAAAGAGCCAAAGGTTGTCTTCTCCTCCCTCTAGTGGTGAGCCAGTCGTCTATATATTGGAACCTCATTTGATACTACAGTAGAGTCTCACTTATCCAACACTCACTTATCCAAGGTTCTGGATTATCCAAGGCATTTTTGTAGTCAATGTTTTCAATATATCGTGACATTTTGGAGCTAAATTCGTAAATACAGCAATTACAAGATAAAATTACTGCGTATTGAACTACTTTTTCTGTCAAATTTGTTGTATTTGTTTGGTGCTTAATTTGTCCCCGTGGGAAGATGGTGGTGGGGTATAAATAAAGTTTTGTTATTATTTATTATTATTGATCTCCTTCCCCTGAAAGCCTGTCCCTATAAGGTTGACCTCCTTCTTCCTGATCATTGTCCCCACAGGGTTTGGGCTGAGTATTTGATCTTGCAGGGTGTATCACATGCAACATAAGCAGATACTCACACTGAGTCACACAGGAGAGAGGAAGTGTGTGTAGACATACAGTATATATATTTACCATAATTCAGACAATCAGTCTACTTACTCCATCTATCTAGAGCGGAAGTTAACATTTGGGAAAGCAACAAAGGAGAGAATTTTGCTGGAACGTGACCCTACAGCCCGAAAAACTCACAGAAAGCAAAAATAGAACATGTGCCTTATATACTGTTAATGAAATCAGTCACATGTCGTAAATGGATTTTCTGAGTTGGGAATTCCAGGAGCGGAATGCCAATGACAGCCGTTATGCAGTGGAATCCATCCTCAATGTGATACCAGGTCACTGGGACGCCGTTGTCCTCCAGCCGCTTCTTGTACAAGAGCCCGTCGTCTCGGAAAACATCGTACTCGCAGGTCAGAATGAAAGTCTTGGGGAGCTGTCGGATCACGTCATCCTCTGCCAACAGCGGGGAAAACATGGGGTTGGTTACTTCTTTGCATTGTTCGTAAAGTTCTGGGATAAACTCAGGCCACTCCATGGGCACATAACCCCGGCCCTTGAATCTCTCCGGGATGAGGTCGGGACTGACCCACTTCCTGTATTTCATCCAGACGTGTTTGGGGAGGTGAGCGTTCCTCATGACGTCCTCCACGTTGATCCTCTTTCCCGTCAAATACACCATGCCCATCCTCAAGGCCCTTTTCTTGAACAACATGGGGACTCTCTGGTTCTGCTGATACGAAGGCAAGTTGAAATCGATGGCCTGGAAATAGGAATAGATTAGGACCTGAGCACAAAGCTTTGGGAGATCCGGCCTGGCCGCCAACTGTTGACAAACGACGGTAGCAAATGTCCCTCCGCTACATTCTCCCAAGATAGTGATGCGATTCGGGTCCACTCCGAATTCTGCGGCATTTTTCAAGAAGTGCGCGGTAGCCGTGCAGCAATCCATGACTGGGATCGGGAAGGGATGCTCTGGGGCCAAACGAAACCTGAAGCAGAAGCAAGAAACCGTCTGAATATGTAACTCTACAGGATAACGTTCTCTGGATTTTAGGATGTTTCCCCCCCCTCCACTGTCAGTTTTAGATGCTTCACGCGTTGCGGTCAACATCAGGCTAATGGGGGCTAATGGGGTTGAGGACAGTGAACAGTCTTAAAGGGAAACCCATCGTAGAATGTGTAGGACCTTGTCATCAATATCTAGTGGAAGCACACCATGGAATCGAGCTGGAAGTCATAGGAAATGCGTCAAGAGAGCCATTCCCTGGAATATCTAGATCAGGGGTCGTCAAACCTTTTCAGTGGAGGGCCGGTTCACGGTCCCTCAGAAGATTGGGGGGCCCGACTATGATGAAATAGTCCAAAATTAGGATTGCTGTGGTTGTTTGCCTTCAACTCCTTGCAAACTTAGGTCAACCTTTAGTCTAAAGTTTAGGACAGAGACCAGGTAAAGGACCTTGGAGGATCACATCCAGCCCATGGGTCTTAGTTTGGGGACCCCTGATCTCATAAGACCATAGGTAAGGAAAGGGACCTCCAAAGACCATCTAGACAATCTCATAAGACCATAGGTAAGGAAAGGGACACTCAAAGGCCATCTAGATAGTCTCATAGGATGATATGTAAGGAAAGTGACCTCCAAAGACCATCTAGACGATCTCAGAAGACCATAGGTAAGGAAAGGGACCTCCAAAGACCATCTAGACAATCTCATAAGACCCTAGGTAAGGAAAGGGACACTCAAAGGCCATCTAGATAGTCTCATAGGATGATATGTAAGGAAAGTGACCTCCAAAGACCATCTAGACGATCTCAGAAGACCATAAATAAGCAAAGAGACCCCCAAAGACCAGGTAGACTAAGGTCAACCCTAAGTCTAAAGTTTAGGATAGGGGCCAGGCAAAGGACCTTGGGGGCCGCATCCGGCCCACGGGCCTTCGTTTGGGGACCCCTGATCTCCAGGATGAGCATATGGTCAACTTCTGGTGGAAGTACACCATGGAATAGAGTTGGAAGTCATAGGAAATGCGTCAAGAGAGACATTCCCTAGAATATCCAGGTCCTCCAGGATAACAATATGGTCAACTTCTGGAGGGAGCACACCATGGAACTGAGTTGGAAATCATAGGAAATGCGTCAAGAAAACCATTCCCTAGAATATCTAGGTCCTCCAGGATGACCATATGGTCAACTTCTTTTGGGAGCACACCATGGAACCGAGTTGGAGGAGAGGGAAAAGGCTTAAGGAGAACACACTCCTCCCTGGGTTGGTGGCTCCTCCAATGGGAAGACGGCTAATTGAGGAAGGGAACACTTCTTTGGAAATATGGAGTCAAGTCTCTTGGAAAGGGAATGGATCGAATAATGTGGGAGAACGTATATTCTATACAAGCAGAATGAGGGTGAAGTCACTTACGCAATGTTCACAGTGACGGAATCAGTCTCCTGGGAAATTAAGTGGCATAGTGGGTCTCCTTCCCCTGAAAAACACATCATGTTTCAAGAGAGATTATTACTGATGGGATTCATGACGGTGTACATAGAAAGATCCTATATACTCCACCTGAACTCTGTTTCCAGGAGAACTTACATATATTTCCGATAATGGCAGCACCTCCAGGAATGACAACCACTCCTCTTCTCTTCCCAGAAGGAGTCGTTTTGGGCCAATACACTCTGACCGGAACGCCATCAAAATCAAAGTCCTTGATCGTCAGTGTTGAGCTCCTCTTGGATAGCATTAGGCTAGCGACCCTGTGCACGAATCTGTACTTATTCTGGATGCCAAGTTTTTCTAAAAGGAATGCCTGTTTATAGAAAATATAAAGATGAAATTAATATCACCAGGACCTGTTGACCTATGCAGCTTGAAAGATAATACATCTCTTGAGTAGAAAATTTAGGAAACGCTTTATGCCTCATGGCTACTGCCAATTGCTGATAAGGAGTCACCAGATCAGAACAAAGGGAAAGGGAAGTATGTATGAAATACCTTGTGTGTCCATGGTTAAAACCTTTGACTATAAAACACCCGGAGCTGCATCCTCAGTGTGTGGCACTTGCCCACCCGACAGAGGGGTTTGTTCCCTACCTACCTTTGCCTTCACTTCACTGGTGCCTCTTTCAATAATAATAATAATAATAATAATAATAATAATAATAATAATAATAAATCTCACAAAATATCGCATCTGATGTACGTGGATGACCTGAAGCTGTATGGGAAAACGGAAACTGAAATCCAGTCTCTGACTAACACTGTCCGAATTTTTAGCACTGATATCAGTACAACCACACTAGAAACTAGAGCTGACAGTTGGCACAACAAAACATTGCATGGAAAGTTCCTTGACAAAATTGAAGGAAAAGCTGATAAGGAGAAGACCTGGCTCTGGCTCACGAATGGGACCCTGAAGAAGGAGACAGAAGGCCTGATCCTTGCAGCCCAGGAAGAAGACATCAGGACAAAGGCAATTAAGGCCAAGATCGAAAAATCAGCTGATGACGCAAAATGCAGACTGTGCAAGGAAACCGACGAAACCATGGATCATATCCTCAGCTGCTGTAAGAAAATTGCACAGACAGACTACAAACAGAGGCACAACTATGTGGCCCAAATGATTCATTGGAACTTATGCCTCAAGTCCCACCTGCCAGCAGCAAAGAACTGGTGGGATCACAAACCTGCAAAAGTCTTGGAAAATGAGCACGCAAAGATCCTGTGGGACTTCCGAATCCAGACTGACAAAGTTCTGGAACACAACACACCAGACATCACAGTTGTGGAAAAGAAAAAGGTTTGGATCATTGATGTTGCCATCCCAGGTGACAGTCGCATAGATGAAAAACAACAGGAAAAACTCAGCCGCTCTCAGGACCTCAAGATGGAACTTCAAAGACTCTGGCAGAAACCAGTGCAGATGGTCCCAGTGGTGATGGGCACACTGGGTGCCGTGCCAAAAGATCTCAGCCGGCATTTGGAAACAGAAGGCATTGACAAAATCATGATCTGCCAACTGCAAAAGGCCACCCGACTGGGACCTGCACGCATCATCCGAAAATACATCACACAGTCCTAGACACTTGGGAAGTGTTCGACTTGTGGTTTTGTGAAACGAAATCCAGCATGTCTATCTTGTTTGCTGTGTCATAATAATAATAATAATAATAATAATAATAGTTCTCATGGGGACCGAGCCCAAGAATCAAGAGATAATCACAATGTCTTATTGGGACACCGATGAGGACCAGCTGCTTACACAGTGCTCTATAGACAGCTGGGATCAGCAACAACGGCAACACGCATAGGATCCATTCCCTTTCCTCCTGGGCTGGTGTACGGTTCAGACAGAGAACAAGTTCAACTAGCACCCATTCCAGCTGTCCAGATGACCCCAAAACGGGAGCTCCCAGCAAACCCAAGACATCTCCCAACCTTGTCTGAAGTTGGGAAGAGCGGGTTCAATGAAGAATAACTCAAGATGCTCAATGGAAGTCCAAGAATGTCCTGATACAAGTCATGGTGGGGTTCCATATCCACGTCGAATTGCTCTTAGTTCTTGTTGAAGGGAAGTCCAAAGAGACCCGTCTCTTGGACTGTTCCTTCCACACTTCCGAGCTCTGCCCTCACCGCCTACATGATGAATCTCTTTTGGACGTTTCCTTCAACAAGAATTAAAGCCAATTCGACATGCGTTAAAATCAAGAAGACTTACCATGACCCCTCCATATCTGACGATGCCGTGCCAAACTCGTAGCCTTACGGGGTATTTGATTTCAGCGGGAATGTGTAGCCTCCTCTGATCCTGATAAATGGCCCACGCGATCACCAAGAAGAGAACCAGAAGGCTGGCATACAACACAACCATCCCCAGAGAGACAAGGAAGGCCATCCTCTTGACCAACAAGCACGGAAGAACTCTCCTTTCTCCTTGGTGGTTTCTGAGGTTCTGCACACCTTAGGTGTCCCCATTTAATAGGGAACTAATTAAGTCATGCCATCCCCTGCCCACACAACCATTAGTTGAATCGGAAGTGGCTGATTATGTCCGATGGATGCTGCCCTTACAATTTATACCACGGTGACCCGTGTGAAGGAATACATTATGTGAATGACATGGTGGGTTAATCTAGCACAGCGTCTCTTCTGCACTTCACTTCGCTTCACTTTATTTCTTAATTAGTCGCTCTCCACCAGAGTGCTCCGAGCGACTTACAATTTAAAATATCATTCCACAATATAAAAACATTCACATAAAAACATTCAACATAAAAACATTCAACAATGACTATTTGGCAAATTAGATCTGATTTACTTAAATTTACAACCAAACCGCCAAGTCTTGAGCGCTTTTACAAAAGGCCGCAACTCCGACATTGCTCTAAGGTATGGAGGCCATGAGTTCCACAGAATTGGAGCATCGGTCGAAAAGGCTCTACGCCTTGTAGCTTCCAGGTGTACCTCCCTAGGGCCCGGTACGTGTAGGAGATTTTCCTGGGAGGATCGAGGTGACCACGGATGGAAAAAAGGAATGAGATATAATGGTCCTTGGCCATTTCGAGCTCTAAATGTCAGGACCAGTATCTTGTTAAAGATCTGATGTTCTATTGGTAACCAATGCAGTTGTTTCAGAATCGGTGTAATATGGGATCTTATAGATGATCCCGCTAGCAGCCTGGCCGCCGCATTTTGGACCATTCGGATCTTCTGGGTTTTTGTCTTCGGAAGGCCAGTGTCACAATAATTCAACCTAGTGGTGACTGTTGCATGGATTACCGTTGCCAATGCTTCTGTCGAAAGGTAAGATGCCAATTTCCTTCCCTGGCGAAGATGAAAAGAGGCCAGTGATCTGGGCCTCCATTGTCAGCGATGAGTCCAACACAACCCCAAGGCTTTTAACAGTAGCAGACGGAACCAGAACTTCCCCATCGAGATCAGGCAGTGACTGGATTAACTCTGGTGGCTGGCTGGGACAGAGTATCTCAGTTTTCGCGGGATTCACTTTTAGTCTACGCGCGCGCAGCCAACTCAACACTGCTTCCAAACACAGCTTAAAGTTCTCAGGAATCGTGGTTGTCCCAGGTTCGAGACGCAAGAGTAGCCGGTATCATCGCATAGCTCTATGCCAAAGCTCCGCACTAGTCCAGCAAGTGGTCGGACGTCGAAACGATCGCACCCTGGGGAATTCCACAGCAAAGGCAGGAGCTCTCAGAGCTTTGGCCTGACCACTCCACCCTCTGTCTCTGGTCCCGGAGAAACGAATTGAACCATTGAAGAGCTAAACCTGGTACACCAGACATAGCCAATCGATGGATCAGCAAGTCATGGTCCACGGTGTCAAATCTTTCTAAATCGTTCTGAAACCCATCAGCAATCTCTCTTGAAACATTATGTATTCATCAGATATGACTGACCAACAATGCTGCTACATTGCCGAGAAAACCAATTCAGTCGTTGTGTGAGTTGGGTAAGTTTCTTCCTAGTCATCCTGGTTGTATTGGTAAGTTTGTTCTAAAAGCGATGTCCTACCGAGAGCGCTCTCCCACCCAATTCAATCAATTCTGTATACAATAGTTTCCCAGAATACTTGTCCCTTTCTCAGTCAATGACCTTCCTACTGGGGAAACCAACAACCAAAAGGGGCATTCCTCAGCCCAAAGGGCATGACTTGTTTCGATATGCACCAAGAGGCCCAGAACACTAGTTCTCGAAAAAAATTATTGGTGCAGTTGATTAAATTTCGTGTTGCATTATTCATGGCTGAAGTTAATGTCTAAGGGAAAATTATTTGCTGAAGACACTCATTAAAAGAAATACCTTTTAATTAAATGAATGCAAAGGAATGATAAGAGTTGGGTGTCATCTGTATATACGTGGCATCGTAATCCAAAACTTCAAGGAAGCTCTCCCAATGGTTCCATCTATATGTTGATAGGATGCGGAATAAAACAGAGCCTCGAGGGAACCCACAGGCCAGATTCAACCATTTAAGTTTACCATCTAAGAAGAAACACCCAAGTTAACTCCATATACGATATGCTCTTTAATAATAGTGAAAGAAGCGACTCATGGGGCTATTTATCTCAAAAAAATAATCCTACAATCTGACCAGTCAAAACAAAACTAAAATAAAATGTATTGTCCCAATCTCTGCAGTTTCTCATCTAACTTGGAGAAATTACTATTACTATTATTATTATTATTATTATTATTATTATTATTATTATTTTATTATGACACAGCAAACAAGATAGATATGCTGGATTTCATATCACAAAATCACAAGTCAAACACTTCCCAATAATAATAATAATAATAATAATAATAATAATAATAATAATAATAATAATAGGGTTTCGTCCACACCTATGGCAGGCATCCTCGGAGGTTGTGGGGTATCCATGTCCTCCAACATGATTCTATGGTATGCTTCCACCAGAGGTTGAGCGTTGAGGAACCCGTTCCTTGTCGTTCTCCAGATGTTGAGACACACTTAGGAAGAGATTCCGTTACATAGAACATTGGGTTGACCTTTGAGAAACGTGTTCTTCTTATGACGAAGAACATGTACCTCAACAGTCAACCCCATGTTCCATGTAACACTATCTCTTCCTAAGTGCATCTCAACATCTGGAGAACGACAAGGAACGGGTTCCTCAACGGTCAACCCAATGTTCTATGTAACGCTACCTCTTCATGAGTGTATCTCAACATCTGGAGAACGACAAGGAAAGGGTTCCTCAACGGTCAACCCAATGTTCTATGTAACACTACCTCTTCATGAGTGTATCTCAACATCTGGAGAACGACAAGCAACGGTCAACCCAATGTTCTATGTAACGCTACCTCTTCCTAAGTCTTTCTCAACATCTGGGGAACACTCCTGTGTCCCTTCCAAAAGAATTTTCCTTAGTTCTTGTGGAAGGAAACGTCCAAAAAAGACTCGTCATGTGGGCATAGAGGGCAGAGCTTGGAAATGTGGAACCAACAGTACAAGGGACGGGTCTCTTTGGACTTCCCTTCAACAAGAACTAAGAGCAATTCGACGTGGATATGGAACCCCACCATGACTTGTATCAGGACATTCTTGGACTTCCATTGCGCATCTTGAGTTATTCTTCGTTGAACCCGCTCTTCTTAACTTCAGACAAGGTTGGGAGATGTCTTGAGTTTGCTGGGAGCTCCCGTTTTGGGGTCATCTGGACAGCTGGAATGGGTGCTAGTTGAACTTGTTCTCTGTCTGAACCGTACACCAGCCCAGGAGGAAAGGGAATGGATCCTATGCGTGTTGCCGTTGTTGCTGATCCCAGCTGTCTATAGAGCACTGTGTAAGCAGCTGGTCCTCATCGGTGTCCCAATATGACATTGTGATTATCTGTTGATTCTTGGGCTCGGTCCCCATGAGAACTATTATTATTATTATTATTATTATTATTATTATTATTATTATTATTATTATTATTGAAAAAGGCACCATTGAAGTGAAGACAAAGGTAGGTCGGGAGATGAGCCCTCTTGTTCTTTCCAGTTGTAGAGATGCTTCTTCTGATATTAGAATGGGGCACCAACAATGGCCAGGAACTCAGATGGCTAGGTGAGAGTAGCCCTGCCAACACACAAGGTGAAGTGATGAACAACTTGAACAACTGTCTCGGTCTTTTGGACCATATGGATCCCATCCAAGCACCGCGACGGGTTTGTGAATCTGTTGAGACACACTGCTGCGTCCCTTCCAAAAAGGCAACCTGAAACTCCAAGGTTCTCTATCCATTTAGACACTAAGAGGCGTTTAGTTGAACAATACGTTTAGTTGAACAAATCCCTCTGTCGGGTGGACAAGTGCCACACACTGAGGACGCAGCTCCGGGGTTTTTATAGTCAAAGGTTTTAAGCATGGACATGCAAGGTATTTCATAATACTTCCCTTTCCCTTTGTTCTGATCTGGTGACTCCTTATCAGCAATTGACAGTAGCCATGCCGCATAAAGCGGTGCGTAAATTTTCTACTCAAGAGATGTATTATCTTTCAAGCTGCATAGGTCAACAGGTCCTGGTGATATTATTTTCATCTTTATATTTTCTATAAACAGGGATCCATTTTAGAAAAACTTGGCATCCAGAATAAGTACAGATTCGTGCACAGGATCGGTAGCTTACTGATATCCAAGTGGAGCTCAACACTGACGATCAAGGACTTTGATTTTGATGGCGTTCCGGTCAGAGTGTATTGGCCTAAAACGACTACTTCTGGGAAGAGAAGAGGAGTGGTTGTCATTCCTCCATGTGCTGCCATTGTCAGAAATATATGTAAGTTCTCCTGGAAACAGGGTTCGGGTGGAGTATATAGGACATTTCTATGTGCACAGTCATGAATCCCATTAGTAATAATCTCTCTTGAATCATGATGTGTTTTTCAGGGATAGGAGACCCACTATGCTGCTTAATTTCCCAGGAGACTGATTCTGTCACTGTGAACATTGCGTAAGTGACTTCACCCTCATTCTGGTCGTATAGAATGTATTGTTAATGTATTTGCGCTGTTACTTTTGTAACATTGTGAGCCGCCCCAAGTCCCCACGGGGAGATGGTGGCGGGGTATAAATAAAGTTTTATCATTATTATTATTATTATTATTATTATTATTATTATAGAATATACGTTCTCCCACACTATTCGATCCATTCCCTTTCCAAGAGACAACTCCATGTTTCCAAAGAAGTGTTCCCTTCCTCCATTAGCCGTCTTCCCATTGGAGGAGCCAACAAACAAGGGAGGAGTGTGTTCTCCTTAAGTCTTTTCCCTCTCCTCCAACTCAGTTCCATGGTGTGCTTCCACCAGAAGTTGACCATATGGTTATCATGGAGGACCTGGATATTCTAGGGATTGTCTCTCTTGACACATTTCCTATAACTTCCAACTCTATTCCAGGGTGTGCTTCCACCAGAAGTTGACCATATGGTCATCCTGGAGGATCTAGATCAGGGGTCCCCAAACTAAGGCCCGTGTGCCAGATGCGGCCCCCCAAGGTCCTTTGCCTGGCCTCTGTCCTAAACTTTAGACTTAGGGTTGACCTTAGTCTACCTGGTCTTTGGAGCTCTCTTTGCTTATCTATGGTCTTATGAGATCGTCTAGATGGTCTTTGGAGGTCACTTTCCTTACCTATCATCCTATGAGACCATCTAGATGGCCTTTGAGGGTCCCTTTCCTTACCTAGGGTCTTATGAGACCATCTAGATGGTCTTTGGAGGTCACTTTCCTTACCTATGGTCTTATGAGATTGTCTAGATGGTCTTTGGAGGTCCCTTTCCTTACCTATGGTCTTATGAGATCAGGGGTCCCCAAACTAAGACCCATGGGCTGGATGTGATCCTCCAAGGTCCTTTACCTGGTCTCTGTCCTAAACTTTAGACTAAAGGTTGACCTAAGTTTGCAAGGAGTTGAAGGCAAACAACCACAACAATCCTAATTTTGGACTATTTCATCATAGTCGGGCCCCCCAATCTTCTGAGGGACCGTGAACCGGCCCTCCACTGAAAAGGTTTGAGGACCCCTGATCTAGATATTCCAGGGAATGGCTCTCTTGACGCATTTCCTATGACTTCCAGCTCGATTCCATGGTGTGCTTCCACTAGATATTGATGACAAGGTCCTACACATTCTACGATGGGTTTCCCTTTAAGACTGTTCACTGTCCTCAACCCCATTAGCCCCCATTAGCCTGATGTTGACCGCAACGCGTGAAGCATCTAAAACTGACAGTGGAGGGGGGGAAACATCCTAAAATCCAGAGAACGTTATCCTGTAGAGTTACATATTCAGACGGTTTCTTGCTTCTGCTTCAGGTTTCGTTTGGCGCCAGAGCATATCTTCCCGATCCCACTCATGGATTGCTGCAAGGCTACCGCACACTTCTTGAAAAATGCAGCGGAATTCGGAGTGGACCCAAATCGCATCACTATCTTGGGAGAATGTAGCGGAGGGACATTTGCTGCCGTCGTTTGTCAACAGTTGGCGGCCAGGCCGGATCTCCCAAAGCCTTGCGCTCAGGTCCTAATCTATCCCTATTTCCAGGCCATCGATTTCAACTTGCCTTCGTATCAGCAGAACCAGAGAGTCCCCATGTTGTTCAAGAAACGGGCCTTGAGGATGGGTATGGTGTATCTGACGGGGAAGATGTTCAACGTGGAGGTCCTCATGAGGAACGCTCACCTCCCCAAACACGTCTGGATGAAATTCAGGAAGTGGGTCAGTCCCGACCTCATCCCGGAGAGATTCAAGGGCCGGGGTTATGTGCCCATGGAGAGGCCTGAGTTTAGCCCAAAACTTTATGAACAATGCAAAGAAATAACCAACCCCATGTTTTCCCCGCTGTTGGCAGAGGATGACGTGATCCGACAGCTCCCCAAGACTTTCATTCTGACCTGTGAGTACGATGTTTTCCGAGACGACGGGCTCTTGTACAAGAAGCGGCTGGAGGACAACGGCGTCCCAGTGACGTGGTATCACATTGAGGACGGATTCCACTGCATAACGGCTGTCAGTGTCATTCCGCTCCTGGAATACCCAACTCAGAAAATCCATTTCCGACATGTGACTGATTTCATTAACAGTATATAAGGCACATGTTCTATTTTTGCTTTCTGTGAGTTTTTCGGGCTGTAGGGTCACGTTCCAGCAAAATTCTCTCCTTTGTTGCTTTCCCAAATGTTAACTTCCGCTCTAGATAGATGGAGTAAGTAGACTGATTGTCTGAATTACGGTAAATATATATACTGTATGTCTACACACACTTCCTCTCTCCTGTGTGACTCAGTGTGAGTATCTGCTTATGTTGTATGTGATACACCCTGCAAGATCAAATACTCAGCCCAAACCCTGTGGGGACAACGATCAGGAAGAAGGAGGTCAACCTTATAGGGACAGGCTTTCAGGGGAAGGAGATCAATAATAATAAATAATAACAAAACTTTATTTATACCCCACCACCATCTCCCCGCGGGATGGGAAAAGAGCCAAAGGTTGTCTTCTCCTCCCTCTAGTGGTGAGCCAGTCGTCTATATATTGGAACCTCATTTGATACTACAGTAGAGTCTCACTTATCCAACACTCACTTATCCAAGGTTCTGGATTATCCAAGGCATTTTTGTAGTCAATGTTTTCAATATATCGTGACATTTTGGAGCTAAATTCGTAAATACAGCAATTACTAGATAAAATTACTGCATATTGAACTACTTTTTCTGTCAAATTTGTTGTATTTGTTTGGTGCCTAATTTGTAAAATCATAACCTAATTTGATGTTTAATTGGCTTTTCCTTAATCCCTCCTTATTATCTAACATATTCGCTTATCGAAGGTTCTGCCAGCCCATTTAGCTTGGATAAGTGAGACTCCACTAAGGATTCTTCAGGGACCATAGGAAGCAAATGCGAAACAGCAAACCTAACCAACAAATCCGTGTAATACCCACCTGTTGCAAATGAACATGAACCCAGCTCTCCACTCAAAGAGAGTCATTCAGGGAGAAATAATTATACAATATTCTTGTGAAATAAGGCGGCGAGATGTTGTGTTGTGTTGTGTTGATTTTCCACCTGACAGGATTTGTGTGTTCCAGTGCAATACCAAATAATGTGTGCTAAGATATGACAACGCATAAGTAGCCTAAGTAGACATATTCATCAGACCTATTGGCTGGACTGGCTTTTCACAGTGGTAATAGCTACTCACTAAGCTTCCTACTCACTAAGCTGCCTTCTCTATCTCTTTGATGCTTATCCTCACCGGATTGATCCCCCACCTATGAAGTTGATTGAATTGCATTGGTGGTTGTTTGAGATTATTATTGTTGTATTAACTCATGAGTTATTACCTCATTGTGTTTTCACTTGTGTATATTGTGTAAATGTATTTATGTCGTCACTTCTGTGAACTATGTTGTCCCATGTGAGCCGCCCCATGGTGGTGGGGTATAAATACATTTTTGTTATTATTTATTATTATTGATCTCCTTCCTCTGAAAGCCTGTCCCTATAAGGTTGACCTCCTTCTTCTTGATCGTTGTCCCCACAGGGTTTGGGCTGAGTATTTGATCTTGCAGGGTGTATCACATATAACATAAGCAGATACACTGAGTCACACAGGAGAGAGGAAGTGTTTGTGGATATACATTATATATATTTATGTATGTGAATATGCGTGTATTCATTTATTTATTTAATATACTGGTCTTCTCCCCCAGGGGAATCCAGAGCGGTCTTACACAATGGCAAAATTAAATGCCATGCTCGCCAGAACTGGTAGGACAGGCTTCAATATACAGTACTGTAAAAATATTAAAATTAAAATAGTGTCCCTACTTCACGGATTTTCACTTGGTCCTGCAACATAACCCCCACGATAAGTGAAGGAACACTGTATATATATATATATATATATATATATATATATATATATATATATATGTGTGTGTGTGTGTGTGTGTGTGTGTGTGTGTGTGTGTGTATTAGACATGTCCAGAAAATCGTTTTGAATCGTATATCGGATTTATTTCGGATTGTTCTCGCTTTTTGATACGCATTCTGAGACATTGTCTCACAGTGCAACCAGCAATGTAATTCGAACCATTATTGGCCCATTCTCTAATTGTCTTAATGTTTTGTTAATTTTTTACCCCCCAATTATTTTTTAAATATATATTTTTTTTAAATTTTCTAAAAAAAATGTGTTTCTGCAACCTACCTTGAATGGGAGCTTAGCGCAGCCTAACTTGGCTGCCGCTCCCCGGCCAATCAAAAGCTTCCACGATGGATGCAAAGGTGGGGGCTAGGTTCCTCTGCGTCCACGTGGAAGATTGCCATAAAAGCCCGTTGTGTAGCCCGGGCAAGCCATTCTGGGCTGGGCTTTGCGCGGAGAGGGTGGTGGTCGGCAAACAGAGAACAAGCAAGCCTCTTGAGGGGGAGAGAGGGTGAAGTGGCCCAGTCTGGCTGTTCCCACAGAGGGGTTTGGGGAAAAGGTTAGGGTTTTGTTGCTGGTTCTTTCTCTTAGCAAGGGAATTTCTAGTTTTCAAAGTATCTTTGCACTCCTTGCCAGGGCATTGCTTGGCGTGGTGGTCACTGGTCCATTTCTAATTGAAGGCATTGGGTTGAGGCTTGTGGGATTACATAGCCAGAGACACCATTGATTTCCAGTGTCCTTGCTTACAAATACAGCAAGAGATTTTCTAGTTTTCAAAGTATCTTTGCACAACTTGCAAGGGTATTGCAAATTTGATGTGGATAGCTCAAGAAATGAGGGCGGGAGAGCCCTGTAAAAGTCCCCCCCGCCCAGTTCTTTTTTTTTTTTTTTTGGCTATTGCGCATGCGCGTCCGCCATTTTAGAAACATTTAGAATCATTATGAATTTTTGGAAATATCCAAAAATTTTGGGTGAAAAAATCGGAAATAGTTTCTATGTCGAAGCGCTGGCGCCCCCTACTTTACAAACGAGAATTGAAACATTTTTTTCATCGATTGGACATGCCTAGTATGTATGTATATGTGTGTGTGTGTTTATTCATCTTTCAAAAGTACTTTGTAGAAACACAACGACATCCCGACTACTGAATTGCGAAGATGTGCCTCTTGGATTCCTTCTCCTGGCAATCTCAGATAAGTTCTTGACAGCAAAAGGAAGCGTGTGTTTTTTATTTACCGTAATCAGTCTACTTACTCCATCTATCTAAAGCGGAACTTAGCATTTGGGAAAGCAACAAAGGAGAGAATTTTGCTGGAACGTGACCCTACAGCCCGAAAAACTCACAGCAAGACAAAATAGAACACGTGTCTTATATACTGTTAATGAAATCAGTCACATGTCGGAAATGGATTTTCTGAGTTGGGTATTCCAGGAGCGGAATGCCAAGCCACACTGTTATGCTGTGGAATCCGTCCTCAATGTGATACCACGTCACCGGGACGCCATTGTCTTCCAGCCGCTTCTTGTACAAGAGGCAGTCGTCTCGGAAAATTTCGTACTCGCAGGTCAGAAGGAAAGTCTTGGGGAGCTGGCGGATCACGTCATCCTCTGACAACAGCGGGGAAAACATGGGGTTGGTTAATTCTTTGCATTTTTCATAAATTTCCGGTCTAAACTGAGGCCACTCCATGGGCACATAACCCCGGCCCTTGAATCTTTCCGGGATGAGGTCGGGACTGACCCACTTCCTGTATTTCATCCAGACATGTTTGGGGAGGTGAGTGTTCCTCATGACACCTTCCACATCGAACTCCTTCCCCGTCAGATACAATGTGCCGAGCCGCAAGGCCCGCTTCTTGAACAACATGGGGACCGCGTAGTTCTGCTGATACGAAGGCAAGTTGAAATCGACGGCCTGCAAATAGGGATAGATTAAGACCTGAGCGCAAGGCTTTGGGAGATCCGTCCTGGCCGCCAACTGTTGACAAACGACGGTAGCAAATGTCCCTCCGCTACATTCCCCGTAGAGAGCAATGCGATTTGGGTCCACTCCGTAGTCCGAGGCATTTTTCAAGAAGTGCGCAGTAGCCGTGCAGCAATCCATGACTGGGATCGGGAAGGGATTCTCTGGAGCCAAACGAAACCTGAAGAAGAAGCAAGAAACCGTCTGAATATGTAACTCTACAGGATAACATTCTCTGGATTTTAGGATGTTTCTCCCCCTCCACTATCAGTTTTACATATTTTAGGCTCTGTTTTTGTGTACAGGATTCGGAAGATTCGGGGGATTCGAGGGATTTGTCTGCCGAGTCCATGAAAACGAGCCTGGAGCGGGGCAGCTGAAGCCTTAGCTGAGATGGATAACAGAAACCATAACAACAACAAGAAGAAGAAGTAGAAGAAGAAGGAGGAGGAGGAGGAGGAGGAGGAGAAGGAGAAGAACTTGTCCTGGCATAATATGTAAAGGAAAGTGAAAAATCTGCTTTGATTGAAGTCAAAAATCAGAAACTCTTCAACAAGAAGACTGCACTACAAACTAGAGCTGACAGCTGGCACAACCTAGCATTGCATGGACAGTCCCTTGGAAAAATTGAAGCTGATAAGGAGAAAATCTGGCAATGGCTCACTAATGGAACCCCGAAGAAGGAGACAGAAGGATGAAATCACTTACGCAATTGACACAAGGACGGAATCAGTCTCCTGGGAAATGTAGCGGCATAGTGGGTCAGCCAACCCTGAAAAACACATCATGTTTCAAGAACGATTATTACTGATGGGATTCATGACTGTGCACATAGAAAGATCCTATATACTCCACCCGAACTCTGTTTCCAGGAGAACTTACATATATTTCCCATAATGCCACCACCTGAAGGAATGAGAACCACTCCTCTTCTCTTCCCAGAAGGAGTCGTTTTGGGACAATACACTCTGACCGGAACGCCATCAAAAACAAAATCCTTGATCGTCAGTGTTAAGCTCCACTTGAATATAAATATGCTAGCGGCTCTGTCCAAGAATCTGTACTTATTCTGGATGCCAAGTTTTTCTATAATGTATCCCTGTTTACAGAAAAATATAAAGGTGAAATTAATGTCACCAGGAGCTGTTGACCTATGCAGCTTGAAAGACAATACATCTCTTGAGTAGAAAATTTAGGAAACGCTTTATGGCTACTGTCAATTGCCCACCCGACAGAGAGATTCATTCAACTAAACCTATTGTACCCAATCTCCTTGCCTCTTAATGTCTAAATGGATAGAGACCTTGGAGTTTCGGGTTGCCTTTTTGGAAGGGACACAGCAGTGTGTCTCAACAGATTCACAAACCCGTCGCGGTGCTTGGATGGGATCCATATGGTCCAAAAGACCGAGACAGTTGTTGGAGCATCACTTCACCTTGTGTGTTGGCAGGGCTACTCTCAGCAAGCCATCTGAGTTCCTGGCCATTGTTGGTGCCCCATTCTAATATCAGAAGAAGCATCTCTACAACTGGAAAGAACTAGAGGGCTCAACTCCCTACCTACCTTTGTCTTCACTTCAATGGTGCCTTTTTCAATAATAATAATAATAATAATAATAATAATAATAATAATAATAATAGTTCACATGGGGACCGAGCCCAAGAATCAACAGATAATCACAATGTCTTATTGGGACACCGATCAGGACCAGCTGCTTACACAGTGCTCTATAGACAGCTGGGATCAGCAACAACGGCAACACGCATAGGATCCATTCCCTTTCCTCCTGGGCTGGTGTACGGTTCAGACAGAGAACAAGTTCAACTAGCACCCATTCCAGCTGTCCAGATGACCCCAAAACGGGAGCTCCCAGCAAACCCAAGACATCTCCCAACCTTGTCTGAAGTTGGGAAGAGCGGGTTCAATGAAGAAGAACTCAAGATGCTCAATGGAAGTCCAAGAATGTCCTGATACAAGTCATGGTGGGGTTCCATATCCACGTCGAATTGCTCTTAGTTCTTGTTGAAGGGAAGTCCAAAGAGACCCATTCCGTGGACTCTTTCTTCCACACTTCCGAGCTCTGCCCTCACTGCCCACATGACGAGTCTCTTTTGGACATTAATTAAGGCCAATTCGACGTGGATATGAAAACCCACCATGTACTCCATCTCCCCCTTTTTAAATGAAAGGACTCTGATTCAACAACAAACTGCCCATCGCAGGATCCCGTCGGACATAGCCATGGTGTCGTAATGATCTCATAGTCTTGGAGAGGATACAGATCCCTCTAAAAGTTTCCAACCAGCACGTTTTGACTTTGGGAAGAAAGGCTCTCTCTGAAGAGAACGTTAGGAGAGAGCAATTTATTTATTGATTGATTTATTTATTTGCTACATTTATAATCCGCCCTTCGCACCCCGAAGGGGACTCAGAGCAGCTTACAATTTATATTTACATACGATATTATATTATTAGCACAGTACAATACTGGCAATAATTTACTATATTGTACTGTATCAATATATTGTAATATTATTAGTAATATTACATGTAAAATATAATATATAATTAATATTATTATATTGTATTATTAGTATTATATCATATTACAAAATAATATTATGAATATTATATGTATATACAATCTATATATATAAAAGAGTGATGGTATCATGGCGACCCACAAAACAACAAAACTACAGGCCCCCCAACCTCGAAATTTGACAACACAACCCATCATCCACACCTCTAGGTTGATACAACAAAAAGAAAAGAAAAATAAAGTCCTAATTTGAGAGAGAGGAAAAATTGCTTTTATCCAATTGCTGCCAGTTAGAAGGCTAAGCTCCTCCAACTTGGTCTCCTAGCAACCCAATAAAAAATAATAAAAAACACTAAAAATTAATACAATAAAATACTATAATAACAGAAAATAACTAAAAATAATACAAGAAAATAATAAAATATAATAAATAAAATATAACTTACAATAAAATTAATTTAAAAATGCAAATAACATCAAATAAAAATTACACAACAATTTTTAACCAATACCACCACCACTTTGCCACAGCTACGTGTGGCCGGGCACAGCTAGTATGTTATAATTATTATATATTATATAATATGATCCCGGAAACAAATGGGTCTGGATTTGGTACAACATGCCGCCTTGTTTTAACCCCATCCAACTGGGCGCTTCCAAAACTGAGAAGTAGAACCATTTTGGCAGGCTGGAAATCCCAGCCGAAGCTTCGGAACCACGCGTCCCCATGAGCTGAGTCAAAGCCACCCAATGCCCTTCAGAAGGCCCTTGCCGTGGGGTGACACTGAGCAAAAGGAAATATCCAGATGATGATGCTGCCAAAACATGTACAAAATGACACAGAGAAGGGCGTTAAAGATCAAGAAGACTTACCATGGACCCTACAAATTTGAAAAAGACATGCCAAAATCGTAGCTTTCCGGGGTATTTGATTCCCGGGGGAATGTTTAGCCTCCTCTGATCCCGATAAATGGCCCACGCGATCACCAAGAAGAGAGCGAGAAGGCTTGTATACAACACAGGCATTCCCAGAGAGGCAAGGGAGGCCATCCTCTTGACCAACAAGCGCGGAAGAACTCTCCTTTCTCCTGCGTAGTTTCTGAGGCTCTGCACCCCTTGGGTCTCCCCATTTAATAGGGAATTAATTACCAAATGTCACCCCATGCCCTGACAACCATTAATTAATTAGGGAGTGGTTGATGATGTCCGAGGTATGCCACCCGTACAATTTATACCACGACGACTTGTGTCAAGGAATACATTATGTGAACGACATTATAGCGTAATCTAGAACAGAGAGTCTCAAAGCAGACCTGTCTCAGACCCAGCTTAGGGTTCTTCGTTGTTCAAAAGATGTTGAGACACACTTAGGAAGAGATAGCATTACATAGAACATTGGGTTGACCATTGAGGAACACGTTCTTCGTCATAAGAAGAGCGCGTTTGTCAGCAGTCAACCCAACATTCAAATCAACTGAATTATTAGAGGAACAGGTACGTTCCATATTCTAGGAGCATTCTCTCATGATGTTTTGCCCACATCTATGGCAGGCTTCCTCAGAGGTTGAGGGGTTGAGGGGTCTGCCACAGATGTGGGCGAAACATTAGAAGACAATGCTTCTAGAACATGGCAATACAGCCCAGAAGATTCATAACTACCTAATTGTATCTCAACATCTGGGGAACTATGAGGAACACATTCCTCAATGGTCAACTCAATGTTCTATGTAACCCTAGCTCTTCATGAGTGTATCTCAACATCTGGGGGATGATGAAGAACGTCTTTATCAAAGGTCAACCGAAATGTAATACTATCTGTACCTAAGTGTATCTCAACATCTAGGGAACGACGAGGTTCACATTTCTCAACCTCATATAGACTTAAATGGTCAAATCTGGCCTCTGGGGTCCCCAGGGCTCTATTTCATCCCATATCCTATTCAACATATAGATGAAACCACTAAGAGTGGTCATCTGGAGTTTGGGGTACGATGCCACATCTACCCAGATGACACCCAACTCCTATCATTCCTTTGCATTCATTTCATTAGGCATTTCTTTTAATGGGTGTCTTCAGCAATTAATTTTCCCTTAGACATTAACTTCTGCCATGAATAATGCAACAGGAAATTTCGTCAACTGCATAAATAACTTTTTTTGAGAAGGAATGTCCTGGGCCTCCCTGTGCATACGGAAGCACGTCATGCCCTTTGGGCTGAGGAATGCCCCACTTGGGGTTGTTGGCTTCTCCAGTAGGAAGATCGTTGACCGAGAAAGGGACGAGTATTTTGGGAAATCGATTGAATCGGGTGGGACAGCGCTCTCAGTAGGACGCCGCTTCTAGAACAAACTTACCAATACAAAAATTAGGAAGCAACTAAGAATCCAAGGCTGATATAACTATATTCACAGTAATTCGTTTAGCTTCCTAAAATGGCAGATTAAAAGTATAGACCTGGGTACACATCTACATTGGATGGTTCATTTTCAGTGATACTCAGCTATTTCAGGAAGCATATTAGAGACTTATTTAATAGTTACTCTGGGGCCCTAAGCTGGGCCTGATTCCCAATTTCAGCAGATCTGTTCCAATGGGTGTTAATGATAATATTAATAACAATAGCTACTCTGGGACCCTAAGCTGGGTCTGAGAGAGGGCTCCTTCCCCATGACAGCTGATGTGTACCAAAGGGTGATAATAATAATAATAACAACAACAACAACAACACTAGTTACACTGGGACCCTAAGCTGGGTCTGAGAGAGGAGTGCTTCCCCATGACATCCAATGTGTACCAATGGGTGTTGACGATAATAATAATATTAATAACAATAGTTACTCTGGGACCCTAAGCTGTGTCTGAGAGAGGCGTGATTCCCAATTTCAGCAGATGTGTGCCAATGGGTGTTAATGATAATAATAATATTAATAACAATAGCTACTCTGGGTCCCTAAGCTGGGTCTGAGAGAGAAGTGCTTTCCTGTGACATCTGATGTGTGCCAATGGGTGTAAATAATAATATTCATAACAATGGGACCCTAAGCTGGGTCTGAGAGAGGTCTGCGTTGAGGACCGCTGTGCTAGATTAAACTATCATGTCGTTCACATAATGTATCTCTTGAAAAGGGAACATGGAAGAGAAGGGAAAGCTTGGAGGAAGAGGAAGGAACCGATGAGCCGACGAGCCCCTCGGTACGGAGCTCCATGTTCTCTGCGGAGCACACTTTGAGAGCTAGATTAAGCTATGATGTCATTGGCATAATGTATTCCTTGACACAGGTCATCGTGGTATGAATAGTAAGGGTGGCATCTATCGGACATAATCAGCCACTCCCGAATCAATTCATGGCTGTCTGGGCATGGGGTGGCATTTGGTAATTAGTTTCCTATTAAACGGGGAGACCCATGGGGTGCAGAACCTCAGAAACCACCAAGGAGAAAGGAGAGTTCTTCCACGCTTGTTAGTCAAGAGGATGGGATTCCTTGCCACTCTGGGGATGTCTGTGTTGTATGCCAGCCTTCTCGCTCTCTTCTTGGTGATCGCATGAGCAGATTATCATTCGGGGGGGGGGGGGGGATTGCACAATCTATATATATAAAAAGGTAATGAAATTTCGGCCTAGGACAAAACAACAAAACTACACATCCCAGAAACACTAAACTTGGCAGCACAATCCCTCATCCATGCCTCTACGTTCATACAACAAACAGTTCCAGCTACTCCAGAAAACGGCCAGGCTTTGAGACTGCAAGGCTATTCACTGCTATTCCACCTGGCCAACAAAGGATTCCCATCAGTCACAGCAACGCGTGGCCCGGCCAAGCTAGTATTCTTATGAAAGAATAAATGTTGTGTCATGTTGATTTTCCACCTGACAGGATTAGTGTGTTCCTGTGCAATACAAAATAATGTGCACTGATACACTCGCGAAGATATGACCACGCATAAGTAGCCTAAGTACTAAGTACATATTGAACAATAGTCAAAAATGAGATGTCATAGCAAACCTATTGGCTTAACTGGCTTTCCACAGAGTTAATAAATACGCGAGTACCAGAGTATGTCTTCCTACTCACTGAGCTGCCTTCTCCATCTCCAACAGATAATAACAACGTCATCCTCTTGACCAACAAGCACGGAAGAACTCTCCTTCCTCCTGGGTGACTTCTGAGGTTCTGCACCCCTTGGGTCTCCCTATTTAATAGGGAATTAATTACCAAATGCCACCCTATGCCCAGACAGCCATTAATTGATTAGGGAGTGGTTGATTATGTCCGAGGTATGCCACCTTTACAATTTATACCATGATGACCTGTGTCAAGGAATACATTATGTGAACGACATTATAGCATGTGTGGGCATGGTGTGGCATTTGGTAATTAAATGGGGAGACCCATGGGGTGCAGAACCTCAGAAACCACCAAGGAGAAAGGAGAGTTCTTCCGTGCTTGTTCGTCAAGAGGACGGCCTTCCTTGCCACTCTGCGGATGCCTGCGTTGTATGCCAGCCTTCTCACTCTCTTCTTGGTGATCACATGGACCATTTATCAGGATCAGAGAAGGCAAGACATTCCCTCCTCTTTCATCTAACACTTTCCCTTGTCGCTTTGACTAGAAAATTACTATCATCCTCTTTTCGTGCATTTGGTAGTCGGAACACTGGAATTCCCGAATATGGTATCCTCAAACGATATCATGCACATCCCTGCTGTGGATCGATGCGCTCTAGCTCAGGCTGGATCTACACTGCCATATCATACTAATTATCAAAGCAGATAATTATATGAGTCTACATTGCCATGAAACCCGGTTCAAAGCAGACAATCTGGATTTTATATGGGCGTGTAGAAGCTGTCACTTGCTCGTGGGATGCGAAAGAGCCAAGTTTGAGGACCAGAGGTTGTCGTCTCCTCCATCTCATGGCGAGACAAAACTCCATCTTGTAATGTGTGTGTCTGCACCTTCAAGCCAGTGGTCTATATATTGGAACCTCATTCTGTACTATTATCTTCGGAAAGGAATCTTCAAGGGCCGTAGGAAGCAAATGCTAAACAACAAACCGTGTATTGCCCACCTGTTGCAAACGAACAAGAACCCAGCTCTATACTCAAAGTGAGTCATTTGGGGGGAAACAATTGTACAATATTGTTGTGGAAGAAGAAGACGAGATGTTGTGTCATGTTGATTTTCCACCTGACAGGATTAGTGTGTTCCAGTGCAATACCAAATAGTGCGCAAAGATATGACAACACATAAGTAGCCTAAGTAGACATATTGAATGAGCTGTCATAGCAATCCTATTGACTTAACTAGCTTTCCACAGAGTTAATAGCTACTCAAGTACCAGACTAGGTCTTCCTACTCACTAAGCTGCCTTCTCCATCTCCTTGATGCTTATCCTCATGGGATTGATCTCCTTCCTCTGAAAGCCTGACCCTATAAGGTTGACCTCCTTCTTCTTGATCGTTGTCCCCACAGGGTTTGGGCTGAGTATTTCATCTTGCACATACAACATAAGTAAGTATACTTGTTTACAAGTTCCACTCAGTGCACTTTGCCCAGCTCATTTTATGTTTTTACTGCTATGTTTCTCAAGTGTTTTATAATGATTGTGATTTTTAATGCCTTTTAAATTTATTTGTGTGTTTTTGTATTCGATATTATTGTATGTTGGTTTTATATCTGTAAGCCGCCCCGAGTCCCTCTGGGGAGATGGTGGCGGGGTACAAAAATAAAATTATTATTATTATTTATACTCAAACTGAGTCACACAGGAGAGAGGAAGTGTTTGTGGATATACAGTATATATATTTATGTATGTGCATATGTGTTTATTTATTTGTTTGTTTGTTTGTTTGTTTGTTTAATATACCGCTCTTCTCTCCCAGGGGAATCCAGAGAGGTCTTACACAATGGCAAAATTAAATGCCATATCTAATACAACCATGTGTGTGTATATATACAGTGCTCACATGCTACTTCGCGGTTCGCTTATCGTAGACTCGCTGTTTCACAGGATTTTTGTTTACTTATTTATTAATTTATTTACCCCATTGCTGCCCCCTTGCTCCGTGTCTGGCTGGAAAATAAACCCCGCGATAAGTGTAGGAACACTATATATATGTGTGTGTGTGTGTGTGTGTGTATTTATTCATCTTTCAAAAGTACTTTGTAGAAACACAACGAAATCCCGACTACTGAATTGCGAAGATGTGCCTCTTGGATTCTTTCTCCTGGCAATCTCAGATAAGTTCTTGAAAGCCAAAGGAAGCGTGTGTTTTTTATTTACCGTAATCAGTCTACTTACTCCATCTATCTAAAGCGGAACTTAGCATTTGGGAAAGCAACAAAGGAGAGAATTTTGCTGGAACGTGACCCTACAGCCCGAAAAACTCACAGCAAGCCAAAATAAAACACGTGTCTTGATTTGTTGTAAAACATGATGTTTTAGTGCTTCATTTGTAAAAGCTTAATGTAATTTGATGTTTAATAGGCTTTCCCTTAACCCCTCCTTATTATCCAACATTTTTGCTTATCCAACGCTTTTATTTTTCAGTGATTGGTTGGGGGGGGGAGGGCCAAAATTCTGTTCGCCTACACTTGGTTCGGGACCTGCCTATCTTCGTGACCGCGTCGTCCCCTATGAACCCACCCGATCGCTGAGATCCTCCGGGGAGGCCCTCCTCTCACTTCCACCCTCCTCACAACAGCGTTTGGTGGGGACGAGAGAGAGGGCCTTCTCGGCGGTGGCTCCCCGACTCTGGAACTCCCTCCCCAGGGAGGTTAGGTTGGCTCCCTCTCTACCTTCCTTCAGGAAGCAACTGAAGACTTGGATGTTTCGGCAGGCCTTCGGAGATAGTCATTAATTAATCAGCCCCAGTGGGTTTTTAATAATTTGTCCTGTTTTTATTACGGGCTTACCATTTATGTGTTTTAAATGAAATTTTTATCTTGTATTGTTGTCTATATTGATATATTGTATTATTGTTTTATCTTTTTATATTGTGATTGTATTGCGTTGCTTATATTTTGTTCTTACGTTGTTTGGGCCACTGCCCCATGTAAGCCGCCCCGAGTCCCCGTGGGGAGATGGTGGCGGGATATAAATAAAGTTTTATTATTATTATTATTACTTGAAAATTACCTAGGGCCGGCTCTGCATGCACACATCTACTATGGATTTACCCACACGCCATGGACTCCGCCTCAAGTCGAGTGAAGTTGCTGTGACTCGTATCTGGTAAGGCTTTGGCTGCCCTGCACTGGGCTCGCTTTCGTGCATTCGGTAGTCGGAACGTCCGAATCACCGAATATGGTGTCCTATGGTGCACATCCCTACTCTAAGTCAGGCTGGATCGACATTGCCATATAATAATAATTATCAAAGCAGATAATCCACATTATGTAACCCGGTTCAAAGCAGACAATCTGGATTTTATATGGGAATGTAGAAGCTGTCACTTGCCTGTGGGATATGAAAGAGCCAAGTTTGAGAGCAAAGGTTGTCTTCTCCTCCCTCTAGTGGTGAGCCAAATTCCCATCTTGTAATGTGTGTGTATGCCTAAAAGCCAGTCATCTATATATGGGAAACTCATTTTGTACTATTTTCTTAGGCAAGGAACCTTCGGGGCGGTAGGAACCTGCAAACCTAACCAACAAATCCGTGTAATACCCACCTGTTGCAAACGAAGATGAACCCGGCTCTCCGCGCAAAGCGAGTCATTCGGGGGAAGGAATCGTACAATATTCTTGTGGAAGAAGAAGGCGAGATGTTGTGTCATGTTGATTTTCCACCTGACAGGATTAGTGTGTTCCAGTGCAATACCAAATATTGTGGGCTGATACGCTCGCAAAGATATGACAACGCATAAGTAGCCTAAGTAGACATATTGATCAATAGTCAAGAATGAGCTGTATATATATATATATATATATATACAGCTCATTCTTGACTATTGATCAATATGTCTACTTAGGCTACTTATGCGTTGTCATATCTTTGCGAGTATATATATATATATATATATAGAGAGAGAGAGAGAGAGAGTATGTTTATGTATACCTTCCATCTGTATATTTATCTGTGTTTCTATGTGTGTCGGTATGTATGTGTGTATATATATGGTATGTGTATGTGTCAAGGACAGAACGCCACAAGATTCAAAGTAACAGAGTTTATTAGATTACAGAACTCAAAAATGCCCGTAAAACACAAGGGCCAGGCAGTTTTTGCCTTTAGGAGCAAAAAGGGGCAAAAGTAAATGTTCAAAAGATAAACCGGATTAAACCGGAGTTTAATCCGGGTAAAAACAAACTGCTTGCTTCAGCCTGGGTATAAACGAAACGAAAGCCAAGGAACAAAAGATACAAAGAATGCAACTAATTGGCAGCAGATTCCTCTCTGCTGCCAACACTGTGCTTAGAGTAACTTGCGTCGCTCCCCCACACACACAGCAGACAGGATCTCCAACACGAGTAAATCAGCCAAGGATTGTAGCAGTTGAGTAGACCAGTTCCGTTCCGTAGATCAAAGCCAGAAGCAGACGTTTGTAGTTTTTCCAAGTCCAGGAAGGGGGGGAAGACAAGCCGTGGTCAGTTCAGTCCGAGTTCTCAAAGCAGGAGATGGCGTCCGTCAAGAAGACGACGGAAGGTCAAGCTAATAAGAGTAAGCACAGGTTTGCACAAACAAATGCCCACACAATCCCTCCCGCCGTCTGACCCTGGATTCCAATCAACTTACGTCACAGCACAGGAAAGCACACAAGTCTTCAGGGAAGCGTCCCACACACACACGGATCCCAAGCGTTTGCCCAGATTACCTTGCCCAACGCAATTTGCAATTGCTCTCAAGCCCCATTTTATGCCAGTTACAAATCTTCATCACTGTCAGCTGTCCTCCTTAACCCGGGCGTTTCCTCATCACTTTCCTCGTCAGAGCTGGAACACCTCTGACTACGCCCAACAGCATCTCCAGCTGTGGATCCCGTCCCATCCCTCCAGCTAAACCATGGGTCTAATCCTGAAGGTCCCCATTCATCTTCTGTCCCATCATGGCCAGTGGCACCCACTTCCTCCCTTACCCGAGTCCAATCCATCTCATCCTCCTCTGAGCTAACCAGCCCCTCCTCCATTCTCTCCGTAAACCCTTCGAAAGACTCCTCGTCAGATGGTGCTGCAAATATGTCTCGCAGTCTTTTTCTCTCTCGCTCCTCGAGAGTATCTGACTCTCGAGGAGTCTTACGCCCACGTCTGTCAGTAACAGAGCCATGAGGCTCAATCATAACACTATCCCCTCTCACAAAGGCCTCCTCCCCCGATGGCGGAGAAGTGGCAGTGATACCCTCCGCTATAGCACCACGACGACTAGAGGTATCAAGTTTCAACAGCGAACGATGAAAGACTGGATGGACCTTTAAACTAGACGGTAAACGCAAACGAAACGCAACAGAAGAAATCTTTTTAACGATAGGAAAGGGACCCAAATACCGAGGCGCAAACTTTCCCCCAGCCTGTTTAATATGTTTGGAAGATAACCACACCAAATCCCCTTCTTCCAACTCCTCCCCTGCCTGCCTGTGGCGGTCAGCCTGAGTCTTCTGCGTTGCCTTAGCTTCCAACAGTAAGCGACGGGCAACATCATGCAATGCAGCCATTTCCGAAGAGCGGTACACAGGGTCCGAAGAGACCACATTGGTCGACGGCGCCACACCTCCCCGTGGGTGAAAACCATAAGTTAGCTCAAATGGCGTATGCTGACTAGACGTGTGCACCGCATTGTTGTAAGCAAATTCCGCCACCGGTAACCACTTTACCCAAGCCGTGGGTTGATCTAAACAAAAACAACGCAGATACTGCTCTAAGAGCCCATTAACCCGTTCCGACTGTCCATCCGTTTGCGGATGGAAAGCTGAAGACACGTTTAACTTAGTCCCCAAACACTCATGGAAGTGTTTCCAAAAGCGTGACACAAATTGCGGAGCCCTATCTGAAATAATCACCTCGGGTGCTCCGTGCAAACGATAGATGTGCTTTGTAAATAGTAAGGCCAACGTAGGGGCCGCCGGAATGGTTGAACAAGGAATAAAATGAGCCAGTTTACTAAATAAGTCCACCACCACCCAAATACAAGTATAACCCCCAGACTTAGGCAAATCTGAAATAAAATCCATGGAAATGATTTGCCATGGCCTCTCCGGAACAGGTAAAGACGATAACAACCCTCTAGGGCGCCCAACAGGCGTCTTACTCTGCTGACAAACGGCGCAGCTGTCACAAAAGCGCAGAATGTCTTGCCGCATCTTTGGCCACCAGTAGCTCCTGGTGATAAGCTGTACGGTCTTGAACCTGCCAAAGTGCCCAGCCATGGGTTCGTCATGGTGGGCTCTAATCACCTCCAACCTGAGGGTCCCTACTGGTACGTAAACCTGCCCCCTACGCACCAATACCCCGTCTTGATCCTGGAGATGCGGCAGTATGGTACGGTTACCTGCAGAGAGCAGCATCAGTTGCTCCTGAGTCCACACATCATCCTTCTGAGCCTCAAGGATCTGGTCATGTAACCCAAGCTCATTATCTACAACACACAGAGAGGCAGTAGGCAAGATGGTCTGACATACTACCTGCTCATTGGTCTTAAATTCCGGCTTGCGGGATAAAGCATCGGCCCGCAAGTTTGCCTTCCCCTCCACGAACTGCACCTTGAAGTTAAACCTGGAGAAAAACAAAGCCCAGCGGATTTGACGCTGGTTTAACTTCTTTGCTGTTTGCAAGTGCTCTAAGTTCTTGTGATCAGATCTGACCACGATCTGGTGCCGTGCCCCTTCAAGCCAGTGCCGCCACACCTCAAACGCCACCTTAATCGCCAACAACTCCTTCTCCCATATGGTATAGTTCTGCTCGAAGGGTGTTAGTTGCCGCGAGTAAAATCCACAGGGACGCAAGGTCCCTGAGGAATCCTTCTGAGACAATACAGCCCCCAACGCGTAGCTAGAAGCGTCCGCTTCTACCACGAACGGTCTGTCAACATCAGGATGGGTTAGTATGTTGTCCGATTGAAAACTAGACTTTAGTTGTAGAAACGCCTCGTGAGCTTCCCGCCCCCACACAAATGGCTGTTTCTTGCGCAGAAGCTGCGTCAAAGGTACCGTGAGCTTTGCAAAATTCGGAATAAACTCCCGGTAGTAATTAGCGAAACCCAAGAACCTTTGTACATCCTTCTTAGTCTTCAGCTCCTGCCATGAGTTGACGGCGTCAACCTTATGTGGGTCCATTTTAAGTTCCCTACCTGACACTACATGACCTAGGAACTCCACTTCAGGCACATGAAAGACGCACTTGGAAGCCTTGGCGAAAAGCCCATTAGCCCGCAGTCGGTGCAGAACCTGCTTGACATGTTGACGATGTTCTTTCTCGTCCTTAGAAAAAATCAAGATATCATCCAAATAAATCACTAAAAATTGGTCAATTAGGTCCCTGAACACATCGTTCATGAACCTCTGGAATACCGCAGGAGCATTACAAAGCCCAAAAGGCATGACTCGGAACTCGTGGCATCCGAAACACGTGTTAAATGCCGTCTTCCATTCATCCCCTTCCCGTATACGGATTAAGTTATAGGCCCCCCGCAGGTCAAGCTTGGTAAAGACCTTAGCCCCTTGCACCCTTGATAACAGTTCCGAGATTAAAGGGAGCGGGTACCTATCCCGAATGGTGTATTTGTTTAGGATCCGATAGTCACAGACCAGCCTAAGTTCCCCAGTCTTTTTGGCTACAAAGAATACTGGTGCCGCAGTTGGAGAACTAGATGGGCGAATAAACCCCTTGGCTAAATTTTCATCTAGAAACTCCCGCAAAGCTTGCCTTTCCGGTACAGTCAAGGCATACAGCCTCCCTGCTGGCAGTTTCGCACCTTCTGCCAACTTGATGGCGCAATCATATGGCCTGTGCGGTGGTAATTTGTCCGCTTCTCTTTTACAAAATACATCAGAGAACTCCCCATACTCAGCAGGCACTCCCTCCATATCAGAATGAGTAACATTTAGAGTGCAACAATCCTGCCTCTTTAAGATCACTTTACGTGTTGCCCAATCTACTTGTGGGTTTACTACAGCTAGCCAATCCATCCCCAGGATCACGTCATATCTAGGCAAGCTCGTAATATCCCACACAAACGTTCCCGTTACTCCCTGCACCTCCCACGTTACTGCTGAGGTTTCATGGTTAACCACCCCAGTCTCCAGCAGTCTCCCATCTGCTCCTTCCACCCACACGTCGCATGCCTTGCGCACTCTAGGAATGCCATGCTTCTTAGCAAACTCAATATCTACATAGGAGACCGTAGCCCCTGAGTCCAGCAGTGCCAAAGTAGAAACAAGTTCCCTTCCCCCAACAGATAATGTAATGGGTACGAAAACATGCTTCCTCCCCTCAGTTGACTGCTTGAGGAGCCCTAGTGCGTTGGACTCACGTCGCACTAGGGCTGGCCTTTTCCCGAAAGCTGGGAAGGTTTCACATTACAATTTTTGGCAAAATGCCCAGCATTCCCACAGTACAAACACAAGCCCAGCTGCCTCCTACGGCTCTTTTCCTCTGTAGACAGCTTTTTAAAGACCCCAAGCTCCATGGGCTCTTCCCCCATCACCACAGGTGCCCTGGTTACATGCATGGGTGGCGCACACATTGCTTTTGAGTGTTTACGAGCCTCGAACCTTGCGTCTAAACGCAGCACCTTAGCTACTAAGGCGTCCCAGCTTTCAGCCGGCTCCAAGCGTGCTAATTCATCCTGGAGCATATCACTTAACCCGGCAGTAAATAAAAGCATGAATGCATTTTCCCCCCAATCCAGCTGGTGGCGATACAGGTTAAACTTATTTAAGTAATCCAAAACAGTCCCCTTTCCCTGTTTCAACCGATACAGAGCCCACCCAGCGTTCTCCGTGCGGAGAGGATCCCCAAAAGTATCAGTTAACAACTTTTTGAAATTATTCAAATTGTCCTTGACTGGGTCATTTCCCAAAATTAAATTAGTGGCCCATTGTCCTGCGGGACCGGTCAACAAACTCAAAATAAAGGCCACCTTGCTAGTGTCTGTAGGAAAAGCATGAGCACTGAGCTGAGAAAAATAAAGCTCCACTTGTGCCAAAAAGGTTGGCAACTTGCACCTGGTTCCGTCAAAGCGTTCAGGAGTCAAAACATGTCCTTTCACAGCCTGAGCTGTTTGGCTAACGGTAAAAGCCGTTTGCAATTGGTCTACTTTGGCCCTTAACTCATCCATCGTCTTCCTGACGGGTTTATTGCTGCAATAAACTTTTTATGGGCGTTGGGCAATCTGTCAAGGACAGAACGCCACAAGATTCAAAGTAACAGAGTTTATTAGATTACAGAACTCAAAAATGCCCGTAAAACACAAGGGCCAGGCAGTTTTTGCCTTTAGGAGCAAAAAGGGGCAAAAGTAAATGTTCAAAAGATAAACCGGATTAAACCGGAGTTTAATCCGGGTAAAAACAAACTGCTTGCTTCAGCCTGGGTATAAACGAAACGAAAGCCAAGGAACAAAAGATACAAAGAATGCAACTAATTGGCAGCAGATTCCTCTCTGCTGCCAACACTGTGCTTAGAGTAACTTGCGTCGCTCCCCCACACACACAGCAGACAGGATCTCCAACACGAGTAAATCAGCCAAGGATTGTAGCAGTTGAGTAGACCAGTTCCGTTCCGTAGATCAAAGCCAGAAGCAGACGTTTGTAGTTTTTCCAAGTCCAGGAAGGGGGGGAAGACAAGCCGTGGTCAGTTCAGTCCGAGTTCTCAAAGCAGGAGATGGCGTCCGTCAAGAAGACGACGGAAGGTCAAGCTAATAAGAGTAAGCACAGGTTTGCACAAACAAATGCCCACACAATCCCTCCCGCCGTCTGACCCTGGATTCCAATCAACTTACGTCACAGCACAGGAAAGCACACAAGTCTTCAGGGAAGCGTCCCACACACACACGGATCCCAAGCGTTTGCCCAGATTACCTTGCCCAACGCAATTTGCAATTGCTCTCAAGCCCCATTTTATGCCAGTTACAAATCTTCATCACTGTCAGCTGTCCTCCTTAACCCGGGCGTTTCCTCATCACTTTCCTCGTCAGAGCTGGAACACCTCTGACTACGCCCAACAGCATCTCCAGCTGTGGATCCCGTCCCATCCCTCCAGCTAAACCATGGGTCTAATCCTGAAGGTCCCCATTCATCTTCTGTCCCATCATGGCCAGTGGCACCCACTTCCTCCCTTACCCGAGTCCAATCCATCTCATCCTCCTCTGAGCTAACCAGCCCCTCCTCCATTCTCTCCGTAAACCCTTCGAAAGACTCCTCGTCAGATGGTGCTGCAAATATGTCTCGCAGTCTTTTTCTCTCTCGCTCCTCGAGAGTATCTGACTCTCGAGGAGTCTTACGCCCACGTCTGTCAGTAACAGAGCCATGAGGCTCAATCATAACAGTATGTGTATATCTATATATATAAAAGGGTAATGAAATTTCGGCCTAGGACAAAACAACAAAACTACACTTCCCAGAAACACTAAACTTGGCAGCACAGCCCCTCATCCATGCCTCTACGTTCATACAACAAAAAGCTCCAGTTACTCCAGAAAACGGCCAGGCTTTGAGACTGCAAGGCTATTCACTGCTATTCCACCTGGTCAACAAAGGATTCCTATAAGCCACAGCAACGCATGGCCGGGCAAAGCTAGTATATATATATATATATATAATGTGTTTCTTCCATTTATATGTATATGTGTGTGTGTGTGGATATACAGTATATATATTTATGTGTGTAAGTATGTGTGTGTGTATTTATAGTGTGTGTGTGTGTATTTATTCATCTTTCAAAAATACTTTGTAGAAACGCAACGACATCCCGACTACTGAATTGCGAAGATGTGCCTCTTGGTTTCCGTCTCCTTGCAATCTCAGATAAGCTCTTGAAAGCAAAAGGAAGAGTGTGTTTTTTTATTTGCCGTTAGTTGGGACAATCAGTAGACATCCTCCATCTATCTAAAATGGAACTTAGCATTTGGGAAAGCAACAAAGGAGAGAATTTTGCTGGAACGTGACCCTACAGCCCGAAAAACTTACAGCAAGCCAAAATAGAACACGTGTCTTATATACTGTTAATGAAATCAGTCACATGTCGGAAATGCATTTTCAGAGTTGGGTATTCCAGGAGTGGAGTGCCAAGGCTAACTGTTAGGCCATGGAATCCGTCCTCGACGTGATACCACGTCACTGGGACGCCGTTGTCCTCCAGCCGCTTCTTGTACAAGGGCCCGTCGTCTCGGAAAACATCGTACTCGCAGGTCAGAATGAAAGTCTTGGGGAGCTGTCGGATCACGTCATCCTCTGCCAACAGCGGGGAAAACATGGGGTTGGTTACTTCTTTGCATTGTTCGTAAAGTTCTGGGATAAACTCAGGCCTCTCCATGGGCACATAACCCCGGCCCTTGAATCTCTCCGGGATGAGGTCGGGACTGACCCACTTCCTGTATTTCATCCAGACGTGTTTGGGTAGGTGAGCGTTCCTCATGACGTCCTCCACGTTGATCCTCTTCCCCGTCAAATACAATGTGCCGAGCTGCAAGGCCCTTTTCTTGAACAACATGGGGACTCTCTGGTTCTGCTGATATGAAGGCAAGTTGAAATCGACGGCCTGCAAATAGGGATAGAGGAGGACCTGAGCGCAAGGCTTTGGGAGATCCGGCCTGGCCGCCAACTGTTGGCAAACGACGGCAGCAAATGTCCCTCCGCTACATTCCCCGTAGAGAGCTATGCGATTCGGGTCCACTCCGTATTCCGCTGCATTTTTAAAGAAGTGTGCGGTGGCCGTGCAGCAATCCATGACTGGGATCGGGAAGGGATGCTCTGGAGCCAAACGAAACCTGAAGTAGAAGCAAGAAACAGCCTGAATCAGTAACTCTACAGGATCACGTTCTCTGGATTTTAGGATATTTCCCCCCTTCCATTGTCAGTTTTAGATGCGTCACCCAGTGATAGAAAACCCCTATGCACACACCCATGTGGTAGAGACAGGCACAAAATACCCTAACACGTCCTGTTACAATTCAAGTCCAAATCCCTGTAGGGTTGTGCATTATTGTTTTTGTGTACGGAATTCAGGAGATTCGGGGGATTCAGAGGATTTGGACAACTCTGGGGATTCGGAGGATTCGGCGGTCGAGTCCCTGGAAACGAGCCTGGCACAGGGCAGCCGAAACGTTAGCCAATATGGATAACAGAAGCCATATCTTATAACAACAACAACAACAACAACAACAACAACAACAACAACAACAACTTTATTTTTGTATTCCGCCTCAATCTCCCTAAGGGGACTCGGAGCGGCTTACGTGTGGACAGGCCCGGTCAACATCAGGCTAATGGTTTTGAGCAGCACTCCTGGAGGACAGGGGAAAGGCTTAAAGGGAAACTCATCGTAGAAAGTGTAGGACCTTGTCATCACTATCTGGTGGCAGCACACCATGGAATTGAGTTGGAAGTCATAGGAAATGCGTCAAGAGAGCTATTCCCTAGAATATCTAGGTCCTCCAGGATGACCATAGGTCAACTTCTGGTGGAAGCACACCATGGAATTGAGTTGGAGGACAGGGAAAAGTCTTAAGGAGAACGTGTTTCTAAAATGTCTAGACCAGTGGTTCCCAAACTTATTTGGCCTGCCGCTCCCTTTCCAGAAAAAATATTACTCAGTACCCCCTGGAAAGGGGGCGTGGCTTAGAGGAAGTGGCTCTTGCTCAAGAGGGTGGGGCGGAGCCTCTCCCCTAGTCCAAGATGCAGGGCTGGGAGGGGGAGGTGGGCGGGGCCACAAATGGGCAGCCAGGACTGGGATGGGAGGAGTTACGAGCTCTGAGGTAGGGCTGAGCTTCTATCCCTGTCCTGCAGTGACTGCCAGAGGGGGCAGGGCCTCTTCCCAAGTGCCTGATGGGGCTGAACCTCTATACCCGGCCCCCGTGTTCTAACAAGCACCTCAGAGGAGGTATACAGAGGCTCAGTCCTGTCTCGCCTTCTTGGGAGAGGCCCCGCCCCTGCCCCTAGCCCCGCCCTTTAGTCCTAAAAGGCCTCTCAGGAGAGGAATAGAGGCTCAGCCCTGTCTCAGGCTCTTGGAAGGAGGCCCCGCCCTCTTCCCTAGTTCTGCCCTCTATGTCCCAACAAGCGTCTCAGGAGAGGTATAGATTCCCAACCCTGTCTCGGGCTCTTGGGAAGAAGCCACGCCCACTCCTCTAGCTCTGCCCCCTGTATCCTAACCGGCGCTTAAGGGACTAAGACCTGTCTCCAGCACTTGGGAAGAGGCCCCGCCCCTCCCCTGTCATCAACATCTGGTGGAAGCATACCGTGGAATTGAGTTGGAGGGCCTTCAAAATGCAGAGAGAAAACCTATATTTGCAATGTGGTCAATCATAAAATCATAGAATCACCTGTAAACACAGGTCCTGGTGTTGTGGGGATGTACCATAGACATCTCTTTAGTCTGGCCAGATCCTTGGCTCTTCAAGAGAGTGCCTGCCTTTCAATTAAAAGGGCTGACCTTAAAAAAATAATTCATAAGTGTCTTCATACATTTTCATTAGCCATGAATAATGCAATATGCTCATGATATGAATCTGTCAACTGCATGATTGATATTTTGGAAAGGAACGTTCTGCACCGCCCTTCACATTTTGGAAGAATCTGGGATGAGAGACACCCTCCTCCCGTGTTTGTTGGCTCCTCCAATGGGAAGACGGCTTATTGAGGAAGGGAACACTTCTTGGAAACATGGAGTCAAGGAATGGATCAAATAGTGTGGGAGAATGTTCATTCTGATTCGGCCAGGATGAGGACGAAGTCACTTACCGAATGCACACGACGACGGAATCAGTCTCCTTGGCAATGTAGCGGCATAGTGGGTCACCCAACCCTGAAAAACACATCATGTTTCAAGTGGAATTATTACTGATAAGATTCATGACTGTGTACATAGAAAGGTCCTATATACTAGGATTGGGCAAAAAAGTCGTATCCGTCGTATGACGGATCTAATTCGTACGTTTTATCGCTTTCGAATGCAGTTCCGACGCGGGTTATCCCATCGTGTGTATCCCGCAATTTCGAATTTTTCTAATGCCGTCATATGTTTTCCGGTACTAAAGCCATGGTGAGCTAGAAGTGTTAAATGTGTTCTACCACTGTACCAAGTTTGAAGAGAATAGCTCAAAAAAATGAGGGCGGAAGAGTTCTGTAAATCTCCCCCCCCCCCCCCCCGGTGCTGTTTTTGGCCATTGCGCATGCACGTCCGCTATTAAGGAATTAATTCTGAATATTCCGAATATTCATAAAGTCTCAAAACCTTTTGGTTCAAAATTCAGAAGTAGTTTCAGAAGCAAAGCGCCAGCACCCCCTACTTTAGAAGCGAGTATTGAACCTTTTTTTTTTTCATGGACCGCACATGCCTACTATATACTCCACCTGAACTCTATTTCCAGGAGAACTTACATACAGTTCCCGCAATGCCACCACCTCCAGGAATGAGAACCACTCCTCTTCTCTTCCCAGAAGGAGTTGTTTTGGGACAATATACTCTGACTCGAACGCCATCAAAAACAAAGTCCTTGATCGTCAGTGTTGAGCTCCTCTTGGATACAATTATGCTAACGGCCCGGTCAATGAATCTGTACTGATGCAGGATCCCAAGTTTTTCGAAAATCAATCCCTGTTTACAGAAAAATACAGAGGCGAAATTAATGTCACCAGGACCTGTTGACCTATACAGCTCGAAAGAAAGTTGCATCTATCGAGTAGGAAATTTATGTACTGGTTTATGGGGGGAGGGTAATTTAACTCATTTACGACACCATTTACGACGTGTGGAAAGGAATAAGGAAGAAAAGTGTTCCCTCGCTACTTCGGGATTCACTTTTTGCTCCCTCGCTGTTTCGCGGGTTGTCAATAAATATTAATGCAAACATTTATCGTGGTATTTTTGCTGTTTCGAGGGTTTTTGTGGTGTGAAAAGAGAGGGGCATTAAGATCAAGAGGACTTACCATGAAACCTCCAAATTCGATGATGGCGTGCCAAAGTCGTAGTCTTACTGGGTATTTGATTCCTGGGGGAATGTGTAGCCTCCTCTGATCCCGATAAATGGTCCGTGCGATCACCAAGAAGAGAGCCAGAAGACTGGCATACAACACAACCATCCCCAGAGAGACAAGGAATGCCATCTTCTTGACCAACAAGCGACGAAGAACTCTCCTTTCTCCTTGGTGGTTTCTGAGGTTCTGCACCCCTTGGGTCTCCCCATTTAATAGGAAACTAATTACCAATTGCCACCCCATGCCCAGACGACCATTAATTGATTCGGGAGTGGCCGGTTATGTCCGAGGGATGCCACCCTTGCAATTTACACCACAATGCCTTTTGTCGAGGGATACATTATGTGAATGACATTCTAGCTTAATCTAGGACAGAGGCTCTCAAAGCAGACCTCTCTCAGACTCAGTTTAAGGTCCCAGAGTAACTATTGTCATTAATTTTGATAATATTATGAACACTCATTGCTACACATCAGATGTCATGGGGAAGCACTCCTCTCTCATACCCAGTAACCAGGGAAACTATTGTTATTAATATTAATATTATTATTAGCACACATTGGTACACATCAGATGTCACGGGGAAGCAGACCTCTCTCAGACTCAGCTTAGGGTCCCAGGGAAACTATTGTTATTAATATTATTATTAGCACCCATTGGGGTCCCAGGGAAACTATTGTTATTAATATTAATATTATTATTAGCACCCATTGGTACACATCACATGTCACGGGGAAGCAGACCTCTCTCAGACTCAGCTTAGGGTCCCGGAGAAACTATTATTATTAATATTAATATTATTATTAGCACCCATTGGTACACATCAGATGTCACGGGGAAGCAGACCTCTCTCAGACTCAGCTTAGGGTCCCGGAGAAACTATTATTATTAATATTAATATTATTATTAGCACCCATTGGTACACATCACATGTCACGGGGAAGCAGACCTCTCTCAGACTCAGCTTAGGGTCCCAGAGAAACTATTGTTATTAATGTTATTATTAACACCCATTGGTACACATCAGATGTCATAGGGAAGCAGACCTCTGTCAGTACCTGCTTATTATTACGCAGCCCAAAACGAAAGGAAAGCGAAAGCAAGCACCGTGACTGTGCAGCATTCCCTTTCATGTTGCCTTTCGTTTTGTCCGAAAATCGCATCTTTCATTTCGTGTATCCAGATGGACGATACTAAATGAATAGACGAATGAAAGAGATCAAACGAATACCGTGCGCATCACTAATGCACAGTCATTTCGATAGCCGTAGAAATGACAGAGAAACGAGCCTTGAAATTTCCCCCATGGCTGCGAAGGGAACAAATCTTATGAAGTTTCTGAAATTCAGATTACGAAACGAGATGGGACCTATCCAAATGTTTACAAAACAAAGCGGGGGCCATCCAAATCTCTGAAGAGAATTACTAAGTCTCTAATTACTAACTGGATTTCAGCTGCTTTGCACACCTCTAGTAACTTGAGATCCCTTGTCGTCATGGGCAAATAATTACAGTAGAGTCTCAGTTATCCAACATAAACAGACGGGCACAATGTCAGATCAGCCAAAAAAAAAAAAGCGAGGAGGAGGAAGAGGGAGAAAGAAGGCAGGCAAGTGAGTGAGTGAGTGAGAGAGGAAGGGAGGGCAGTTTGCAAATGCGACAGTCGGATAATCCGGAGTGTCGGATGAGCGGAAGTCGGATAATCCAGAGTGTCGGATGAGCGGACATCGGATAACCCAGAATGTCGGATGAGCAGAGGTCGGATAGTCGGGACTCTACTCTATACTGATTTGCATATATCAAATAAGCCTCTAATACGCTTCCTGAAATAGCTGAGTATCACTGAAAATGAACCATTCAATGTGGACGTGGACCCAGGTCCATACTTTAATCCACCAATGGGCTCATTTTACTCTGAATATAGTTATATCAGCCTCGAACTCTTCGTTGCTTCCTAGTTTTTCCAGGAAAAAAAATTCTGTATACAATAGTTTCCCAAAATACTTGTCCCTTTCTCAGTCAATGATCTTCCTACTGGGGAAACCAACAACCAAAAGGGGCCTTCCTCAGCCCAAAGGGCATGACTTGTTTCGATATGCACCGGGAGGCCCAGAACACTGCTTCTCGAAAAACTTATTCATGCAGTTGACAAAATTTCCCGTTGCATTATTCATGGCTGAAGTTAATGTCTAAGGAAAAATTATTAGCTGAAGACACCCATTAAAAGAAACGCCTTTAAATTAAATGAATACAAAGGGATGATGAGGCCCAGCCATGGCGTCATAGTGATCTGAAAGAAGACACAGATACCTCTAGATGTTTCCAACAGGTACGTCTTGACTTTGAGAAGAACGGTTCTCTCAGAAGAACACGTCAGGAGAAAGAAATATTATTCTGGAAACAAACCAGGAAAGAGGAAGTGAAGCTTGGAGGAAGAGGAAGGAACCGCTCAGTATGCTTCACACATTGAGAATCGCTGTGCTAGTTTAAGCTATAATGTCGTTCACATAATGTATCCCTCGACAAAGGGCATTGTGGTGTAAATTGCAAGGGTGGCATCCATCGGACATAATAGGCCACTCCCGAATCAATTAATGGCTGTCTGGGCATGGGGTGGCAATTGGTAATTAGTTTCCTATTAAATGGGGAGACCCAAGGGGTGCAGAACCTCAGAAACCACCAAGGAGAAAGGAGAGTTCTTCCGTGCTTGTTGGTCAAGAGGATGGCCTTCCTTGTCTCTCTGGGGATGCCTGTGTTGTATGCCAGCCTTCTGGCTCTCTTCTTGGTGGTCGCGTGGGCCATTTACCAGGATCAGAGGAGGCTAGACATTCCCGCCGGAATCAAATACCCCGTAAGGCTACGGGTTTTGCACACCTTACTCAAATTAGGAGGCTTCGTGGTAAGTCTTCTTGATCTTAACGCCCTTCTCTGTGATTTTGTGTACATGTTTTGACGGCGTCATCATATGGATGCTTCCTTTCACTCAGTGTCACCCCACGGCAAGGGCATGGGTGGCTTTGTCTCAGCTCATGGGGATGGAAGGTTCCAAACCTACAGTTTGGATGTCCAGCCTGCCAAAGTGGTTCTAGTTCTAGTTGGAAACTTCTAGGGGGATCTGTGTCCTCTCCGAGACCATGAGAGCACTCCGACACCATGGATATTTCCTACGGAATCCTAGGATTTGCAGTTTGTTGTCGAATCAGAGTCCTCGGTTTTGGAATCGCCCAGTTGGATGGGGTTAAAATAAGGGGGCATGTTGTACCAAATCCAGACCCATTTCTGGGATCATATTGCTCTCTCTTGACATTCTCTTCAGAGGGAGCCTTTCTTCCCAAAGTCAAAATGTGCTGGTTGGAAAATTCTAGAGGGATCTGTGACTTCTCTGAGACCATGAGATCACTACGACACCATGGCTTGGTCCGACGGGATCCTGGGATGGGCAGTTTGTTGTCGAATCAGAGTCCTTTCACTGAAAAAGGGAGAGATGTAGAACATGGTGGGGTTTCATATCCACGTCGAATTTCCCTTAATTAATGTCCAAAAGAGACTCGTCATGTGGGCAGTGAGGGCAGAGCTCGGAAGTGTGGAAGGAAGAGTCCCCGGGATGGGTCTCTTTGGACTTCACTTCAACAAGAACTAAGAGCAATTTGACGTGGATATGGAATCCCACCATGTATTAGGACATTCTTGGACTTCCATTGAGCATCTTGAGTTATTCTAGACAAGGTTGAAGGATGTCTTAGAGTGTGATTGGAGCTCCCATTTTGGGGTCATTTTTGGGGTCATCTGGACAGCTGGAATGGGTGCTAGTTGAACTGGTTCTCTGTCTGAACCGTGCACCATCCCAGGGGGAAAGGGAATGGATCCTATGCGTGTTGCTGTTGTTGCTGATCCCAGCTGTCTATAGAGCACTGTGTAAGCACCTAGTCCTCATCGGTATCCCAGCCTCCCCGCATAAAGCGGTACCTAAATTTTCTACTCTTTCAAGCTGCATAGGTCAACAGGTCTTAGTGACATTAATTTCTCCTTTATATTTTTCTGTAAACAGGGATTAATTTTAGAAAAACTTAGCATCCAGAATCAGTACAGATTCATTGACAAGGCCATTGGCTTAATTATAACCAAGAGGAGCTCAACACTGACGATCAAGGACTTTGATTTTGATGGCGTTCCGGTCAGAGTGTATTGGCCCAAAACGACTCCTTCTGGGATGAGAAGAGGAGTGGTTCTCGTTCCTGGAGGTGGTGGCATTATGGGAAATATATGTAAGTTCTCCTGGAAACAGAGTTCAGGTGGAGTATATAGGATCTTTCTATGTACACAGTCATGAATCCCATCAGTAATAATCTCTCTTGAAATGTGATGTGTTTTTCAGGGTTGGGAGACTCACTATGCCGCTACATTGCCAAGGAGACTGATTCCGTCACTGTGAACATTGCGTAAGTGACTTCGTTCTTATTCTGGCTTTATCAGAAAAGATGTTTCCCACACTATTCGATCCATTCCCTTTCCAAGAGACTTGACTCCAAGTTTCCAAAGAAGTCTTCCCATTGGAGGAGCCAACAAATAAGGGAGGAGTGTGTTCTCCTTAAGCCTTTTCCTTGTCCTCCAACTCGGTTCTATGGTGTGTTTCCACCAGAAGTTGACCCTATGGCCATCCTGGAGGACCTCGATATTCTAGGACAATGATGGGCAACCTTTTGCGCTTGGTGTGTCAACCATTCACCAAAAAAATCTAGCATGACTTGGGTAGTGTGTCACTTGGAGAGAAGAAAAAACATAATTTCACAATATGTATAGTTTAAATAACAAAAATATATAATTGCAATATATAACTGTATTTAATAAATCAAAAACTATTTACTGCCATTATTTCCATGTACAACAATCTATGGGACCTCTTGCAGTTTCCACGCTGATTTCTCTCTATTGTAGTTTCAATGTAGTCGTGAATAATTGAATAATATCTATATATATAAAAGAGTGATGGAATCCTGGCGATTGACAAAACAACAAAACTAAACACCCCACAACCTCGAAAATTGACAGCACAACCCCTCATCCACGCCTCTAGGTTGATACAACAAAAAGAAAAGAAAAATAAAGTCCTAATTAGAGGGAGAGGAATACAGTAGAGTCTCACTCATCCAAGCCTCGCTTATCCAAGCTTCTGGATAATCCAAGCCATTTTTGTAGTCAATGTTTTCAATATATTGTGATATTTTGGTGCTAAATTCGTAAATACAGTAATTACAACATAACAGTACTGCGTATTGAACTACTTTTTCTGTCAAATTTGTTGTATAGCATGATGTTTTGGTGCTTAATTTGTAAAATCATAACCTCATTTGACGTTTTATAGGCTTTTCCTTAATCCCTCCTTATTATCCAAGATATTCGCTTATCCAAGCTTCTGCCGGCCCGTTTAGCTTGGATAAGTGAGACTCTACTGTAATTGTTTTTATCCAATTGCTGCCAGTTAGAAGGCTAAGCTCCGCCCACTTGGTCTCCTAGCAACCCACTCAGCCCAGGGGACAGGCAAAGTTAGGCCTCACTTAGGCCTCTTCCACACTGCCTAAAAAATACAGACACCACCAGACAATGCCACAGCAACGCATGGCCGGGCACAGCTAGTAATAATAAAATAATAGTAATAATATAATAATATACTACAATAATAATAGAATAATAATAGAATGATTATATATATATATATATATATTAACCCGCATTAACCTAATGTAAGCCGAGGCCCCTTGGGGAGATGGAGGTGGGATGGAAAAATAAAGTTATTATTATTATTATTATTATTATTATTATTATTATTATTATTATTATTATTATTATTATTATTAGATATGGCTTCTGTTATCCATATCGGCTAAGGCTTCGTGGACTTCGTTTTCATGGACTCGGCAACCGAATCCGCCGAATCCCGTACACAAAAACAATAGCATGCACAACCCTACTATGCATTGGACTTGAATTGTAACAGGGGTTGTTAGGGTATTTTGTGCCTGTCTCTACCACATGGGTGTGTGCATAGGGGTTTTCTATCACTGGGTGACGCATCTAAAACTGACAATGGAAGGGGGGAAACATCCTAAAATCCAGAGAACGTGATCCTGTAGTTACTGATTCAGGCTGTTTCTCGCTTCTGCTTCAGGTTTCGTTTGGCTCCAGAGAATCCCTTCCCGATCCCAGTCATGGATTGCTGCACGGCCACCGCACACTTCTTGAAAAATGCCTCGGACTACGGAGTGGACCCGAATCGCATAGCTCTCTACGGGGAATGTAGCGGAGGGACATTTGCTGCCGTCGTTTGCCAACAGTTGGCGGCCAGGCCGGATCTCCCAAAGCCTTGCGCTCAGGTCCTCCTCTATCCCTATTTCCAGGCCGTCGATTTCAACTTGCCTTCGTATCAGCAGAACCAGGCAGTCCCCATGTTGTTCAAGAAGCGGGCCGTGCAGCTCGGCACGGTGTATCTGAAGGGGAAGAGGTTCAACATAGAGCCCGTCATGAGGAACGCTCACCTCCCCAAACACGTCTGGATGAAATACAGGAAGTGGGTCAGTCACGACCTCATCCCGGAGAGATTCAAGGGCCGGGGTTACGTGCCCATGGAGTGGCCTGAGTTTATCCCAGAAGTTTACGAACAATGCAAAGAATTAATCAACCCCATGTTTTCCCCGCTGTTGTCAGAGGATGACGTGATCCGACAGCTCCCCAAGACTTTCATTCTGACCTGCGAGTATGATGTTTTCCGAGACGACTGCCTCTTGTACAAGAAGCGGCTGGAGGACAACGGCGTCCCAGTGACGTGGTATCACGTCGAGGAAGGATTCCACTGCATAACAGTGTGGCTTGACATTCCACTCCTGGAATACCCAACTCTGAAAATGCATTTCCGTCATGTGACTGATTTCATTAACAGTATATAAGACACGTGTTCTATTTTGGCTTGCTGTGAGTTTTTCGGGCTGTAGGGTCACGTTCCAGCAAAATTCTCTCCTTTGTTGCTTTCCCAAATGTTAAATTCCGCTTTAGATAGATGGAGAAAGTTAAACGGTTAAATTGAGACTCATTGAGCTCCTGTCTCAATTTACCTCTTTCTCTGGTGATCTGGCTATCTGCTCAGTCGCACAGAAATAAAATCACACTTCCAAGTTGTTGGCTGGAACCAGCGGCTCTTATCTTTATTGCATTCAGCTGTCGCCTCCCATATTCCACAGCAATGACAATGTCCTGTGAGTACAGGAAATCTCACACTGTTTTCCTCTAGCAATAAATCTCTACTCTATGCAGTTAACTCTTACATTACTGAATTACTGGATTACATTCTGCATTACAGACACACACCGTCAGTTGGCTTTAAACTATAAGTGAAAATTTCAAAACTACACAAAACAATACATTCACACTCAAGGTGTTTTAGATTTCAGCTCTCAGAAATCCCAGCCATTTTACCAGCTATTAGGAAGTCCAAAACATCTGGAGGAGCACAGTTTGAGAAACTCGGATCTAACTCCTTCCTTTGTTGCTTTGACGAGAAAACTTCCTTCTCCTTCTCAAGATCGCTTTTGTTTCTCTGTCCTGGCTGATCTGGTTTAGTGGACGCTCGCCAGGCACGGATTCCTTAACCACAATCATAGCTGAAATCACGACATCAACACCCATTGTTACCTAATCTCAGGAAAAGTGTAGGCAGCTGGGAGGCCTCCAAACCCTCCCTGCAACTCTCGGGGGACTCAACAAAAATGTACATGCACATATTTTATCTGGAACAATTAAGCATAAAGCAACACCCACCCAGAATGCTCCTTGAGCTCATTTACAAGCTGCAAATAACTCGAGACGGACTCATTCTAATTTTTACAAAGCCAACCGGCAGCTTCCTGGACCTTCGGCCAAGTATGTCCTGAGCAACCTATTGTCATTTGAAGGAGATTTGTAATAACACGATTGCGTCCAGAGAAGATCGGGCCGTAGATTTACGAGCGGATTAGAAAAGCCAAAAGGCTGTCATTACATTCCAGCGACTGAAGCGGTGATGATTGCAGAACCTTGTTAGCAACTCAATTCGTTCACAAGGAAATTAGCAACATTGATATCCCGCTCTTCTCACCCCGAAGGGGACTCAGGGAGGCTGACAAGTTATAGGTACATACAATACATTACATTACCGGTACAGCACCATACACCACCACACCGCACTACACCACCATGCCGCAACACCGCCATGCAACACACAATACACAACTATAACAGTGCACTATCATCACTATCCCACTGTATCACACTACAACATTATCACCGATACCACATAATACATCACAGCACAATATCAACACTATACATGATTATACTCTTACATTGACAGAGGAGACGTGGTGGAATGATGTCTTCCTGGCCACCCCGTTCTTCACTCTGACCCCAAAGCGGCAGTATTAGACCCCATTATTATTATTATTATTATTATTATTATTATTATTATTATCCCCCATTATTTATTTATTTATTTATTTATTTCCAATATTTCTATCCTGCCCTTCTCACCCGAAGGGACTCAGGGCGGCATACAATTGGCAACAATTCAGTGCCGGCACATCATTAAAACAAATAGTATATAAAATCTATTAGAAATAGTTAAATACAGTATAAAATATGAAACATATGGTTAAAATCCGAAAGGATCCGGCTGCTGTGATCCACATCAAGAAAGGTTTCGGCTTCACCCCGCCAAGCTCATTTTCATGCATTCGGCAACCGAATCTCCCGAATCCGGTACAACAAAACGATATCGTGCACACCCCTAATATATATGGTGCATATGTGATACGGAGATGACCATGATGCTGTATAGTAGTAACTTAACAGGAGAGGCATTTCCAAGATTTCCTCGTGAATGAATTGAATTGCTAACAAGGTTCTGCAATGATCATATTGGGAGTTGAGGTTTTTCTCCATCTGTGTTTTTCACTTTCTTTCTCGCCCAAAAATCAGTGGATTGGTGAAACGTTCTGAAACTCGGCAAGCTTCCAGTCATAAACGTGGCCTACAAGTGAGGTGAGTTCCATACTGATAGGACTAAAAATGATGGAGAAACAAGCCTCTAGTTTCCCAGTCTGTTTCCTCCTCATCCTGTTTACTGGGAAGGTCCCGAAATTGGGAGCAGAGCTCTAGTTTCCCAGTTGGGAAACTAGAGCCCTGCTCCCAATTTCGGGACCTTCCCAGTAAACAGGACGAGGAGGAAACAGAAAACGGGGCCGAAAACGGCATGGGTTTTCGCTGAGTTTCACACCCCTAATATATACAGTGTTCCCTCACTACTTTGCGGTTTTCTTTTCGCTGATTCGCTATTTTGCGGTTTTTCAATAAACTCTAAAAGAATATTAAAAATTACAATTAACAGCCTAAGAAAGGGAGAAGCCGAAGGGAGAGAAAAGGAGCCCAAGTGGCAACGGGAGCAGAAGGAGGCAATTCATTGACACAATTGGTTGATAAAGACTTAAAATAGTGCATAACTACTAAAATAATGTATAAATATTAAAATAAATATCGCAGTTTTTCAATAAACTCTAAAATAATATTAAAAATTACAATTAACAGCCTAAGAAAGGGCGGAAGGAGAAGCCGAAGGGAGAGGAAAGGAGCCCAAGTGGCAACGGGAGGAGAAGGAGGCAATTCATCAACACACAATTGGTTGATACTTAAAATAGTGTATAACGACTAAAATAATGTATAAATATTAAAATAAATATAGCAGTTTTTCAATAAACTCTAAAAGAATATAAAAAATTACAATTAACAGCCTAAGAAAGGGAGAAAGGAGAAGTCGAAGGGAGAGGAAAGGAGCCCAAGTGGCAACGGGAGGAGAAGGAGGCGTTTTATCAACACAAGATTGGTTGATAAAGACTTAAAATGTATAACTAAACTACTAAAATAATGTATAAATATTAAAATAAATATAGTGTCCCTACTTCGCGGATTTTCGCTTATTGTGGGTGGTCCTGGAATGTAAACCTCGCGATAAGTGAAGGAACACTGTACTCATCTACAAGGCGAACTAATGTATGTCGAGGATGAATTTTTATTCTACGGAGTGTTTTCAAATTATTATATTTTAGCAATGTTGTGACTCGCCTCAAGACGTGAGGAGAGGCAGGTAAGAAATTATTACGATTATGATTATTTTGAAGTGTGGTGAGACGTATCTGCTGATGACCCCCAACTCTACTCCTCCTTCCCACCGAAAGCTAAGGGAGGTGTCCTGACCCTAAACTGGTGCCCGTCATTGGTAATGGACTGGATGAAGACAAACAAGTTGAAACATAATCCAGACACGAAGAAGGTTTTTATTTCCGTGGTGTTGGGTATGGTTTTGTATGGATTTCTAACTGGTTTTTTAATACGATACTTTATTCTGTTTGTAGATTTTGAATTGTATTGAAATGTTTTTAATGTACTCCACTTGAGTCTCCTTGTGGAGAAAAAATAACAGTTTCAATCACCATCATCATCATCATTCATTATTCATAAACCTTCTAAGAAATGTATTAAACGTTTGAAGCCGCTTCGCGCACTCGGAGTTTCCAAAGGGCCGTAGTCGATGAAAAACATGATTCCGTGGAAGCCATCCTTAATGTGATGCCACGTCACCGGCACGCCGTTGTCTTCGAGGCGCTTCTTGTACAACAGGCCATCGTCACGGAGAACGTCGTACTCGCAGGTTACTAAGAAAGTCTCGGGGAGTTGGCGGATCATGTCGTCTTCGGCTACGAGTGGAGCAAACATAATATTGCCGGCTTCCTTGAACTGTTCATAAACTTCTTGATTGAATGGATCTGGCTCCATCGGCACATAACCCCGGGCCTTAAATTCGTCTGGAATGTAGTCTGGGTTTATCCATTGTCTATATTTCACCCACATATCGGGGGGCACATGGGCGTTCCTCATACAGCCATCCACATTCAAATGCTTCCCAGTCAGGTAGGTGATGCCGAGTTTGATGGCGCGTTTCTTAAACAGCGGGGGCACCGAATGGTTTTGCTGATACGAAGGCAAATTGAAATCCATTACCTGGAGGAACGGGTAGAGTAGGATCTGAGCTCGGAGCTTCGGGAGATCCTTCTTTGTTGCCAAATGTTGGCTAACGGCTGCGGCGAATGTTCCGCCACTACTGTCCCCACAAACAACGATGCGATTTGGATCCACTCCGTATTTTGTTGCGTTTTTCAAAAAGTGTGTCGTGGCAGTGCAGCAATCTAGAACCGGGGCTGGGAACAGATGCTCTGGAGCCAAACAAAACCTGAAACGGAAATGAGAAACCGCCTGAATTCTCTCGTCAACAACTATTCTGAACCGTTACTTGTTTGTGATACTAATACGGTGTCATTTGCGTAGCTTAAATTACACTATATAACACGATTTTCGTTCCTAGGGTACGAATGCCATTTCCTAATTGGTTCTATCATAGAAACATGGGGAAAAATTACTAAACTGCCGAAGCTTTGTTTTTGCAAGACATCGTGCAGCACATTTTGAGATTAAATTTGTTTCCAGGCTAAATACAAAGTTCTGGTCATCTATATATATAAAAGAGTGATGGCATCATGGCGACCCACAAAACAGCAAAACTACAGGCCCCCCAACCTCGAAATATGACAACACAACCCATCATCCACGCCTCTAGGTTGATACAACAAAAAGAAAAGAAAAATAAAGTCCTAATTAGAGAGAGAGGAATGATTGCTTTTATCCAATTGCTGCCAGTTAGAAGGCTAAGCTCCTCCAACTTGGTCTCCTAGCAACCCAATAAAAAATAATAAAAAACACTAAAAAATAATTAAAAACACTAAAAGATTAATACAATAAAATACTATAATAACAGAAAATAACTAAAAATAATACAAGAAAATAATAAAATATAATAAATAAAAAGATAACTTACAATAAAATTAATTTAAAAATACAAATAACGTCAAATAAAAATTACACAACAATTTTTAACCAATACCACCACCACTTTGCCACAGCAACGGGTGGCCGGGCACAGCGCTCCCAACGGCTCAGGTCCAGGCTATTTCTGAAATTGTATCTCCCTGTTTAGACCATTTGTGGCATTTCGGTCAACAGAGGAGGCCCTACTCTCAGTCCCACCCCTGTCACAAGTACGACTGGTGGGCACAAGAGAAGGCCTAGTTTGTGGCAGCCACAAAAATGAAGTTTCTGGAGTGGAACATCAACTTTCAAAGTAACGATCGCACAATGAAACAGGAATAACAATTTCAAACCAGGAACAAAACATTTTCCAAATTTGGATTACATACTGTGGACACGTGTGGACAATCGGATTTTAGACAAAGATGCTCAACCTTTTTTTTTTTGGAATCATCTCACCACTAGAACAAGTTGCTCTTCCTTAGGGAATCAGCACGGTCATGAATTGAAGGCACTTACTCAACAGACACAACCACAGAATCGCTTTTCCGGGCAATGTAGCGGCTGACCCTTTCATATGCTTCTGAAAAACACACAGTTGGAACCAATATTACTGATAGGTTTCATGATTGTGAATAGGCTACACTATCTGCTCATTTGTGTTCCCAGGAAAGTCAGGACATGACCGGAAGGATCCCATGTTCTCCTAACATTAAACTGGACCAGTGGGGATAGGGAAGAGAACACACCTACACGCAAGTCCTAACGGAACAAATTCAGGCACAGTTCAAGGTACAGGCTACTAAGCTTGTATTGATGGCAGGACGATCAAGACACTAATTCTGAATAATTCTGTTTTCATAAACTACGAAAACAGGTCGAACACTTCCCAAGTGTCTAGTACTGTGTGATGTATTATTATTATTATTATTATTATTATTATGACACAGCAAACAAGATAGATATGCTGGATTTTGTATCACAAAACCACAAGTCGAACACTTCCCAAGTGTTTAGGACTGTGTGATGTATTATTATTATTATTACTATTATTATTATTAAGTTTATTTATATTCCACTTTATCTCTCCCGAATGAGACTGAACCCAAAGGTTTATATATATATGCAAGTATACATAAATACAGACATACATGCATACTTCTGGCTGGAGTTACACTCCATGTTAATCATGTTGAAGTTTTACTGCTCGGTTTAATGTTTTATCTGATTTGTGCTGTCGTGTCTGGGCATGGCCCCATGTAAGCCACCCCGAGTCCCTCCGGGGAGATGGGGCGGGATATAAGAATAAAATTATTATTATTATTATTATTATTATTATTATTATTATTATTATTATTATTATTATTATTATTCCCTGTGCTGACTTACAAAATTGTTCGTAATGCTTCTAAACAATATAAGAAAGTATGATAGATCGACTCCTTTCTGAGAACTTACGAATGCTTCCAAACAAGCCGACTCCTCCATGAATTAAAACCACTCCTCTTCTGTTCCCAGCGGATGACGTTTTGGGCCAATAGACCCGCACGGGGATCTCGTCGAAGAATAAATCCTTGATGGTCAGCTTTGAGCTCTTCTTCAGCGGTATCCCGTTTATTATAACCCTCCAGATCTTGTATCGATGGCAAATGCCAAGCTTCTCGAGTATCACTCCCTGTCCACAAAAAAAGAAGAAGTTAGTATGACATGGATACAGCGGACACTAAATAGGAAATCGTGCAAATGAAAACAAGGTCACATTAAAATGTACATATATAAAAATTAAAGGGACCGCTTAAACTGTTTGTCTCATTTCAATAATGGATCCCGAAGATACTGTCCACACCTGTCCCCAAAATCCCAAACACACCATAGTCTAATACAGTGATGGCCAAGCTATGACACGCGTGTCAGCACTGACACGCCTAGCCATTTTTGCTGACACGCTACCGCATGCAGATTGATTGGATGACTATGTCTTTTGTGGCCAAATTTGGTGTGATTTGGTCCAGTGGTTTTGTTGTTTACTCCATGGGAATTATGCACATTACATTTATATATACATACTAGCTGTGCCCGGCCACGCGTTGCTGTGGCAAAGTGGTGGCGGTATCGGTTAAAAAGTGTTGCGTAATTTTTATTTGACGTTATTTGTATTTTTGAAATTAATTTTATTGTAAGTTATCTTTTTATTTATTATATTTTATTATTTGCTTGTATTATTTTTAGTTATTTTCTGTTATTATAGTATTTTATTGTATTAATTTTTTAGTGTTTTTAATTATTTTTAGTGTTTTTTATTATTTTTTATTGGGTTGCTAGGAGACCAAGTTGGAGGAGCTTAGCCTTCTAACTGGCAGCAATTGGATAAAAGCAATTATTCCTCTCCCTCTAATTAGGACTTTATTTTTCTTTTCTTTTTGTTGTATCAACCTAGAGGCATGGATGATGGGTTGTGTTGTCAAATTTCGAGGTTGGGGGGCCTGTAGTTTTGTTGTTTTGTGGGTCGCCGTGATGCCATCACTCTTTTATATATATAGATGTACATATAATTTGTAAGCCACTCTGAGTCCCCTTTGGGGTGAGAAGGGTGTGATACAAATGTAGTAAATAAATGCAGTAAATAAATAAATAATAAATAGATACATTTTAGACTTAGGCTCGCCCAAAGTCTGAAATGACTTGAAGGCACATAACAACAACAACAACAACAACAACAACAACAATCCTAATTAACTTGACTATCTCATTGGCCAGAAACAGGACCACACTTCCCATTGAAATTCTGATAAATGTATGTTGGGTTAAAATTGTTTTTATTTTTAAATATTGTATTGTTCTTTCATTGTTCTTGTTGTCGTCGTTGTTTTTGCACTACAAATAAGACATATGCAGGGTGCATAGGAATTTGTTCATTTTTTTTTTCTTCAAATGATCATTCGGCCCCTCAACAGTCTGAAGGATTGTGGACCGGCCCTCGGATTAAAAAGTTTGAGGACCCCTGGTCAAAAACATCTGGGGACCCAGGTTGAGAACCACCTATCTAAGAGGACCAGTATGGTCACACTCCGCCTGTCCAGTTCCCACGTAGGTCATCCACCAAGGCCACCAAGGCCATTCCCGTCTCCTGTCCCAGCCTGAAACCGGATCGAAATGGATCTAGAATGATGGAGAAACCAGGAGGAACTTACCAGCAACATTAAAGCTCGTGTGACAAAATTAGTAAACCGCATGATTCTGGATTGTGGGACTCCTTGGGGGATGTGAGTCCTTGCGATATCGTAACACACTCCCCGTACAAATAGGAAGACCAGGACGAAAACGCTCAAATATGACACCAGCGTCCATAGAAGCGAAGCCAACAGCATTCCTTCGGCTCTGCGGCGACGGAGATATCTCCTCTCGTCCCGGGAAACTTCAGAGGTTCAGCCTCAGCTCAACCCGTCCCACGTTTATAGCAAGTCGGTCGACAAGAGACGGGAACCAGGAGTGGCAAACGTGTAGCCCTTGCCTTCTGTGCGGTTGCAATTCTCTTTAAATAGGGATTAGTACGATTCATCAAGGCTAATTAGTTATTTCATCAAAGTTACGAGAGCAACGTCCTTTGAATTGCAAACGAGGGAGCTTTTCGCAATGCTCGTTGCGATCCAAATACTTGGCGCCTGAACACAGTCTGCTCCCTCGTTAAGCCTCCGTGGGAAGGGATTTCGGTTTGCCCCTGTTTCTGGAAACCGGTGTGCAAAGATGACCTCGATCTTTCATCCGCATGGAACAAATATTGGTACAACCACACCCAGGAATAAGGTGACCCGGTGATATAGATCAGTGGTTTCCAACCTGTGGTTCACGAACCACCAGTGGTCCACAAGAATGAAACTATAGTCCACGGCCTCAACTTTACTACACCATTGTGTCAAAACCACACAGCAACTAGAGCAACTGGTCTTGTGAAACATTCTTATAGTGCCGAGGTGACTGGGATGTCGGTCCCTGGTCAAAGAAGTCCATGATCAAAGTGGTTCCTGGTCAAGTGGTTCCTGGTCAAATTGGTCCCTGGTCAAGTGGTTCCTGGTCAAATTGGTCCCTGGACGAAGTGGTTCCTGGTCAAGTGGTTCCTGGTCAAATTGGTCCCTGGACGAAGTGGTTCCTGGTCAAGTGGTTCCTGGTCAAATTGGTCCCTGGACAAAGTGGTTCCTGGTCAAATTGGTCCCTGGACAAAGTGGTTCCTGGTCAAGTGGTTCCTGGTCAAATTGGTCCCTGGACGAAGTGGTTCCTGGTCAAGTGGTTCCTGGTCAAATTGGTCCCTGGACAAAGTGGTTCCTGGTCAAATTGGTCCCTGGACAAAGTGGTTCCTGGTCAAGTGGTTCCTGGTCAAATTGGTCCCTGGACGAAGTGGTTTCTGGTCAAAGTGGTCTCTGGTCAAAGAGGTCCCTGGTCAAGTGGTCCCTGGTCAAACTGGTTCCTGGTCAAAGTAGTCCCTGGTAAAACTGGTCCCTGGTCAAAGTGGTTCCTGGTCAAAGTAGTCCCTGGTGCATCTACCAAGCTTGTAACTCTATGGAGAAAAGAGATGAGATGTGTCTGGCAGGACTTGTTCTTGAGGAATCCATGTTGACTTTTAGCAATCACAGCATTCCTTCCTAAGTGATTGTAGGCTGCCTCGTCCATGATGTCCCTGGTTAAAGTGGTTCCTGGTCAAAGCGGTTCCTGGTCAAAGTGGTCCCTGGTCAAAGAGGTCCCTGATTACCAAGCTTGTAACTCTCTCGAGAAAAGAGATGAGATGTGTCTGGCAGGACTTGTTCTTGAGAAATCCATGCTGACTTTGAGCAACCACAGCATTCCTTCCTAAGTGATTGTAGGCTGCCTCGTCCATGACCTGCTCCAGGATCTTTCCTGGTCTTGATGTCAGGCTGATCGGACATCATTCATGGTTTGGATCTTCCTTTTTCCCCCTTCTTGGAGATAGATCGGGACAACATTGGCCCTTTTCCAGTCTGCTGGGACTTTCCCCGTTTCCTGGATTACGAGGAAATCTGAAGACGAGCCAGAGCAAGTTCAACCACAAGGAGGCAGTAAGATCATATCCTACTAACCTGAGAGGGAAATCTCATGTCAACATTGCCTCCTATGACTCCAACACCATGTTTTAGTTCCACCTCGGATTTGTTATAAGAAGTAAACCAGCCATGTTTGTTTACCCTGTGATAACTATGGAAAGAGCAAGTACGTCTTGAGGACAAGAGCTATATTGTCCAAGTAGACGAGCCCAAGGCGATTTACACAACGGGGGGGAAAACATCATTCTTCAATTCACCTATAAGCTGTATTTGGAGATACAATCTCTCTGAGAGCCACATAAAGTCCTAAGCGGTCTTGGAATGCGATCCAAGGGAGCTTTAAAGTTTTTAATTGTGTACATGGAAGTATTGCATAGTTTGGAATTGTGTAAGTATAAGCATTGTTGTTGTTGAGTGCCTTCAAGTGATTTCTAACCTACACCGTGCTTAAGGTGAACTTAGCAAAGTGTTTTCTTGGCAGGATTTCTTTGGAAGGCGTTTCCCTCTGACCATAAGGATTATATGGCAGTGTAGGCATACAATTTAGTTCAATGCGGTCAAGATGGATTCTGAAATTGCGTTATGTGTCAGTGTAGATCCAGACTGAGAGAGTGTGCCACCTAATGGTTTACATGGTTTGAATGGGGATTTGAACCTGAGTTTCTATATATGATATATTAGGGCTGTGCAAAGCTTCGGAGGTCCGTTTCATCATTTGGAAATTCGTATGACTCGTTACTACAAATCTCCAAATTACTAATCTATAGAAATGTGCGATCCATTAAAAAAATGGTTCAAGGGTCATTACAAAAATTAGGGTACGCAGACATTTTATTTCTAAAGTGTTTCTAAAATTGTTAGTGAAAAACTCGTTACTATACCGAGAGCAACGAAATTTCGTTATTTTTCCGTTATCGCAATTGCGCATGTGGGGAAATTTGGGGTGCTTTCTCCCTCGTTTTTACACCTATTGGAGTGAAACTTGCTACAGTGGTAGAACACATTGTCCATTGTTTGCCCACCAAATTTCAGAACATTTTGCTTATCCATGAATTTTTGATGAATTTTTATTTTTTTTATAAACAACATTTTTTAAAAGAAAACTACAGGAGCGATCTCCTTGTTAATAGAAGTAATCAATAAGCAGAGTATCTACCTATGTGGTTATGGGAGTTCCAGCACTCAAAAGCCGTCTTACTTGGAGAGCAGCATTGTGCAAGGAAGTACTTAAAGTAGATGTCAACAACAGGGTTTATGGGATTCTCGATGGAGCAATGTAATATTTTCCTTCCCAGACCCAGTTTGATTACAAATGGAAAGACACCTGCTAATCTATCTATATGAAAATGTATTGTCAGTTTGTAGGACTGAGTTAACAAAACAAAAAAAAACCCACTGGAGCAAATGCCACCAGATTTGGCCACAATACACCAACACATCCAAGGTATGACCTCCACTCAAAAAGACCTAAACAAATAAACAGGAATGGATAGCCTTGCAGCTTCAAAGCCTGGCTGCTTCTCAATACTTTATTTGCCATACCACCAGACTATGCCAAAGCAATGCGTGGCCGGGCACAGCTAATATATATATATATATATATATATATATATCAGAGTAATTCGCAGCGTAGCAGCAGTTGTATGTTGTCAATTGGAGCACAGAACGAAGAGACGTCAGAAATGATGTTAAAAATATATGCAAAGCTTTAATGTACAAGACAAAACAGAATTGCAGACGAACACAGGCTTGGCTTTCACTCTAGGCAGACACAAACTCAGAACAGAGCAAGATCTCAACTGAACGCAATCAGCAATGTACAAACACACACTTGAGTCTGGATACTCCCCAGACACACACACACACACACACACACACACATATATATATATATATATATATATATATATATATATATATATAGAGAGAGAGAGAGAGAGAGAGAGAGTAATGTGCATAATTAGGACTGAGTCAACAACAAAACCACTGGACCAAATTGCACCAAATTTGGCCACAAAACTAATCACTTTCCAAGGAGTGGCCATCAAAAAAAAAAGAAAGAAAACAGAGACAAGGCTAGAAAAATCCCTCAAAATAAAATTAAAAACACTATGCACATGTACAAGAAGAAAATGGCCAGGCTTTGAGGCTGCGAGGCTATTCCACTTGACCAACAAAGGATTCCCATACGCCACAGCAACACGTGGCCAGGCACAGTGAGTTTAAGCTAAAATTGCTGAAAATGAAGAGAATTTTATGAAAATGTGCCAGTTTAGAGTACCTAAATCAGCAGTATTTACTAGCTAGTGCTCTTAGGGTGAAAAGGGAGGGACCAAGGTGTGGTTGGGAAGGAACGCATAATTCCTTAATAGCGTTAAAACTCGCCAGCGTTGCATTTCTGGGAGAGCAGACGTTGGGAAAAATCAGCTGCAATTATATAGGAACTCGGATGACCTGAGCGTAGTGTAATAACGAACCGGTTGAGAACTCGAGTTGAAAGTCTATATAAACAGGTGATAGTGATGTTATGAATAGTCATCCTGCATTATGTGGTTAGCTGTCAGCCTGGCTGCGACAAACTCAGCATAAATATGCTCATGATTAAATTTACATGCATGTAATTGAGACAGATTGGAAGCGACAAGGCGCTTCTTTCCAAATTGCGCGACAGGTTGATGGTATCAGAAAGATACGGCTCTGTCGAGAACTCGCAGCGCGGAGGGAAACGGATCGTTCAGCCCCCATTGAAAGTCATCGAGCACTTTCTCTTCCTCTGCCGGAAAATAACACTATGTTCCTGGGTTATAAATGTCATTTAGTCGTTGGTTCTACCATAAAAAACATGGAAAATGTTGATTAAACTTTTTAAAAAACTGGGAGATCCTGCAATAGCACATTTTGAAGGAATATCTCACCATTGATTCTCAACCATTTCCACATACCGTATATACTCGGGTATAAGCCAAGTTTTTCAGCGTTTTTTTATGAACGAAAAGCCGCCCTCGGCTTATACTCGAGTGAAGGTCCAGGTCGGCTTATACTTGAGTATACAGGTAATTAGAGTTGGACAGTCTTATTAAAGTCTTATTATTACAGTTTTATGTAAATATTCAAAAACATTTAACCTACCAATGCCTTAATTAATGTAATTTTATCGGTATCTATTTTTATCTTTGAAATTTACTGGTAACTGCTATACAGTAGAGTCTCACTTATCCAACATAAACGGGCCGGCAGAATGTTGGATAAGCGAATATGTTGGATAATAAGGAGGCATTAAGGAAAAGCCTATTAAACATCAAATTAGGTTATGATTTTACAAATGAAACACCAAAACATCATGTTAGACAACAAATTTGGCAGAAAGAGTAGTTCAATAGTAAAGTAGTAATGCTATGTAGTAATTACTGTATTTACTAATTTAGCACCAAAATATCACGATATATTGAAAACATTAACTACAAAAATGCGTTGGATAATCCAGAACATTGGATAAGCGAGTGTTGGATAAGTGAGACTCTACTGTATCTTAAATTACAGTTTTATGTAAATATACAAAAATGTTTAACCTACCGATGTCTTAATTAATGTAATTTTATCGGTATCTATTTTTATTTTTGAAATTTACTGGTAACTGCTACATTTCCCACCCTCATCTTATACTCGAGTCAACACGTTTTCCCGTTTTTTTGTGGTAAAATTAGTTTCCTCGGCTTATATTCGGGTTGGCTTATACTCGAGTATACACAGTAGTTTGCAGCAGACACAAAAAAACAAGATTTCCAGAGTAGAACAACCCACTTCTTTCTGCACTGACCCGTTCTTATAGGCATTTTATAAAATTTATTAAATAACGGAAATTCGGGCGGGTGCACTTGAATTCAAATGGCCCAAAGTCAATGAGAAACATCATCCCGTGAAAGCCGTCCTTGACGTGATGCCACGTCACGGGGACGCCGTTGTCCTCGAGACGTTTCTTGTACAAGAGCCCGTCGTCTCGGACGACGTCGTATTCGCAGGTTAGTAAGAAAGTCTCGGGGAGCCGGCGGACCACGTCGTCCTCTGCCAAAAGTGGAGAAAACATTGGCTGGAAGCCTTCTTTGTACAACTCGTAAAGTTCCTCACAAAATGGGACGGGCTCCAACGGGACGTAGCCCCTGGCCTTGAATTCATCTGGGATGTGGTCGGCGCTCACCCACTTCTTGTATTTCGCCAACAAGTCCTGGGGCACGTGGGCGTTCTTCATCAGGCCATCCACTTTGGCTAGCCTTCCCGTCAGGTACGTCACTCCCAATTGGATGGCCCGCTTCTTAAACAAAACGGGGATCGAGTGGTTTTGTTGATAAGAAGGCAGGTTGAAGTCCACGGCCTGGAGGAACGGGTAGATGAGGATCTGGGCGCGGAGCTTCGGGAGGTCCTTCTTTGTCGCCAGATGTTGACAAACGGCGGCAGCAAATGTGCCTCCGCTGCTGTCTCCGCAAACGGCAATGCGATTCGGGTCCACTCCGTATTTTGTTGCGTTTCTCAAGAAGTGTATGGTCGCCGTGCAGCAGTCCAGAACCGGGACCGGGAAAGGATGCTCTGGAGCGAGGCGAAACCTGAAACAGAAACCAGAAAATACTTGAACCCATAAATCTTTATGATGCATTCTGAGAAATGCAATTTTTAGTTTCCACGTAAGACGTGGAAAAAGTTGGTTCTCGCAGAAGCAGAGGCAGCAGGAGGACATTTTTTGCTCCCTGGCTTCAGGTAGGATTTGGCTAAGATTTGGCTAAGATTTGAAACTGAGTGTGGGCTTGGCTCCTGTGGTCAAAGTCTAACTGTTGTGTGACTGTTGTGTTGAAAGAGAGCCAGGTACTTGACTGACAGCAGCCATTGTCCCCTGTTAATTGGGTGCCTGGGAAAGCTATATTTGCCAGTGTTGCACCCGATTTCCTGCTTCTTAGCGGGGGATTGGACTGGATGGCCCATGAGGTCTCTTCCAACTCTACTATTCTATGATTCTATCTTTGAGGGCCTCATATTCCATGGAGTTTATGCTGGGTGGTTTTTGGTTGATGCTAAACACATTCAGTACCCATTGAAAGTCATCAAGTACCTTCTCTTTCTCTACCAGAGATCATTACTATGTTCCTGATATATCAATGTCATTTCCTAATTGGTTCTAAAAGTAAAGGTAAAGGTTTCCCCTGACATTAAGTCTAGTCGAGACTGACTCTCGGGGTTGGTGCTCATCTCCATTTCTAAGCCGAAGAGCCGGCGTTGTCCGTAGACACCTCTAAGGGTCATGTGGCCACTGGCATGACTGCATGGAGCACCGTTACCTTTCCGCCAGAGCATTACTCACATTTGCATGTTTTCGTACTGCTAGGCTGTCAGAAGCTGGGGCTAACAGTGGGAGCTCACCCTGCTCCTTGGATTCGAGCCACCAACCTTTCGGTCAGCAAGTTAAGCAGCTCATAGTGTGGGACACAGCTTTCGTGACACCTCGCTGCTCGAACAAGGGATTCCTTTGCAACCCAGACCCCAAATGAAACGTGATGCCACTTACCCAACACATACAACCACGGAATCACTTCTCCGGGAAATGTAGCGATTCACCCTTTCGTAAGCTTCTGAAAAACAGGAGAGTTTTCTGACTATTTAAGAAAGACGCCAATACTCCCTATCGAAATCGGTTCCCTGAGGGAACTGTTCCAAGCCTTTGCTAGTTTTGGACAATAGTACGGTGTCATCTGTGTAACGTAAATTACAGTATGTAACTCAAATTTTTGTTCCTGGGCTATCAACGTCATTTCCTAATTGGTTCCATCTCAACCAATTCAACCTAATTTGTGCTATGGAATATAAATAGATAACCGTAGGACATACTGATGCTTCCAAACAACCCAACGCCTCCATGGAGATAGACCATTCCTCTTCTGTTCCCGGAAGACTCTGTTTTAGGCCAATACACTCGCACAGGAACGCCGTCGAAAAGCAGATCCTTGATGATCAATGCCGAGTTCTTCCTTAATGGCGGTATCCCATTACACATAGTCCTCCAGGCTGTATACCTTCGGCAAATACCGAGTTTCTCATACAAGATTCCCTATTTGTAAAAGGAATGGGAAATAATTTGCAGTTACATTTACTTCACATCAAATGAATGAATTTTATTATTACTGTCAAGGAGCAGGTAGCTATATATATATATATCACATACATATACCTAGACATGACTATATAATGTGTATATATTTAAATATCTATCTATCTATATATATATATATATATATATCACACACACACATGTATGCATGACTATATAATATATATATGTCACACACATATACATGTATATATATACACATATACAAATACATATTCATATACATGACTATAATATGTATATATTACACACATATACATATACATATACATGACTATAATATATATATATTAGACATGTCTGAAAAATCGTTTTGAATCGTATATCGGAATTATTTTGGATTGTTCTCGCTTTTTGATACGCATTCCAAGACATTGTCTCACAGCACAACCAGCAATGTAATTCAAACCATTGTTGGACCATTCTCTAATTGACTCTTAATGTTTAGTTAATTTCCCCCCCGCCCAAAAAAATTTTTTAATATATTTTTTAAAATATTTTTTAATTTTTGTTTTGTTTCTGCAAACTACCTTGAAGCTTCCACGATGGACGCAAAGGTGGGGGTTAACGTCCTCTGCGTCCACATGGAAGATTGCCACACAAGCCCGGTGTGTAGCGATTGCGCATGCGCGTCTGCCATTTTAGAAACATTTAGAATCATTACGAATTTTCGGAAATATCTGAAATTTTTGGGTGAAAAAATCGGAAATACTTTCTATATTGAAGCGCCAGCGCCCCCTACTTTAGAAACGAGAATTGAAACATTTTTTTCATCAATCGGACATGCTATATATATATATATATATATATATATATATATATATCACACACACACACACATATATATATATATACACACACACATACATATACATATACATGACTATTATAAATATATGTATATATTACACATATATACACAGACATATATATATACATATACATAACTATACACACACACATATATATATACGCATACATACATATACATATACATGAAATTGGGGGGAACTTACCAGCCTGAGCGCATAATTCGAAAGGAAATTGTAGAAGCGCAGTTTGGTGTATTCCTGGATCCCCGTGGGGACGTGTGTCCTGGTGATGTCGTAATATATCCCCCAGGCCAGAAGCAAGAACAGGGCGGAAAGGCTGAGGTAGGAGACGAGACCCCAGAGCGCTGAGCCGAGCTCCATGCCGACGTCGGGCGGAAGGAGGACCGCCTCTCATCCCGGGAGCCTCTCTTCTGAGCGAGACGTCTCCCCGAGTCTCCCAAGTTATAGTCAAACTTCATCCTCCTCCCACGTAATTATCCCGTTGGGAAAGAAACCGGTTGCTTTAGGAGCTGAACGGCTCTCCTTGCATTTTTCAGCCTCGGACGGTTTGCTCAGAGTGTCAGTACTTGGCAGCTCGTTGTGCCGCCGTTCCCGTCCCTCCCTACTGTCCATCCTGGATGATTGAGCGCTCGCTGCTCGTTTCTGACTGCAATAGAAAAGTCACGTCTCACTCTTGTCTTACAGTTGCACAACCCTGCAAGGTGCTCGACAATGACTCGGCGGGCGAGCTCGTTTCTGTGGGAAGGGATTCCACCAGGCAACATCCTTTTGTGGTGCAGACATATCTACTTTGACATATATTGCGTCTATCGCCAGGGTGAGTTGTCGAAATCGTAGAAATCAGGCTGAGAAACACACAATGCGATTGCTTCGGATGTTGCGCAAGGAGTTATCAGTCGCCTCCTTGCGCCGCATCCACCGCAACTAGCCAATCATCTATATATTTTCCAACGAAAGGCTTTGCGATCCACTTAACGCGAACCCTAGAGAAGATGGATCACGTTGTAACAACGCTCATCTTGATGCTGTTTCCTTGCGCTCAACATCTGCAAAAATGTTGTATCGCAACTCTGAAAGGATTTTGCACATTTCCCCACGCGAGGCACAATTACCGTAGGAGATAAAGCCGGTAGATTAGCAAGTATGATGATGGAATATGTCAAGAGATGACAACGAATGTCCTCAACAATTAATCAGCTTAATGAATTTGTCAATAAATTAAACAGTAGGTTGATGGTAATCCGAAGAGCGCAATGGGAGGTCATGGGTGTGGCATCATCTTTCCGGATTAATATTTTTAATTCCAGGTAGTGTCATTTACACATACACATATATATGGCTGTGTGATCGATGGAAAAATATTTCTAAACTCATTACTAAATTCTAAAGTGTTTCTATAGTGTCGGTTGCGAAAATTACGTTACCGTAACGAGAGTAACAAAATTTGGTGACTTGTTCGCTCTCGTAATTGCGCAAGTTTACATACACACATATATATAGGGCTTTGTGATCAATGGAAAAATATTTCAAAACTTATTACTAAATTCTAAAGTGTTTCTACAGTGTCGTTCGCGAAAATTACGTTACCGTAACGAGAGTAACAAAATTTGGTGACTTGTTCGCTCTCGTAATTGAGCGAGTTTACATACACACATATATATAGGGCTTTGTGATCGATGGAAAAATATTTCTAAACTCATGACTAAATTCTAAATTGTTTCTACAGTGTCGTTCGCGAAAATTATGTTACCGTAACAAGAGTAACGAAATTTGGTGACTTTTTCGCTCTAGTAATTGTGCATGTTTACACATACACACACATATATATGGCTTTGTGATTGATGGAAAAATATTTCTAAACTCATTATTAAATTCTAAAGTGTTTCTACAGTGTCGTTCGCGAAAATTACATTACCGTAACGAGAGTAATGAAAATTGGTGACTTTTTCGCTCTCTTAATTGCGCAAGTTTCACACACACATATATAGGGCTTTGTGATCGATGGAAAAATATTTCTAAACTCATTACTAAATTCTAAATTGTTTCTAAAGTGTATTTTGTGAACATTTCATTACCGTAACGAGAGTAACGAAATTTCATGACTTTTTAGTTCCCGTAATTGCACAAGTAGGGAGACTTCACGGGCTCCTATCTCCCTCGTTTTGACAGCCATTGGTGTGAAATTCACTACAGTGGTAGAACACATTGACCACTCTTAGCCACTGTTAGGGATTATGGGAGTTGAAGTCCAAAACACCTGGAGGGAGGGCCAAAGTTGGCCCATGCCTGGCTTTTAAAGGAGAGCGGTGTCCAACTTCCACTTTATCCAATGGTCAGGAGTTCTGGGAATTGTAGTCCAAACCCTGGAAGACCCAAGGTGTAGAACATCCTAGGTGAGTTGGTCCTCCACGCGGCCCCCTCGCTTTCTTCATCCCTTTTCTCGTCTCTGCCGGAGGAATTCGCAGATTTCCTGTTGATACAGCTCTCGCAGGAATGCAGATCACACACCAGTTTGACGTCTCGCTCCAGGCGCCGAAAATTGCCCAACTTCACCTCTGTTCAGCTTAGTGCCCACGTCCTTTTTGCAAAACGGGGACGACCCGAAATGTCTTTTCACGCCGGTCAGGGTTCGTTGTTTAACTCGTCGTGCCTGGACCTGTTCCACGTCACTTCTTGACTTGCTGGTTATCTGGCTTCAGATCTATGCACAATCGTCGCCTAATGTTTACATGTGTTTTAAATTGTTGTTTAATTTATTGTCAAACACTTTCATGGACAGAATCACTGGATCACTGTGAGTTTTCCAGGATGTATGGCCATGTTCCAGAAGCATTCGTTCCTGACATTTCGCCCACATCTATATATATGTCCACTTACACAGCCTCCACAAACAGCTCAAGTCGAAAATTCAAATTATTAGACCACGTCGCCTTCCGGTTTTGGCATTTGCGTAATCCAAACCCCCGTAAGCCTGAAAGAGTGAGGAAATAATCACAGGACTATCCCCATGGCTTCGTTTTCAAAATGATTTATTAAAATGTCAAATAAAAATTTAAGAACGGGGGAGAATACAAAGTGCGATGGGGGGAGGGGAGAGAGAGAAACACACAGCCGGAGGGGGAAATTATATTCGACGCACCCGGAAGGAGGAGAATGAACATTGCTTTGCGTGTCCCACTTGTTGGCGCTGCAGAAATGATAAAACGAGGAGCGATAAGTAGAGCGAAACACTTTTCGTATGACCTACGTCTTACTTCCCTGGACCCTGCATCTATTTTTCTTGCCACAGTAACATAATTTTATTTCTTATCCAGGGGTTTCAATCCAATTAGTAATTTGGAGATTTGTATTAACACATCATATAAATCTCTGAATTGCAAAACGGACTTCTGAAGCTTTGCACAGCCCTACTTTCTATGCTTAAACCCAATGGCGAAATCAGTGGGACTTTCCGTTTCAGGTGCTTGTTTTAAGGTTCCACTATCCTGGAATTGTGGGGTCGTTCTTTTATGAGTTAAGGTAGCTTTTGGGGAGTCGTAATGCGGGTCCCCATTACTTCCTGTGCCCACAACCACCCAAACATTTTGGTTTTTACAAATCGGTATTCGGCCCAAATACATTTGATCCAAGTGCCCGGTCCAAACAGCGATGACCTGACTAAAAAAACTCAATAATAATCCCCTTTCAATCCAGTCTTGTGAAGAAAGTGCAAAGAAGAGAGTACCGGGGGAGCGGGGGGGGGGGGGGAGCGGACAGAGGCAGAAGGAAAACAAATCCATCCTCTCAACAGAGTTCATGAAATGGGAGTCCCGTCCTCTTCTTCAGAGGAGGGTGAAAAAGCGCTTTCCAAGCGAGCCGAGCACAGGTTGCCGAACCCGGCTGTAATCTCGTTCGCGGATGATGATACGCCAATCCTCACCGACCCATCTTTGGGGGAACTCTTGGTATCCGGTGGGTTCGGAGATGATTTACTAGAAAGGAAGGCATTAAATGAATGAGATGTTGTTAGTTCTTTCGATTGATTGATTAATTTGGGGGCCCTGATATAATTTGCAAGCCTTTAGTTAGCCAAGCGGTGGGCTCGAAACGGTCTAAGTCAACAAAATAAGCCATGCGACATTCGTATCGGAATAAGACGCAGGACTTTACCTTTCGCAGCAATGGGGGAACTCTTGCAAACGGTTAAATATCTACAAATAGGAAAGAAAAGGACAAACTTATCTATTGCAATCCTATTTATTTATTTTGCATTGCAGTCTCGACTTTAGAAATAGGAAGGAGACAGAAGGAGAAAGCCTTTCAAGCAGGTTAACATCTATCTATCTCGGACGAATGGAATTAATTATATATACGGTTTTAAGGTTTTTATAATGTGTTTTAACAATGTTATTAATGGATTTGTTTATATTGTTTTGTTTTTATGATTGCATTTTGGGCATTAAATTTTGCCAATTTTTCTAAGCCGCCCTGAGTCCCCTCGGATGAGAAGGGCGGAGTATAAATGTTGTAAATAAATAAATGTTGTAAATAAAATCTATGCATGGAAAAGAAAAGAGTCGACTCGCCTACTGCAATTCTACATCTGGCCTCTTATAAGAGTAAAGAGAGAAAAAGAGAAACAGGAAAGGACTCACCGGTCACATAAGGTCCCAAAGGCATCTGGCTGTAGTTTATAAGCCCGCCCGGTCCCGGACCCCGGAAATTGGGCCCAAAGTTGTTGCCATAGATCTGGGAGGAACCGAAGGAAGCCTGGGCGGACGGGAAAAGCGGAGTATGATATCCGTGGAGTGCTGAAAAGACCCGCCACCTGGGAGAGCCCTTTCGAAGCCTGAACTCAAAGCTGGGTTCGAGAGGCACATATCAGGGTTACGGTTAAAGTTAGGGTTACGGGTTAGGAATTTACGGTTAGGATTAGAGTTTTTTGGGTTAGGGATTAGGGTTTTAGGAGGGTTTTGGCGTTAGGATTGGGGTTCGGGTGTTACGGTTGCAGTTATGGTTAGCGATTAGGATTTTAGGAGTTAAGGTGAGGGTTAGGATTTTTGAGTTAGGATTAGGGGTTCCGATTAGTGTTAGGGTTGGTGAGGGTAGTGCTGGTGGTTACTGTTAGGGTTTTGGGTTAGGGGTTCCGGTTAGTATTAGGATTGGTGAGAGTATTGTTGGCAGTTAGTGTTAGAATTTTTGGGTTAGGGTTAGGGGTTCCGGTTAGTGTTAGGGTTAGTGAGAGTATTGTTGGCAGTTAGTGTTAGGATTTTTGGGTTAGGGTTAGGGGTTCCGGTTAGTGTTAGGATTGGTGAGAGTATTGTTGGCAGTTAGTATTAGGATTTTTGGGTTAGGGTTAGGGGTTCCGGTTAGTGTTAGGGTTAGTGAGAGTATTGTTGGCAGTTAGTGTTAGGATTTTTGGGTTAGGGTTAGGGGTTCCGGTTAGTGTTAGGATTGGTGAGAGTATTGTTGGCAGTTAGTATTAGGATTTTTGGGTTAGGGTTAGGGGTTCCGGTTAGTGTTAGGGTTAGTGAGAGTATTGTTGGCAGTTAGTGTTAGGATTTTTGGGTTAGGGTTAGGGGTTCCGGTTAGTGTTAGGATTGGTGAGAGTATTGTTGGCAGTTAGTATTAGGATTTTTGGGTTAGGGTTAGGGGTTCCGGTTAGTGTTAGGGTTGGTGAGAGGATTGTTGGCAGTTAGTGTTAGGATTTTTGGGTTAGGGTTAGGGGTTAGGGTTAGTGTTAGGGTTTGTGAGAGTATTGTTGGCAGATAGTGTTAGAATTTTTGGGTTAGGGTTAGGGGTTCCGGTTAGTGTTAGGATGGGTGAGAGTATTGTTGGCAGTTAGTGTTAGGATTTTTGAGTTAGGGGTTCCGGTTAGTGTTAGGGGTTCCGGTTAGGGGTTCCGGTTAGTGTTAGGTTAGTGAGAGTATTGTTGGCAGTTAGTGTTAGAATTTTTGGGTTAGGGTTAGGGGTTCCGGTTAGTGTTAGGATGGGTGAGAGTATTGTTGGCAGTTAGTGTTAGGATTTTTGGGTTAGGGTTATGGATTCCGGTTAGTAAGGGTGGCGAGAGTAGCGGGTCAGAGTTAGGGTATAGTTACCTGCTGGCTGTTGGGGTCACTGCCCCGGTTGGTCAAGCGGCTGAGGATGCTCCTCTCGGACATTTGCAAGCGAGCGGCAACCGGCGGGATGCGGGACAGCATGGAAGGGAGTCGTGTCACGTCGGCCTTCATGTCACTCAAGAGCTCCTCCAACTGGTTCAGGACTGAAAGACAAGGCGTTAGAACCTGACGGGATCTCCTTTGGCTCCCAAAAGTCAGAATCGGGCTTCCGTGGGTTGTATATGTGTATGAATTTTGTTCCTGGGTGATCAATGTCATTTCCTAATTGGTTGTATCATAAAAACTTGGCAAAAGTGTATTCAACTACACAAACTACGGCTTTCCGAGGAGAGAGACCCACCTTTGTGGAGGACGGCGTTGGCGGGCTTGTTCCCCGCCAGGGACTCCTTGGAGAGGTGCTGGTGGCTCTCGGCAAGGCACTCCACTTCGGCCAGGCGGGCGTTCAAGGCCATGGCGGGGTGGCTGGGGTCCTGGCTCATGTTCAGGTAGGCCGCCCGGCGGAGCTGCTCCTCGATCACCAAGGCCTGCTCCAGCAACTGCGGTCAAGCACAAAACAAGAGTTACGCAGGCTCGACTTGGCATTGCCATTTACGCTACCCTAGGAGGTAGGGCTGTCCGCAACAATTCCCAGAACCCTCTCTTGTAGTTATTTTTGAATATGTTATGGTAAAAACTTAAAATAATTCCAAAAAATCGGTAGTTTGGTGAATTGTTCTGAAACTTGGCAGGCCTGCCGTTGTAAATGGGGTCTAAAACTGAAGTAGGTTTCAAATGACTTGAGGAACGAACCTCTAACGTTTCCCTGTTGTAGCCACTGGGCTGGATCTTTCCCGGAATAAAAAAAGGGACACCCCACCCGCCACCAATTTCAGCAATTTCTTGGTAAACAGGATGAGGAGTTAGCTGAAAATGGGATCGAAAACGGGATCGAAAACGGATCGAAAATGGTTTTGTGCCGATTTACACACCCCTACTAGGAAAAGGTTGGATTAATGTGGCCTTAAATGATTCTATTGCACTTTATCTATTTACGAATTTGTTACTCATAATGTGCACCTTGCTTATCCACTATTGCAACCTCATTGTTTTTAATTTGATGTTTTAATTCCGTGTTGTGTTTTTTCGCCTATTGTGTATATTTTATGATTGGTTTCTGTTGTTGTCCTTTGATGTTTTATATTTTATCATCGCTTGTATTTTGATTTTGATGTAAGCTGCCCCGAGTCCCCTTCAGGGGAGATGGAGGTGGGATATAAACTTATTATTATTATTATTATTATTATTATTATTATTATTAAGTGGTCTATGGAAGACGTGAGGGCCACGTAAGACGAGGCCACATGAGCAGCCCCTCCACGAACGTAATTCGTTAACCCACCTTGAAACGCCGAGCCAAGAACTTGTTCTTCATCTCCAGATAGTTCCCTTTGTGGATTTCCGACTTGAAGGGCTCGTTGAGGATGACGAAGTGGGGGTCGTTCTGGATGTCCTGCCAACGAGCGTAGCCGTGGCTGAGCGCTCAGCATTAAGGGAAAACACAAAAGCTGGAAACGTAATTCACCTTTGTTAGTATGAATGAAATAAAAGAAACGTTTAGATGCTTCTTAATGTTTGAAAAGTATTTATGACATCGAACTCCAACAATTCAGCCACGTGTCCGCACTCCGAGGTGCCCGGCGGCCTCCGTGTCCCGCAAAGGATACGTGACAATGCCCGCCAGGAGCCAGTAGTCGTGACGCCTATGCCAGGTGTCGTAGACCTTCCCCGAAGAGACCGCGGCCCTCTCCTCGTTCTGCCAAAGTGTGTGCAGCTCTGCAAAGCAAGTGGAGACACTCGTTGCATGATCTCGGCAAGCCCAGAGCCCTACAATACTTAGAAGTATTCGTTCATTCCAACAAGGAGACTCAAAACCCTCTCAAAGACCTGTTTCCTGCTCTAACACTGAAATTGAAGGTCCACAAGCCATGAAGTCATGCCTTTGACACCTGCTCTGTTCAAGGATTTCTCACAAAATCTCTGTGACCTCCGCAATCCGACTCCTACTCTTCCCTTTCCGGCTCCTTATCTTCTGTTGCCAAGGAACGACTAGGAGAAAGGTCTTCTCTTCCGATGCCAAAGCATCTCCATCTCCTCCCTGCTCTGAAGCTGATTCTATCTGACCAGACAAAGACTCATCCTCCCAGACAGAATCATGATCCAAAATCCCATCATATCCCACACCGGAAAGCCCATCATTCCTCACAACCTCCGAACCATCCCCTCATTTTCAGCCTCTTTGCAAAAACATACCCGTGAAGCCACCGTCCGCGATGTTGAACATGAAGCGGGTGCTGTTCTTGTCGTCCTTCTTGCCGTCTTCCTCGTTCTCCTTTTCGCCGTTTTGCTGAGCCTCGGCCTGCTCTTTCTCCTCTTCCTTCACCTCCTCGGCTGAGCAAAACGGAAGGAGAGATATAAGGCTGGGACAAACGAGGCTAGCAATAGTAAAAGTGTGATAAATGCGATGTGTGGATTGGATGAAATTGTATGAAAGGTGTATGACTGAGAGCTACAGAGGCTGAAGATACCATCCTAAGAATAGGCTGGGCTGTGACGCAGCTGGTTAGTATCCGCAGCAATAAATCACCACTGACCATGAGGTCATTGATTCGAAGTACGGTCGGAGTTAAAGCTCCCGACTGTTAATAGCCTAGCTTGCTGTTGACCTAGGCAGCTCGAAAGACAGTTGCATCTGTTGAGTAGGAAATTCTAGGTACCGCTTAATGTGTGGAAGCTAATTTAACTTAATTTATGACACCATAAAATTGTCAGCGGCGTGCGAAGAACATAAGGAAGTGCTCATGAAGTTTCGTAAGTCTTACTTCGTTAGACTTACGATAAGGAAATTTATTAACGAGTATTGAAACTTTTTTTTCGTTGCTTGCGCAGACCTAGTATTTGCAGAATGGCAAATTTGCAAAATGGCCACCTGACCCTTTGCAAACGGAGCATGTGAAGAGTGCAGAGAGAGACGGCATGTACCTGGCTTGCTGTCTTTGTCGGTATTCAGATCCGGCTTTTCCACAGGATTTCTCTCCTTCTCCGGAGCAGCTTCATCTGTGGGACCAGCAACATGGAAATCAAAAGCCCGTTAGTGTTACGGATGCGGAAAGAACTTCCTAAAATACTCTTTCCTGAACTTTCCCACATGATTTATCGGTCGTAAATTAGTTAAATTAGCCTCCCCGCATAAAGCCTAGAATTGTCTACTAGAGAGATGCAACTGTTTTTCGAGCTGCTTAGATCAACAGCGAGATAGACTATTAATGGTCAGGAACTCAATCCAACCCGGGCTTCAATCTCAGTTGGTAGTGATTTGTTGCAGCTGGCTACTAATAAATCCTGGCCCTTATATATCTGGCTTTCTTAGAACATGCTAAATAATTAATTTTTTTACTACACATATATGTAGTAGAAAAATCGGGGGTTTGCAAAGACCTGGAAGTTTCTTTCTTTAATAAGTTTGATGTTGTACATTTGCATAAAACTCGCCTTGCACCGGCGGCTCCGCCAAGGCCTCTGTCCTTTCCGTGGTGGCACTTTCCTCTCCGGATTTCGTTTGGCTCTCTGCCACTGCAACCACGTCCTTCTCCTCCGCCTTTTCGCCATTCCCTGGTGCCTGAACGCAATGCAAAACCGGACCCGTTTCTGACTCGTGAATCAAGTTTCCAACACAGGCAAAGATCTAGATTTTGAAAGGATTCTAACACGGTAAATCAATTGAGCTTTCATTGGGATGCCCGGATCTCCCGGCGCTGAAACCGACAACCTCGAGATTTGAAAATAATTTTAATCGCAAACATTGTACGTCGATTTGGTCGCGATTTTTGTTTTTTTCAGATACCCGTTTCCGAGTGCGGAATCGTACGGGATTTCAACCGATGCCAAAACCGAAACGTCCTGCGTATTTTTGGATGCCAACACGGGAAGTCAATCCAAGTGACACTTGACTTTACCTGGTTGTCCTTCTTGGACCACAGTTCGCTTTGTTCCTTCTCTTCGGAGAGCCCCGGTTGAGCTTCCGCTTTGTCCGAAACTACGGAAAACAACAAAAATGCATGTGGCCGAGCTCAAAAATGAACATTAAAATATAAGAAAAGTAGTGCAAGAGTTGGCCTCCTGGGCTGGCACCGGAAGCATTAAATTCTGCAAATACAACATTCGGGATGGGCGAAATGTGACCTCCATTAACACTATTTCTCCATTAATGGTGAACCCCGATTAACCTCAAGTCCTGCTAGTTTTGGGACCCCAAATATCAGTATCATCACCATCATCATATTTCTTTGTATTTCTCCTAATATGGGGACTCAAAGCAGCTAAATCTCCTAAGTGGTCCGTTTGGTACCCAATAGGCATTTGCAATCGATTCTAGAATCCCATTCCTTTTCGGCATGTTTCTAATATTGATTCGTACGCATGAATTTAACGAATTTGATCTGACTTACAAGGCGTAATGATAATTTTGCACACCCCTAGTCCACAAGTCTTCTTTGATTACCTGGCTGAATCAGCGTTCCCGTCGGCGCATGAGCCGGACTGGCCGGGACGGGGGTGTTCGGGTCCGAAGAGGGCGGTTCGCCAGACTTCTTGATCTCCAGGACTTCGGGAATGCGGTCTGGAGTACTGTATTTCCCATTCACGGGCTCAAACTCTTGAACCTGGGATAGAGAGGGGGGGAAAAGGACCCCTTTATTTGTAGGATGGAAACCTGAGGTACAAAACCCGTCCAATCCCAGTCAGCACATGGAGTTGGGAAAGAGATATCCTAAAGAAAGTTGTAATAAATCTACCAAATCGTCCATATATAAAATGCACACAAGATCCAATTTTGTTGGTTCGTTGGGCACGAATCTTCAATGGGAGTTAGAATGGGAACTCGTTTCCTTCTGAGATCGAGACCAAGAACTACAAGAGCAAATCGGGTTCGGCAAGGTGGCCTGCTTGTGGAACGTGGTGTTTGCCAGCTCGCCTGCATGCTGAGGTCTCACCCACCTTCTTCCGGACCAGCGACATGACGCCAATGCGAGTCAGGACATGTTGGCGTGACAACCCTTCTCGGGGAACGCCATCCGCAAAGGTCTCTGCGCCGTCCGCTCCGGGCTCACACAAGTGGCGCATGAACAGGGAGACATAGGCTCTACGGAGGAAACAAGACGGCGGAAGAGAACAGAATTTTACTATGAAAGCCAAAGATTGAGCTCCCGACCATTAATAGCCTAGCTCACTGTCGACCTAAGCAGCTCGAAAGACAGTTGCACCTGTCAAGTAGGAAATTTAAGTACCGCTTTATGCGACGAAGCTAATTTAACTAATTTACGACATCATAAAAACCTTCCAGCAGCGTGTGGAAGAATGAAATACTCCATCAAGGACTCGGTGTCACAAGTGGATGGTGAAGTGGCAGCTCCCCTTGTGGCCAGACCCTTGGGGATCCCTTCCAACTGAAAGTCTAGAAAGGTGGGCTTTATAGTACCGAAACTCCTTCTCGCTCTTCCCGCGCAGGTCCCGCACCAGCCAGTGGGAGTTGAAGGCATCCTGGGGAGGCATTCCCCATCTCATGATGGCGTTCAGGAAGGCCTTGCGCTGGCGGGCGTTGAAGCCCAAAACCTGCAAAAAAAGGCAACGGGGTGGCAGCCAATCCGCTCTGGTTTCTAATGCAAACTTTACAAAGGGGCTCCTCTAGACCAGAAGTAGAGCAAAACGAGGCTTACCTCAATGTTACCCCCCACCCGTGCCAACAACGGTGGGAGCGGCTTGTCCCGGTCGTTCTTCAGTTGCCGCCGGGATTGCCTCCGGCCACCTAAAAGAGATCAGAAAAATTCACAGTCAATTGGGGGTCAGGATCCTTTGAAGGAGGGTGTGTCATCCACATACTTTGGGGTGAAGCATAGCTACATGTCATGCCCGTACAGAGACTTCATTGGGGTAATTGCATGCGGAATATTGAAAGTCTTATGTTTGGCGGTCCTGGTAACAGTGATAACATGATCACTTGTTCATGTTTTCTCTTAAACAAAGCTTGTTTTGTTGCAGCAAGACTAATAATAGCTAAAACATGGAAGAGCGAAGAAGAGCTAGGTATTAAAGACTGGAGAGATAAACTGGGGGGATATATCCAAATGGCCAAGCTGACAAATAGTAACAGAGGAGGAAATAATGAGGATTTTGTAAACAAATGGAGGTTGGCACTTGGGTATCTGGAAAAGAAGACAAAGGTAGATTTGATGAATGCCATAAAGGGGATTTCGCGAAAGAAGATACATGGGTAGTAGATGGTTAGTTACGTGACACTTACTGAGGGGTATCGGAGGTCTAGGGTGTTGGGTTCTCGGGTGAGGAGTTAGGGGGACAAGGTCAAGTTAAGGTATAACAACGGTACAGCCACTGTGAATATCCATTAGTTTAACAAGCGCTGGCTGTACACTACAGTGCAAATCTTTATATCTTTCTGTATTTTTTCTTTTTTTAATATGTGTGTATTTTATTTTACTTCTTGTTTTTCACTTTCATGAATGTCTGTTATAATTTCTAAAATAATAAAAATTTAAACAAAGCTTTGTGAGCTCTAAAAGAAACAGAGAGAGACCGGATCTGACCGTCGGGAGCGAGAAAAGGCACGGTCGACTCACTCTGGCCTTCGGGCCGCTCCTCAAAGTCCTCGTCCTCGTCTTCGGAGCCAATGGAGTACTCCGACTGATTGTCCGAAAGTTCGTCCTGCCACTCTGGAAAGGAAGATTCAGAAGGGGTGAGACCCCTGTTCGGGGAGATCCGGATGCCGTCCCGTTTGCCCCCGACGTCCCTGCGATCACCTTGGTCCTCTTGCGAGGTGTCGTTGTAGTTGACCTGCTTCCGGACCCGCTTCCCTTTACCGAGATTGCGGGCGAGATCCTCCTGCTGCTGCTCGTAATGGTGCCGCAGGAGCTTCTCCCAATAATCAGGGTCCACGTTCTCCTCCTGCTTGATGATTTCTCGCTCCACCTCCTCCTGCGAGAAGGAACCGAATGGGATTTTGCACACAACATTCTCGGGAACTTCCAAAAATAAGGAAAAACTCGCTCCCATTTATCCCATGATGTGGTTAAATCTGCAATAAATAGGACCCCAAGTAGCCAAGTGTTTCTAAGGAACCGAGAGGGAGATTTACTCACTTTCGGAGATTGTTTTGATCTCTATTTGGAGGACACTTTTGGTGAGAGATAGCTCTCGTTATTCCGTGGTGTCAAATTGCATCAATCCTACAATGTGCACCCAAAAGTAGCGTATAGAGAGGCTTGACATTATTTTTAAGGGTTATTACGGCATAAGGAGGTGCCCGTTTGCTTTTTTTGTAATCGGACAACCGAACGGATAAAAATGCAGAAGGAAATCCACGATGCCGGGGCACATTACCACACCGTCCTCTTCTCTCACAACATACTGGGCCACTTTAAAAGAGCTGAGATACTCGTTCATGTTCTGCAGCTCCGTGTCGTCGCTGGCATCCTGGTTGCGGTCCAAGAGTTTGGAGATGGCCGCGTCGTCGTAATGGATCACGCTGCTGTCCTCCACATCTTTGTTGTCACCTGCAAACAAGAGAGACGGAGTTGATCCCATCGCGTGATTTCCAGAGCGGGATTTGTGCAAGTATCGCTTCTCCGTCATGCCATTTGGGATGCGGAACGCTACCCAGACACAACTCACAGAGGCCACTGTGGACAAGGAGCAACGAAAGCCAAGAATTGCTTGCAAGTGGAAGGTTCAAGATAAAAATCAGGGCCTGTGCATTCTTTTTGGATTTAATACGCTCTCTCTATGAATCTCGAGAAGGAATGTGTGAATCCGTTGCGTTTTGGTTTCAAATTTCGAGTGAACCCCATTCTGTTTTCAGGAAAATTTTAGGAGATTAGAATGGGGGCCATTTGGATTCGTCATTCAGAACCCTGAGCTCAGTTTCCATTTCAGGAAGAATCTTCCCAAAAGCAGAACTTGGGGGTATTTGAAAACAGAACGAAAACAGAACTGAATTTAATAATCTTAAAATGCCTCGTATTTTCAACAGTTGGAATTTCTCGAGTCGGGTGGGTGGTTTCACATACCCGGTGGAGGGCCGCCATGTTTTTTCTTGATGCCGGGGGTCACTGCCCCTCCTTTCGAAACCGGCGCCTCGGCGAAAGGGTTCACCACCTCCGGCAGGCCGATTCGTTGGGCTTGAGACAACATGGCTGGAAGAGAAAAAGACCTTGTAGAACCTCAACTCCCTGGAAGTACAAGATCTTCTTCCAACAAATGGAACTGGTTGAGTTCATCTTGTTTGCAATCCCAGGTTTTCAAATACAAATCCAAGCAACAACAACAAGAAAAGCAGGGAACGGCTCCCCGTTTTTTGGTATCTTACCAATTGTAGTTCAGCACAACCTGTATATTCCCAGATTGTGAAATATTGGTATTGAAGGATTTTCAAAGTCGAGCAGATAATAATTATACGAGGAGACTCACTCCTCGATTTCAAAGATCCGCACCAGGCCAACACTTTTATGGCTCCTCTCTTACCCTCCACGTCGTCCTTGAAGAGCTCCTCTGTCCCGAATTTCAGGATGTCGTCCAGCTCCTGCTTGGTCATGGATCCCGACTTGGAGCCCAGCCCGGGCCGGACTACCAGGTGAGTCAGCATCATCTTGCGCTTGGCCACCTGCGTGATGCGTTCCTCCACCGAGGCCCGGGTCACGAAGCGGTAGATCATCACCTTCTTGTTCTGGCCGATCCGGTGCGCCCGGCTGAAAGCCTATGGAGGGGGAGGCAAAGAAAGGTCCAAAGTTGTGGGGGGCAACTGTGTTGCAGGAAGTGATTTATAGTTTCCAAATCATGACCTCCCTGAACCGCTGCATTCTGGATAACAAGTGTCCCAGAAGCGAGCAAAATACAACAGAGTCCTTTCTCAGCAAAAACACGCTTCGGCCTGTCTCTCAGCAGAGTCCGGCATCTGACCTTATCTACACACTATCAATCAATCAATTTATTAATGCTCCGACCAATGGTCATATGCATTCACAGAGACAACATCAAACAAACATCTATACAAAACACTCTAAAATCCAACACTTAAAAGTAGGATGCAAGCAGGATAAAACAGAACATGTAAACTATACATTGTGAGGTGTAGCAGCACACATGCAACATGTGCTGGGAACTGCACAATTACCGGTAAAATGCCAATGTATAAGATCAGTCATTTAAAAAACATAAGAAAAAATATCAACCAAGCATCTATAGAAATCCTATAAAATTCCACAGTTACAAGCAGGATGCATGGAGTATAAAACAGAGCTTGCAAAATATAACCGGTAAAAAGCCAGTATAAAATATCAGTCATGTTAAAAACTAGATAAAAGCATCTAAACACTGTTTAGATTCAGGTTTTCACCAAAAAAAATCCAGAAGCTTTAATATTCACCGTTGCAATACATACAAATGTGCAATCAGGATACGCAGATCCACTTTCTTGCTTGTGCTTACAATCAAATCCTCAGAGAGTCGCATACAGAATAGACAGATACTCGCAATGAGTCACTCAGGAGAGAGGAAGATGGAACTTTTTATCTTCCTTACATAGCCACCTGCTGATAGGTTATCAGTAAGGGACACTGGCTGATACAACCAATGGATAAAGAGAATATAAAGAAGAGGAGTGAAAGGGAGAGAGGGCGAGTCGAGTAAGCAAGAGAAGAAATTATAATCGACCTGTATGTCGTTGTGGGGATTCCAGTCCGAGTCATAAATAACAACGGTATCTGCCGTCGCAAGGTTGATGCCCAAACCGCCGGCCCGGGTGGAAAGCAAGAAACAAAACTGCTGAGCTCCAGGAGCTGGGAATGAGAAAGAAGGAGGAACGGAAGGAAAGGAAAAGAGTCAAGGAAGGATGAAGGGTTAGAAGAAGACAGAACGTGAAATCCTCAATACCCTAAAAGCATCAGATCCCATCAAATCGTGAAAGACAAGTGTGGGGTCGGCCCTTCTTAGGACTTGGACAGGAGACTGTCAACAAATCCCAGGCATGGAAGCTCTGTTTCACCGAGCATCAGAAAACCCTATGAAATTCAAGCCAAAGCGAAGTACCGTTAAACCGGTCAATGGCTTCTTGCCTCAGTCCTCCGGTGATCCCGCCATCGATGCGCTCGTATTTGTACCCTTCGTATTCCAAAAAGTCCTCCAGCAAGTCGAGCATTTTGGTCATCTAGACGGAATGGAAAGGATGCGAAATCGAGAGTGTGCACAACAGAACTGGGTTAGACTCAATGTTCCTCATCCAGTCATCCATCCATTCTCCATGAATAACCAACCACCCCTTCTTCCTTCTCCTGGAAAAGAGAACAAAACGTGGGCCGGATTGTGTTCCCTGCAAATCTGCCTTTCTGCTAAATAGACCATTTTCTCCATCCTTGGAGAAAGAGGTGGGTGACCAGACTCTGCGTTCCTGGAGATCTGCCAAACTTTTGGACTGATAGCCCTAAAAATGACGATGAAGCAAATGGCTAAAGTTTCCTCATGGATGCCAATCTTATCGGAATCTTACCAGAATGGAAATGGAATTACAAATCCCGAATAAAAATCTGAGGATTGCCGAAAGGCTATGAAACTTGGCACGTTTGCAGTCATAAATGTGTCCTACACGTGTGCCAAGTTTCATCCTGATAGGCCAAAAAATGATGGAGAAACGAGCCTCTAAAGTTTCCCCATTATCACGAATCCTACCGGAATCTTACCGGAACGACAACGGAATTACGGATCCCAAATAAAAATCAGTGGATTGGTGAAAAGTTCTGAAACTTGGCAGGCTTGCAGTCCTAAATGTGTCCTACACGTGTGCCAAGTTTAATCCTGATAGGCCAAAAGATGATGGAGAAACGAGCCTCTAAATTTTTCCCATTAGCGCGAATCCTACCGGAAACTTACTGGAACAACAACAGAATTACAGATCCCGAATAAAAATCAGTGGATTGGTGAAAAGTTCTGAAACTTGGCAGGCTTGCAGTCATAAATGTGTCCTACGCGTGTGCCAAGTTTAATCCTGATAGGCCAAAAGATGATGGAGAAACGAGCCTCTAAATTTTCCCCATTAGCGCGAATCCTACCGGAAACTTACCGGAACGAAAATGGTACGGATTTTACCGTTTCACACACCCTCACCTGGGAGAAGATGAGCACCCGATGGCCACCATCCCGCAGCTTCTTCAGCATCTTTTGCAGCAGCATCAACTTCCCTGAGGATTTCACCAGGGAGCTTCCGTCATAGGAGCCGTTCGGCAAGACCGGGGCTTCCTGGGAAGAAGGTGAAGAAAGTGAAGGAAGCCTTGGCTCCAGATTCCTGCCACTCGCATCCATTGTCCCCAGTTCAGGTTCACTGGGATGTCATCTGTTGGCAATAGTGGTACGTCAAACACAAGAGACCTACCACGGCGGCCACCGGGAAAAGGTACGGGTGGTTGCAGCACTTCTTGAGGTCCATCATGATGTTGAGGAGGGAGACTTGACTGCCGCCGCCTTTAGAATTCAAGGCCTCAAAGTTTCTCGTCAGGATTAACTTGTAGTATTTCCTGCGGGAGTCACGAGAAAACAGAGCGGAAGTTAGACCAACAAAGCAACGGGGAGAGCAGTCGCAAGGAAAGAGATTCTGCGCAAAGTCTGTTTGTGCGTGAAACACAAGTTTGCCCCTAATATGTGCCGGAAGGGTGCCCTTCACACATACACTAGTGTGTCCTTTACACGCCCCACTAGTGTGCCTCTTACACACCCCATTAGTGTGCTCCTCACACTACTATAACTGTGTCCCTTACACATCCCACAAGTGTGGACCTCGTATGTCCCCCCCACATCCCACAAGTGTGGACCTCGTATGTCCCCCCCACATCCCACAAGTGTGGACCTCGTATGTCCCCCCCACATCCCACAAGTGTGGACCTCGTATGTCCCTCCACATCCCACAAGTGTGGACCTCGTATGTCCCCCCCACATCCCACAAGTGTGGACCCCGTATGTCCCTCCACATCCCACAAGTGTACCCCACGCATATCCCGCTTCTTATAAGTGTGCCCCTCGCACGTCCTCGCTCGTACTTCTGCATCTGGCTGAGCTCGACTCGGACGATGAGCTCGGTCTTGGCGGGCATGTTCTTGAAGACGTCGGCCTTGAGCCGCCGCAGCATGTGGGGCCCCAGCACGTCGTGCAGCTTCTTGATCTGGTCCTCCTTGGAGATGTCCGCAAACTCCTCCAGGAAGCCCTCCAGGTTGCTGACAGAGGGGAGCGAGAAGTCACCGCTCAAGGGGGCGGACCCCAAATGCTGGGGGCAGCACCCGGCCCACCCACAAGGACCCCGAATTACTCACTTGAACCTCTCTGGGGTGAGGAAGTTGAGCAAGTGGAAGAGCTCCTCCAGGTTGTTCTGCAGCGGCGTCCCCGTCAAGAGCAGCTTGTAGTCGATCTTGTAACTGTTGAGGACCCTGAAGAACTTGGGTAGAAAGTTGGGACAGAAATTGGGGGAGTCTGGGACCCCAAGAGCAAAGGAAACCCACAATAAAACAAAGCAAAAGAGGAGGAGGCAAAGCACGTGTTACGACAATCAGGTGTCTTTCACTGACTTTGGACTGGTTGTTTTTCAGCCGGTGGGCTTCGTCCACCACAAGGCAGGCCCACTCGATGGAGCCCAAGATGGCCTGGTCGATGGTGATGAGTTCGTAGGAGGTCAGCAGGACGTGGAACTTGATTTGGGCTTCTTTCTGGAGGAGACACGAGAACAAGGACCAGGGAGACCGAGAGCACCAGTGAGAGTCTGTGGTGGCTTCCAACGGTTACAATAGCTTGGAGCAGAGGTTCTCAGACTGTGCCCTACGGAGCCCCTGGGGTTCCTGCTATTATTATTATTATTATTATTATTATTATTATTATTATTATTACAAAGCCTGGATGGACATCTGTTGAGGGTACATTGTGCTTTTCTTGAATGAATGCAGAAGGGGGCTGGACTGAATAGACCCTATTATAATATAATAATAATAATAATAATAATAATAATAATAATAATAATAACAACAACAACTTTTTTTGTACCCCATCTCCATCTCCCCGAAGTGACTCGGGGCGGCTTACATGGGGACAAGCCCAATCAACATAGTTAAAATATAAAATATCACATACTAAGTACATACATAGTACATAAACCATAGCATAAAAACAGGAACATTACAGCAATAATAAATCAACCAACAAACCAACCAATAAAGCTGAAATAACTAAATTATTATTATTATTATTAGTATTACCACCATTGCAATAAACTGTTTACAATTGTTCTTAGTTTTAAGTAATGTATTGTTCCTTATTTCCTTAGTTGGGATTGTGTGAGTTAGTTCGCAAAAACACTTTCTATCCCTCTGGCCATGGCCCGGAACATGCCTGATATATAAACATATTATTATTATTATTATTATTATTATTATTATTATTATTGCAAAAACACTTTCTATCCCTCTGGCCATGGCCCGGAACATGCCTGGTATATAAACATATATATATATATATATATATATATATATATATATATATATATATATAGACTAGCTGTGCCCAGCCACGCGTTGCTGTGGCAAAGTGGTGGTGGTATTGGTTAAAAGTTGTTGTGGAATTTTTATTTGACGTTATTTGTATTTTATAAATTAATTTTATTGTAACTTATCTTTTTTATTTATTATATTTTATTATTTTGTTGTATTATTTTTAGTTATTTTGTTATAGTATTTTATTGTATTAATTTTTTTAGTGTTTTTAATTATTTTTATTGTATTATTTGTATTTATTTTATTTTTTTATTCTTTTATTAACACTGGGCTGAGTGGGTTGCTAGGAGACCAAGTGGGCGGAGCTTAGCCTTCTAAGTGGCAGCAATTGGTTAAAAACAATTATTGCTCTCCCTTTAAGTAGGACTTTATTTTTCTTTTCTTTTTGTTGTATCAACCTAGAGGCATGGATGATGGGTTGTGTTGTCAAATTTCGAGGTTGGGGGGGCCTGTAGTTTTGTTGTTTTGTGGGTCGCCGTGATGCCATCACTCTTTTATATATTTAGATATACACATATAAATATATATATAATATTATATACATATACACACACACAGATATATATATTATACATACACAACACACATATATATATATTTTTGGGGCTCCACAAGAAGCTTAGAAACGTCCCAAGAAAACTGGAGGCTCACCTTTATCCGGAAGACTTTCTTTCCGCCCCGAATGGCGTTGTCCTCGAAGGAGAACTCGTTCTCCCGGATGACCGCCCGGCTCTCTTTGTCCCCCGTGTAGGTGACCACGTAGAACTCGGGCGCCCACATCTCGAACTCGCGCTCCCAGTTGATGATGGTGGAAAGCGGGGCGCTGACCAGGTACGGCCCTTTGGAGTGACCCTTCGGAAGCAAAGAAGCTTCTGGTGAGTGACCGCGGCAGCAAAACCTGGAAACGACCCCGGGTCGGACGGATCTTACCTCTTTGTACAGGGAGTAAAGGAACACAATGGTCTGGACGGTCTTCCCGAGGCCCATTTCGTCGGCCAGGATCGTGTCCGTCCCTTGAGCCCAAGAGAACCGCAACCAGTTCAGCCCTTCCAGTTGATACGAGTGCAGCGTTCCTCCCGTTGTGTTGATATACCACGGCTGCTTGTCGAACTTCACTGTCGGCTGTCAGGATGGAAAGATACTATTATTATTATTATTATTATTATTATTATTATTATTATTATATTTAATTTCACACCCTCCTCTCATAAAACAAGACAATTTTAATTGCTATGATTTTCCCTTCTTCATCCTTAAATGCCAATTCTGCCAATAGTTTGGAATTAACACAATCACTACTCTTTTTTTTCCTATTGCCAATGAATAAAATTATTTTCTGATATTCTTTTGTGACAGGTGGGCCACATGTTTCTGTGATATGTGAGTCTCCTGTAATGGTATTAAATCATAATTCCTGTTTTTGATTTGATTAAAGATTTTTTATTGGGTGGGCTACATGTTTCTGTGATATGTGAGTCTCCTGTAATGGTATTAAATCATAATTCCCTTTTTTGATTTGATTAAATATTATTTTATTGGGTGGGCTACATGTTTCTGTGATATGTGAGTCTCCTGCAATGGTATTAAATCATAATTCCCTTTTTTGATTTGATTAAATATTATTTTATTGGGTGGGCTACATGTTTCTGTGATATGTGAGTCTCCTGTAATGGTATTAAATCATAATTCCCTTTTTTGATTTGATTAAATATTATTTTATTTGGTGGGCCACATCTTTCTGTGATATGTGAGTCTCCTGTAATGGTATTAAATCATACTTCCCTTTTTTGATTTGATTAAAGATTATTTTATTGGGTGGGCTACATGTTTCTGTGATATGTGAGTCTCCTGCAATGGTATTAAATCATAATTCCCTTTTTTGATTTGATTAAATATTATTTTATTGGGTGGGCTACATGTTTCTGTGATATGTGAGTCTCCTGTAATGGTATTAAATCATAATTCCCTTTTTTGATTTGATTAAATAATTTTCTTTTATTAGGTGAATTTATCCCATTCACATTGTTAGATGGGCATTTAATTTCCCTCGCCATCGCCAGGCATGCTGGGAACTATAGTCCAGCAACCAACCCGTTCCTATCCTTGTTCTAGCCCTTGTGTTTTCTAATACAGTAGAGTCTCACTTATCCAACATAAACGGGCCGGCAGAACGTTGGATAAGCGAATATGTTGGATAATAAGGAGAGATTAAGGAGAAGCCTATTAAACTCCAAATTAGGTTATGATTTTACAAATTAAGCACCAAAACATCATGTTATACAACAAATTTGACAGAAAATGTAGTTCAATATGCAGTAATGCTACGTAGTAATTACTGTATTTACGAATTTAGCACCAAAATATCACGATATATTAAAAACATTGACTACAAAAATGCGTTGGATAATCCAGAACGTTGGATAAGCGAGTGTTGGATAAGTGAGACTCTACTGTATATACTCTTGCAGTTTCTTGTAAACACCTATTAGAAAAGTTACTTCTCCTAAAAGTTAGGAGGTTAGTGGCTGTTGCAATTGTAGCTTTTGAGATTGCGTTCATATTTGAGATTTTGAGGGTCTTTCTTCCATAACATACATCCACGAGTGGAGTTTCCGGGGGACGCTCCACTTTGTCGTCCATCAGTTTCTTATCTCTCGGGCTCAAGTGTTTGGAAATCTGGCTGCTCTCTTCTCCCAGCATCCTCTCCCTGGTAAAAAAGGGTAAAAGGGTGGAAAAGAGACTGGAAACAAGGCACGAAAATGTGCACCCTCTTCCACACCACATACATATAATGCTACGATTCCGCGTTTCACCCACACAGGTCCTTGGTACGTGACCCTGCGATGTGTTATCCGCACCTGTGATGCCAGTAGAGCTGCTTGAAGTTCTCATAGTATGGGATGTCGATCTTGTCCACCTCCCAAGTGCACTGGTCATAGGGCAGGTCTTTCCACTTGATCAAATAGTGGACGTCTCCCTTCTTGTCGAAGCTGGAAGGCAGAGGAATTGGCCACAAGGTTCATAAACACAGAGCGGAGGAATGGTCACTCCACTTTGGGATCTACTCTGAAGCTTAAACTCAAGATTGCCAAATCCCATTCCCAAATTGGCATTTCAGCGCTGTTATTTAGTGGTCCCCAAACTTTGGTACTACAGGTCTTTTGGACTGAATCCCTGACCATTTAGGTTTCTGAAACCCCAAATACCAAGAAGACCAAAGTTTGGGAACTATGGCTATAGCGGATTCAATGTTTTTCCACCCACAATGATCCCGGAATGAACGCTATGCAGATGATATAGTCACTGGGTCGTGACAGATCTTGGGAGAGGCGCTTTCAGAAAGCGATTCATCCCTTTCCCTTGTGAGGATATTTTTGAATTACAACTGGATTGGTGTCCAGTTGCATCATGTTTGTCTCCCGCCATTGTTTTGGGGGATCTCTGCATTCATTCATGGCCAGGAGAGGACTTTTGATGATTTTGTTTGCCCTTCTTTGAGCAACCCAAAGCCATTTCCGTTCAACCAGGAGTTGCTACACCAAAATGCCTCTCTTGCAGGTGCCACACATACATACCTGTGGTTGAGGATCCGGTGAACCATCATCCACTCGGGTTTGATCCCGTAGCGGTAGAATCTCTCCTCCATCTTGGTGTAATGGGGGTCCTTGCTCTTCCGCTTCTCGATCTTCCCGTCTTCGTCACCGGATCCATAGTCAAAGGGCGGTGGATCGTCCATGTCGTTTTTCCTTTGGTAATTGCGGAACATCACCGTGTGGTACAGCTCCAGCTGCAAGAAAGAGCCTCAGTCGAACACACGCTGCATAGCAACAGTATGGGGCCAAAACAAAGCCGTTGCCCCACATCAAAAGTCGTTATTACACACATTTCCAAGAAGGCGGTGTTGCAGAATGAAGGATGGAGGGCAACATGTAGGCATCTGCACCTACTTTCCTCTTACTCACCTGCAGTTCTTTGACCCAAGAGCAATGCCAATACGAGAGGCCGGCCCATTTGGCGAAGAATTCACGCTCGGGGGGCCCTTCTCGGGGCTTTGGGGGAGGAAGAAGAGCCAACTCGGGGTCCGTTGAGTCCAAGCTCAGCAGAGGAGAAGATTCCTTCCACTTCCAATGGAGAATCCGCTGGACTTTGCCTTTCAGTGGTGGGCACTAGGGAGTCATAAAACACCTGGTTCAAAAGTCATTACAAAACTGGGTGATTTCACTCAGACACAGGTTTTGAGACTGTTGGAGGGTATGAAGCCAGAACACGTACCGTGCACCGCGGGCAGAGCCACTCGCCGTTGGGGATTTCTGGCAGCGGCGGGTTGAGGCAGTGGATGTGGTAGGAGGACGGGCACGTGTCGCAGCAGAGCAGCTCCCCACCGTCCTTGCAGACCCGGCAGAACTCCATGTGGTCGTCCGCTTCCTCGCAAAGGTCTTCGTCCTCCTCGTCATCGTCTTTCGGCTCCCACTGGATGCCCTCCTTCTCCTGGAAGGGACAAGGAGTCAAGTGGGAGGAGACCCCAAGGGCCACCCAGTCCAACACACAAAAGATAGATAGATAAGATTCTTAGAGTGGGAGGGACCTCAGGGGCCATCCAGTCCAACCCATAAGAGATAGATGGGGAGATGGGAATATAGGTAGAATCCCATTGTTGGAAGGGGCCCTCAAAGGCCATCCAGTCCATCCTATACGAGATAGAAAGATGGATGGATGGATGCATGCATGGACAGACAGATAGATTGAAGGACGGACAGACAGACACACAGATGGATAGGTAGATAGATACACAGAAGAGACCTCAAGGGCCATCCAGTCCAACCCATATGATATAGATAGGGAGATGGATAGAGAGATAAATAGATGGGGAGATAGGTGGGTAGATGGGTCCATAGGTAGAATCCCAGAGTTGGAAGGGGCCCTCAAAGGCCATCCAGTCTATCCTATAAGAGATAGAAAGATAGACAGGAAGATAGATAGGTGGATGGACAGACGGACAGATAGACGGACAGATAGATAGATGGATACATAGATAGCTTCCAAAGCTGGAAGAGATCTCAAGGGCCATCCAGTCCAATCAATGATAGATAGACAGACAGACAGACAGACAGATAGCAAGATAGATAGATAGATGGATAGCAAGATAGATAGATAGATAGATGGATGGACAGATGGACAGATAGATGGACGGATAGATAGATGGATACATAGATAGCTTCCAAAAGCTGGAAGAGATCTCAAGGGCCATCCAGTCCAACCAATGATAGATAGACAGACAGACAGACAGACAGATAGCAAGATAGATAGATAGATAGATAGATAGATAGATAGATAGATAGATAGCAAGATAGATTGATAGATGGATGGACAGATGGACAGATAGATGGACGGATAGATGGATACATAGATAGCTTCCAAAAGCTGGAAGAGATCTCAAAGGCCGTCCAGTCCAACCAATGATAGATAGATAGATAGATAGATAGATAGATAGATAGATAGATAGATAGATAGATAGATAGACAGATAGCAAGATAGATAGATAGATGGACGGATAGATAGATGGACACATAGATAGCTTCCAAAAGCTGGAAGAGATCTCAAGGGCCATCCAGTCCAACCAATGATAGATAGACAGACAGACAGACAGACAGATAGCAAGATAGATAGATAGATAGATAGATAGATAGATAGATAGATAGATAGATAGATAGCAAGATAGATTGATAGATGGATGGACAGATGGACAGATAGATGGACGGATAGATGGATACATAGATAGCTTCCAAAAGCTGGAAGAGATCTCAAAGGCCGTCCAGTCCAACCAATGATAGATAGATAGATAGATAGATAGATAGATAGATAGATAGATAGATAGATAGATAGATAGACAGATAGCAAGATAGATAGATGGATGGACAGACGGACAGATAGATGGACGGATAGATAGATGGACACATAGATAGCTTCCAAAAGCTGGAAGAGATCTCAAGGGCCATCCAGTCCAACCAATGATAGATAGACAGACAGACAGACAGACAGATAGCAAGATAGATAGATAGATAGATAGATAGATAGATAGATAGATAGATAGATAGATAGATAGCAAGATAGATTGATAGATGGATGGACAGATGGACAGATAGATGGACGGATAGATGGATACATAGATAGCTTCCAAAAGCTGGAAGAGATCTCAAAGGCCGTCCAGTCCAACCAATGATAGATAGATAGATAGATAGATAGATAGATAGATAGATAGATAGATAGATAGATAGATAGATAGACAGATAGCAAGATAGATAGATGGATGGACAGACGGACAGATAGATGGACGGATAGATAGATGGACACATAGATAGCTTCCAAAAGCTGGAAGAGATCTCAAGGGCCATCCAGTCCAACCAATGATAGATAGACAGACAGACAGACAGACAGATAGCAAGATAGATAGATAGATAGATAGATAGATAGATAGATAGATAGATAGATAGATAGATAGATAGATAGATAGCAAGATAGATTGATAGATGGATGGACAGATGGACAGATAGATGGACGGATAGATGGATACATAGATAGCTTCCAAAAGCTGGAAGAGATCTCAAAGGCCGTCCAGTCCAACCAATGATAGATAGATAGATAGATAGATAGATAGATAGATAGATAGATAGATAGATAGATAGATAGATAGATAGACAGATAGCAAGATAGATAGATGGATGGACAGACGGACAGATAGATGGACGGATAGATAGATGGACACATAGATAGCTTCCAAAAGCTGGAAGAGATCTCAAGGGCCATCCAGTCCAACCAATGATAGATAGACAGACAGACAGACAGACAGATAGCAAGATAGATAGATAGATAGATAGATAGATAGATAGATAGATAGATAGATAGATAGATAGCAAGATAGATTGATAGATGGATGGACAGATGGACAGATAGATGGACGGATAGATGGATACATAGATAGCTTCCAAAAGCTGGAAGAGATCTCAAAGGCCGTCCAGTCCAACCAATGATAGATAGATAGATAGATAGATAGATAGATAGATAGATAGATAGATAGATAGATAGATAGATAGCAAGATAGATAGATGGATGGACAGACGGACAGATAGATGGACGGATAGATAGATGGATACATAGATAGCTTCCAAAAGCTGGAAGAGATCTCAAAGGCCATCCAGTCCAACCAATGATAGATAGATAGATAGATAGATAGATAGATAGATAGATAGATAGATAGATAGATAGATAGATAGATAAGACCGGCTGGTACCAAAGCGAGGTCTCTTACGCAGTGCGGGCAGCTCCACTTGCCCTCGGGGGCCTTCTCCATCTCAGGGTCCAGGCAGACCAGGTGGTAGGCACGGGGGCAGGTGTCGCACAGGATGATCTCCCCGCCTTGTTGGCACACCTCGCAGTAGTCCTGGTGGTCCGTCTCGTAGCCGTCACCTTCTTCGGCTGGGTGGCAAATGGACTTAATGTCAGGGGAAAACCTTTACCCTTTACCTTAACTACCACCAATTCCGCAATACTTTATTTCCCATACCATCATACTTCGCCACAGCAACGCGTGGCCGGGCACAGCTAGTCTATATATATATATATATATATATATATATATATATATATATATATACAGAGAGAGAGAGAGAGAGAGAGAGAGACTCGTCATTAGGAATACTAGGTGACCACGTACTTTTCTTCTTCTTCTTCCGCTTCTTGCCCCTCTTGCTCTGGCCGGAGGAGGCCTCGGACCGGACCGACACGCTGTGGACGCTGATACTGTCCAGGTCCGACTCGTCCCGCTCTTCTTCCTCGCTCTGCAAGGAAAAGTTGTTAGGAATGGTGGGAGGAAAGGTCCGAAGTTGAATGGAAGACCCCACTCCTTGGGAGACCGCCATTCTCACCGAGGAGCCCTTTTTCCTCTTGCTGGCGATCCCACCGAAGCGGAACTTGAGGGACCCCGGCTTCTTCGCCTTCCCCTTCTTCTTGTTGTCCTTGGCACTCTTGACTTTCTTCTTGACGCCAGGACCTACGGGAAAAGAAGGCATTAGGCATGTGCAAACAATTCGGAAGAGTCGGAAATCGGAAGGAAATCGGAAGTTTGGAATTTCAGAAGCCATATCCGAAGCGTATTCAGAAGAGTCGGAAATTGGAAGGAAATCGGAAGTTTGGAATTTCAGAAGCCATATCCGAAGCGTATTCAGAAGAGTCGGAAATTGGAAGGAAATCGGAAGTTTGGAATTTCAGAAGCCATATCTGAAGCGTATTCAGAAGAGTCGGAAATCGGAAATTTGGAATTTCAGAAGCCATATCCGAAGCGTATTTAGAAACTAAAGTTCGGACTACAAACCAGAGCGGGTTCGGTTACCTTTGCCTTCCTTGGTCTTGGCTTTCCGGAGGGGCGGGGGCGGGAGGGAGGGTTGGAGCCCAGGAGTCGGCAGGTTGGGCGCCACAGCCACCGTTTCCACGGCCGCGGCTACAGCCGCCGCCGCAGCCGCCGCGGAGCTTCCTTTGAAAGGGTTGTTGGCGCTGAACTCCCTCCACTTGGCGCCCAAGACGGTCATCATCTTCGACATGGGGATCTTGGGGTTTCTCTTGGCCACCAGCGGCCTGGAGAGGAAGAAGAAGAAGAGAGGAAAGACGTTGTTAGAAGAGGAATGGGAAGATGTGGTCGGAAAATATGAGCAAAGAACGGAAAGGGAAGGAGGTTGTTGTGACGGGACAGGAGGAAGTGCAGCCCACCTCAGGAACTGGCTGAAGGCCTTGTAGTTGGTCAGCATGTGGTAGTCCTCCTCGGAGAACGCGTAGTCCACGTCGTCCAGGCCCCACTCCTCCATCAGCTGCACAGACGTTTTGGGCTCCTAGGCGAGAGAAAGAGGCCTTATGATCTGACTCTTGCGGCAAAGGCAACTTGTTCCCCTACCACGTCATCCATTCCATAAGAACAGACTTTGGGATCACGACTTTCATAACCTGGCTCTTGCGGAAAAGGCATAACGTGTTCCCCTACCACGTCGTTAGTTCCGTGTGAGTCCCCACTTTTCTTTTGCTTTGGTCAGGCCTTACGATCTGACTTGTGGCAAAGACAACTTGTTCCCCTACCACGTCATTCATTCCATAAGAATAGACTTTGAGATCATGACTTTCATAACCTGACTCTTGCGGCAAAGGCAACTTGTTCCCCTACCACGTTATTCATTCCATAAGAACAGACTTTGAGATCATGACTTTCATAACCTGACTCTTGCGGAAAAGGCAACTTGTTCCCCTACCACTTCATTTGTTCCATGTGAGTATGAAGTCATGGCATCTCATCTTCATCTTTTTATTAATCTTCACATTTCTATCTGTGTCTTTCTCTTGTGTGTTGATTTTGTTGGTGTGTGCCAATAAAGGCTGTGCACGTGTGTGTGTATAACAACAACAAGAGCCCAGAGGCGATGAGTGAACCTACCTTCAGCCCTCCGTCTTCGTTGTCCTCCTGCTCCTCCTCCTCCTCCTCGGCCTTCTTCTTCCGCTTGGCCTTCTTCTCCTTCTTCTCCTTCAGCTTCTTCTTCTTCTTCTTGTTGGGAGAATAGTCGCTGCCTTCGCTCTCCGATTTCTCCCTCAAGACCGGCTCCTCCTCGATTTCCGGGATGTCCACGTCGAAGGTCCCCTGCGTTTCCGAAGAAAGGGGAACGGGTTGGAGAAAAGAAGGGAAGGAGGAAGGAAGAGAAGATCTCCACTCTCCTGGGATTCGACCTCACCTCCTTCTTCTTCCGCTTGGCCTTGGCGGCCTTGGGCTCCTTGGGCTCCTTGGGCTTCTTGGGCGGCTTCTGCTTCTTCTTCTTCTTCAGGAGATCCTCGTCCGGGTAGAAGTCCTCCAGAGCCTCCAGAAGACCCTCCTCGTCTTCTGGGAGGAGGAGGAAGGGAAGGAAGTGGGGTCAACGAGGGGAAGGGACCCCCCAGTTCACGACATTATGGAATCCCAGAGAGGGAAGGGACCCTCAAAGGACATCTAGTCCAACCCGGGTCTGCCATTCAAGGAAGGAGGGAAGGAAGGAAGGAAGGAAGGAAGGAAGGAAGGAAGGAAGGAAGGAAGGAAGGAAGGAAGGAAGGAAAAAGGGAAGGAAGGAAGGAAGGAAGGAAGGAAGGAAGGAAGGAAAAAGGGAAGGAAGGAAGGAAGGAAGGAAGGAAGGAAGGAAGGAAGGAAGGAAGGAAGGAAGGAAGGAAGGAAAAAGGGAAGGAAGGAAAAAGGGAAGGAAGGAAAAAGGGAAGGAAGGAAGGAAGGAAGGAAGGAAGGAAGGAAGGAAGGAAGGAAGGAAGGAAGGAAGGAAGGAAGGAAGGAAGGAAGGAAGGAAGGAAGGAAGGAAGGAAAAAGGAAAGGAAGGAAGGAAGGA